>NC_091127.1:129801192-130125567 GCF_040183065.1 Periplaneta americana
TTTATTGTTAGACCAGGGTATAGATAATTATACAATATGGACATTTCGCGTCGGTACCTTTGATGTACCAGCACTGATTTCAATGAACTTCAAACCAGTTTGAGCGTGAGATTCTGCTTTCTCCCAGAAGTTGGCACTGACATCACACCAGCTAGCAGTCGACACAGCGGAAATATAACACATACAATTAATATATCTAGGTACATTATGTACTCAAATAAAATAAATTGGATCGATGAAATAATAAATCCGTCATTAACTGTAATGTCTAGACTCTAGAGTTCCTTTATAATGAGAGTTGAGACGTTAACCCCAACAACAATTAAAATAATTATGTAATAATTTGATAACACTGGAAATGGAAAAACAAAAGTCCTATGAGAAATAAAACCATATACCAATATTATATTGTATACAAATATTAAACGAATTTGATACATAATTTTATAATGTAATATACTATTTTATAATATATAAAATATAAAAAATTATTACAACTAGTCTGTCATTGAGAAATAAGGAAAAGCTGTTAACTTGAATTTATTTGAAGCAAAGCGTTATTGGATTATGCAATAAGGTAGGCGATGTTTGGATCCCGTGTCTCAACTTCATTCTGAATTATCTTAGCATATGCTCGATTACATTAACCTCTAGCGCTTGAAAGTGGAACTAAACGCCGACGCACAGAGAAACAAAACACAAGGAAATTCGCTTAGTGTCCTTTCTACATAATCCCTATTCGCTGGGTAGACCAGCTACAACATAATAATGAACTAATAAAGAACTAAATTCACAACGTAACTATTAATTTTTAGTATCACCAGATAAAAAAACACATGTATATTGAAATACGAAAAAAAAAAACGCGACAGTTGAAATAAGAACAAACCATTATTATCTACGTCTCGAAAAGCATGATATTGTGAGGTCAACATCTCGCATGGCACTTCGATAACTACATTTCTGATCGTTTTAAGTAAACTCGATGTTTTATTGTTTGAAAATTCATTATTTGAACCATAACCTTTCCTATATATAAACCCCTCATTACCGACACCATTCATTCAAAAAACCTAACATAGCTGTATTAAATAACTCAAATAAAGATAAAGTAGACCTACATTTAAGGCCAGTACGTGAAGAACGACCCTCTGTTCAACACTACGAAATTAACTGCAAGATGTCGTACGGTATAAGCTTTGCTGCAACGGACGCACATATATATTTTTTTTAATTTAACGCTTTTTATAAACTTCTCTACAAACCATTTTGAGTTTCCTGCAATATTAATATTATTAGCTTTCAATTAAGATATCACACAACCTCACAGAATGTATAGTTTTCATAAAAAATTTTCGCCATAGTTCAAATTAAATATTTAGATCAGCATTTCTCAAACTTTTTTTATGTGGGGACCACTTTTTAAAGTCAGAACAGTTCCGCGGATCTCTTTACTCTTGTTCCCTTCGAAAGCAAATTTATCATTTTCGTAGCATATTTTAATACCAGTATATTTGCATTTTAAATTTGAATTACGTTTCTGTACTTTGGTCCTCTGTTATGAATTCGGGGTGGTCCCTGGCTAGGTTACAGGCGCGGCGCCAGATTTGCAGGGATAAGATTTGGAGAAGCACCACGTGTATAATGCTTTAAATCCCTCTTTTGCTGCTGAGAGTAGAATGGGAAGTCGATAGACGGGTAGGGTAATAATTTAATAAAATGTCAGTACTGGGAGAAAAAATGAAATTCGATTGCCATGTGTCATTTCCAAACTCAGAGATTTTAAGCTATAGTGAGATACGCAATTCGTTTGAATTTTATTTTTTCTTCTGTCTTTTTTGAAGGACCACAAGGGCAGATGTCGAGGACCACAGGTGGTCCGCGGACCATAGTTTGAGAAACGCTGATTTAGATGGTTCAATTAAAGAGTAATAGTTTCATACATTCAGGCAGATACACAGAGAGAAAAAACAAATATACGGACAAAGTGACACTAAAAAGCTTTCCTAAGGCAAAAAACCCAAACATTTTGATAGAGACAGCCCCACAGGTCATCTAAGAAGGACTACAAGCGAAATCGACGCATGTCTAGATCTGCCCAAAACGCAGTGTCATAATCTCACCGAGTTACACCTTCTTTCAAAAGACAATAGCAAACCCGAAACAATGTAATATTTTTAGGATAATCACTTTGGCGCCTTTACTAACCTGTAAAATATATACAATAATTTATACATCTACTAATATCACGCACGTCCTATTAAAGTACAATAAACCAAAGACGGTATCTTAGATTTCACAACCAAAGAGAAAAATGTGACTCACATGTATTGTGTTTATTGCCTTTTGTGAACGTAAAACTTAAGTTTGAAGTCACGAGATTCACTTACACAGAGATTACAAACCAGTCAACACAGGTCTAACGCAGTTCGAACTTTTTTTCATTGGGAAACGTGCTCACATTGACTATTTTTCTTAAGTGTCGAGATCTCCTAGAATGATCCTATATCATGTAATATTTTCCCCTACTAATCCAACGGATGCGATTTCGATTCTGGGTAGAGATGTGGATTTTTATCTTCCTTGTATAGTGTTTGAGTGCGCGTACCTTGTTTTGCACATATACTGACTAATCTTAAGCTTCTGTTTTATGCTGTGTTGAGCACATGACCAGAATATGTCAGCGAATGTGAATGTGCTCAAAATAACAAGGGTGACGACGATGAATATGCAACTCTACTAAAATAGATTTCGAAAATAAATGATAAAAACTCAAACTTTAACAAACCACAGCCATAATAATTTTACTGCAATGGCAGGGCAGGGACTTCACTTACCATTTATTGGTCCGACTCTATGAGCGTAACTCATAGATTCAGTTTCACAAATGTCACTAGTTTCGAGAAGCGTAGACAACTTAGTTTTTCGGTTAGCAGATACATGGTCCAATACTGAAATGTCCATATTACGAAAATGTCCATAATGTACTCACGTCCATTTATGTAAAATGTCCGAGTTCAGAAAATGACCAATTACATAAAGTCCAAAATTAAAATGTCCAAACTTGTCATGGCTAGATCTGAAAAGGTCTAATCCTTAATTGAATATCATCCAATGGCTAAAATGTCCACTTGGAACGAAGTTTTGTAAAATGTCCAGACTTACTAAAAATATATTACTAACGAATAGTGATTAAAAAGTGTTACGGTAACTGCGTTTAAATTAGTTAAGTTAATTTATTCAGAATTGTTACAACAAGGCACTGAAGAAATGCATTGAAGTTCACCTTGATGACTATCATCTTCAGGTTGTGGGTCAGAAAGCAATTTTAGGAGGAAAGAAATTGCTGTTAAGTAGCGACGTATATCATTCTCGTTTTTGAATTACTGGTATCTGGTTACAAGATTTTAAACTTGTTTTTGATTGTGAAGGTATTTTCTGCTCAGTGGGTGTTTAATATTTTCATGTCCACCTAATAATTGTGTCACCAATACTTCCGTTTCATTCTGCTGATGTTTTAAATGTTCTACAAATCGCCATATAGTTACATGGTGAGATATAACTAATCTTTGAAACTGAGAGTGGAATCCCTCCGTAGCGTTGTTCGTTCCTTAGCGACCATTCAACACTAATTCATAAACATTCCACATTTCAGGTGGGAACCTAGGGTGCACAGACCACCTCCTTCCTCTTGCTGGCCTACTGTTTATGTATTTAGTGTCCACATATTGGACGAACTCCATAATTTCTTATTCAAAATTATCACTGAGATTTACTGCAAAGTAATAAGAATTTTCGAAGTTTTTCATTTCCATAACAAGAAAAACACTGTTTTCGTGAGTTAATCACTTGTGTGTCACCTTGGAAACATTCCCGTCTAGAGTTTTTTTCTCATGGCATTGCCTTGATACTTTCGTCCCTTTTTAAATAAACATTTTTGCATAATGACCCATTTTGTCTTTTGGACTTTTTTTAACTTTGGACTATTTTGTCTATTGGACATTTTAAATTTGGACATTTCTACTTTTGGACTTTTTGTTTATCGACTAAATATCATGGACGAATACGTAACTTATCTGGACTTTCCTGTATGGACCTTTTATATATTTGGACTTTTCCTTTTGGACCTTTCTCTGGGAATGTAGTATTTTATGCTATGAAAGCTGAAGCGGATATTGTTTTGCTGTAAAATGTAAATTTAGACGACATCTATACACGGGATTAAGAACTTTTTGAAAAAAATTCTTTCGTATACAGATGTCGAAACCTAGTAGGTATGCGCTGCCACTTGTAACTCATTTTTCGAAAATTATGGATTTGGTACCTTTTCGAAGAAAGCCCGACATTTATAAAAACCAAGAAAAGAGTGAAATAATAAGCCGAAAAGAATAGTTAAATAATAGTACATTATCCAACGAGCCTATAATGATAGTAATTAAGACGCGAGGATGTTTATGAAACGAGCGCAAGCGAGTTTCATAATTTTCATACGAGCGTCTTAGTTACCATTATAGGCAAGTTTCATACGACTTTTTATGCTCGACCATATTTTAACTTGAAATTATTAATAAGTTTTCATGTTATTCTTATGTAACTGGGGAGCGAACTGACCTTGTGTAATCTCGTAAATTGTAAGATGTGCGCAGACGCGAAAGTATTGATTTTTTCCGGGCAACGAATGTCGACGACCTTGATATAATCTAGAAAGTAAGATAAACGTTAAACTTGATATACCGGTAACCTTGAAATTGAATTCGACATTGAAAAACGCGATGACAAATTGAATTTATTTGAATATTATTTACAATTAACGCTAATTATTATAGCAACAGAACATAACCCTCTGCGACAGTATTGGATTTCCAGCCTGCGTGACGTTTTGCTAGTTGTCTTTCGATTGCATATCCGAAAATAATCGAAAACCTGAACTTTAATGAATAGGTGTACTATAATGACATGCATTAAAGGACTGCTACCAGGTGTATAATTACTACATTTCGGCATGGTCGAGCATAAAGATAATTTATACTTCTGGCCGCTTCGAACACTGTGACTAAACTTGTTTTCATTCTATTATTATTATTGCTAATATTATTATTATTATTATTATTATTATTATTATTAATTGTATATTGTTCGTGCATTTCTGCTATTGTATTGCTATTGTTCTAATACTGGTTGAGTGGAAGAGAAGGCTTTATGACCTTAACTTCGCCAGTAGAAATAAATCGATTACTACATTCATAAAACAATACTTAATCAATATTAAATATTCACATGTAGCATAATTCCCTCATATTTTGTAAACACGATTTAATGTTACTGCTTAAGATTAAAGGTATTGATCATATCCTGCCTCTGTAACACAGGCAGACAGAATTACACTCTGCTGCCGAGAATCGAACCAGGGTTTGCTGAATTCTAAGCCAGAAACTTTACCAGTTGAGCCTGGAAGGAGTGCACGCCACACAATTGGAACTGAGTTCTCGGGGGGAACATACAGAAAGTAGACCGACTCCCAACGCAATAACTGTGGAAGGAAACGAAAAGAAAACAAGCAGTTTCTGTGTGTAATACATACTCGACTTCACTCATGCATAAAACATTACTCAACTTATCGTTATGTTAGAACATTTACACTAACGACTGATGATTATAAGCGGCATCGCAGTTGTGTCCACGTCTCAGTTTAAAGTGAGCCCCAGTCAGTCACTTATGAACCGAACTGCTGGTGGAAACGTTTGCTAATTGGAAATTCTGTGCTATTGAAGAGGAAGAGGTTTGGTTTGTAGAGTGTGTAACTGCAGTAGCAGTCGGCAGCATTGTGTAATAATCGCGCATTCAGCACGTCCATTGTTTAGCACAAGCACACTCAAATTAACGGCAACTTCTGTTGTCCGTATTACTCCTATATCTCGTTTATACGGCACCAACAAAACCGGAAATGTTCTATCTCTAATCCTCATTTAACAAAGCAGACGCTTGTCTTCTTGTGCACAAGCATGTTTCATACCAGACGAGAGAGTGGGAATTCACTGTTAATATGTAGAGAATAAATAGAGGAAATAAATAAGGAAATGAGATAATATTCAAATAAATAGGTACTGTAAAATTGGAGCGAGTGGGAGAAAAGGAAAGGAAAAATAAATATTGAGAGAATTTGACAAAGAAAGAGAGAATGAAAGAGATAAATCATATAGAAAGAGCAAAAGAGAAAAGGAGAAAAGAAAATAAAATATGGGAAATGCACATTGAGAGAAAGGTACAAGAAAGAGAGCATGAAAGAAAAAGTAAAAGATTAAGAAATGACAATTAAATGAATAGAGACAATTTAAAGAGGGGAAGAAAGGGCAAAAAAAGAAAGAAATAATGCATATTAAGAAGGTGCAACAAAATGATTCAAAAGGAAATGAGTCAAAAAAATCAAGAAGAGAAAATTAAATAATAAGAAAAAAATGTAATGCATAGAATGACAAATATGAAAGTAGAAAATAAAAATAAGAGAGAGAAGGTAATTTATATAAAACCTATTAAGTAGAAAGCTTTGTATTACGAATAAACTTACATATGAAATTTCATACGTTGTTGACTTTGGTCTCTTGCGGCGCCAAAAAGAAATCATTACTTTTTTGCACTAGCTACTCTTAATAGTAATAAAATGTATCGTGTAGGTAGATCTTTCTTTATAAAAATAATTTTTGATAATTGGACGAACTTGCAAAACACTTCTCGAAAAAAAATAATAAAACATTGTAACTGAAGTGTATGTGCAAAAAAAAAAAAAAAAAAAAAAAAGAAAGAAAAGAAAAGAAATCTAACTATGCAGATATTTTATAGCATACAGAGTTGTTTCCAATCTCTGGTAACGAATTTGAATGACGTCATGTGCGTCAGGAATCACACAGACAGCTAAATTGCGGCGAGAGGTGACAGAGCAGTAGTGAGTGATTTCACAATCAGAGTGCATGGTGTATCACAGTAGCAATGCCCAAGAAAATCGAGCCTCTTTGGGACGGGTACATAAAAACCCTTTCCGATGCCAAGTACAGTTACGTGAAAATCATAGGAGCCTGCAAAAAACGTAGTTTCGTTATTTCCAAGAAAGGCATCTTCTGTGTACCTAATAAGACTGGCAAAGCTCGGATGGGATTAATTCCAGAGTGGAAAATGGAAGCAAATCCACCCCCGTCACAAGTCGCCGCACACCACGAAATGATATAAATTAATTCCATTCGAGCTTTACCAATTTTATTAAGTACACAGAAGATGCCTTTCTTGGAAATAACGAAACGTCGGTTATTGCAGGCTTCTTTTATTTTCATTTAACTGTACTTGTCATTGGAAAGTGTAGTAATGTACCTCTCCCAAAAAGGCTCGATTTTCTTTGGAATTTATGCTGTGAGTCGCCGTGCACTCTGACTATGAGATCATTCACTACTGGTCTGTCACCTCGCGCCACAGTTCAGCTGTCGTGTGACTCCTCACGCACATGATGTCATTTAAATTCGTTTTCAGAGATCGGAAATAACCCTGTAGTACTACAGTCTCCATGTGATGTATATCTATCCTAATAAATGGATTACTAATTGCTTGAATGCATCTGAAGTCTGACTAGTGTAAAATGCAGCTAGTCGGCGATGTATGCAATGGAGGAGGAAAGGAACTGGCCACCCTACCCCATTATTTCGTGGCCTAGTTGTCTCATAAGTGGTGATTCATGGTATCACTTGAGAGGTTCAGACCTGTCTTCGGACAATTGACTAAACAACAACAACAAATGGATTACACAAGTTAATTTGAGACAATACGCGTTGTAATTTATCACATAAAGGAGATGTAATATTAATGTGAAACTACTATGACTGGATAGAATGTGTAATATTATAAAGGGAATGGTAACATGTGTAAACACCAAATTAAATTATGTTAAGGTTTATGAAACAATGGGTATTTGTCATAAGTAGGTTTGTGATGTTGGGAACCGATTACACAAGTGACTGCAGTCTGGTATATAGGCCGGGGACATTAGCTAGTAAGAGGGAATTGACTCTGCGATCGATTAAGCGAATAACAAGGTCCACATAAACAAATATGGATAGCTCGAAAAGTAAATATACACTACATAGTATTACAAAGATATATTTTTACGTACCTTTCGTTATGTGCAGAAGAATTATACTGTCAACAAATTTTAACAAGTTGCACGTATCTTAAGTAAAACCAATTAATAACGGTGAAAATGATAACGAAAATGCTTAATTGGTTCTTGTTTTCAAGATGTTTTGAACTTTATAATAAAATATCATAAATGATTTTTAATTCGCCACCAAATGACAAATGTTTTTTTATACCTCCGAGGTCAAGGTAACTTATTATGGAAACTGATGTGATGATTCCAAAAATGCCATTGTATTTTTTTATATCGGGTCCAGTTCAAAAGGTATTTAAGAAAAGTTATTCAATAAAAAACAAAAATTTTAAAATTTTAATTATTATGTGATATTATGTACATACCTTACAAACGTGGTTTTTTTTAGCCTTTCTTCTGTTTGTTATTCTGAGGCATCCCTTATTACTGATCAGCAATAATCAACATTCATCGTAGTGCTCCATTTACCTTGATATCTTCTTTCTAGAGTAGCGATATCTTCGCTTAAACGTTCACCATGTTCATCACTTACTTTTCCGAGATTGTCAGGGAAGAAATCCAGGTGGGAGTGGAGGAAATGCATTTTAAGAGGCATGTTGCACCCCATTCTATTGTATGACATCAGCATTTGTCCACTAATTCTCTGTGATTTGCCGCTTTGTTGTTTTCAAGAAACTTATGTACAACTAACTGGAATGATTCTGATTCCCAAATGATTTTCTCCTTGCTTGTTAGAAGTTCATGAAAATGTCCATCAAGCATTAACTTTCTAACTTAGAAGGCATGTTGTAAATATTCAGATTGTCAATGTTAATACAGATAATACAATATAATATTTCTTTTATTCAGCCGTGTGACAAATCAATTATTAAAACAATGACATATATTTCATAACATGTAGTCATTGAGTTTTATACAAAGTAAGTTACGAACGTTTTCGCCCATTCAGGCATCTTCAGGTTCTGTGTACAATATCTCGTTATTAATCTGTATGATAATTACAATTATAGTCGATGAGATGGACTGTTTAAAATTGATCATGATATATAATGTACAAACATATGCATAATTAAAATGTAATCATGTTACAAGATCATAAAATTGTGAAAATTGTGATCACGTACTGTTTTACATTTTAAACTTCATAATACTCAGTGTAGATCTTGTTTAATGGAATCTACAAAACAAGATCTACACTGAGTATTATGAAGTTTAAAATGTAAAACACTACGTGTTCACAATTTTCACAATTGTATGACCTTGTAACATGATTACATTTTAATTATGCATATGTTTGTACATTTTATACACACACACAGATATATATATATATATATATATATATATATATATATATATATATATATATATATATCATGATCGATTTTAAGCGGTCCATCTCATCGACTATCATTGTAATTATCATACAGATTAATAATGAGATATTGTACACAGAACCTGAAGATGCCTGAATGGGCGAAAACGTTCGTAACTTACTTTGTATAAAACACAATGACTACATGTTATGAAAGATATGTCATTATTTTAATAATTGATTTGTCATACGACTGAATAAAACAAATATTGTATTGTATTATCTGTATTAACTTTCTAGATTAACCTATGAAGATTCTCTCTTTGATTTTAGAATCACTGAGTCGTGGAAATTTATGAAAAAGGTACTTAAAAGCTTTTCCATCTCTATTCATACCCTTACATAATTGAAATTAGGTACATTCGAGCGGTCCACCCTGTACAATTAAACTATTGAAGCAAATATTATTATTACTGTATGTATTACTTTACATTTTATTGTACTGTATAGTGTATTAGGCGTATGCCCTTTAAATACACCATAATAAACGTGTTTTGTTGCTATAAAGGGAGTTTTAACGCACTTTTTTTTCTTTTAGGTTATTTCAGTTAATCCGGACTTTTGTTGAACCGGTCAACTTACCCCTCCCAATTAGTCCGGATTAACGATGTTTTACTGCACTGTAATATCTCAATTAAATAAAGATTAACATTTATACAGTTTCTTATAAAATTGACAAAATTGAATACGTCTATACACTAAAACATTTGAAGCGAAACATTTAAAGACTTGAAAATTTGTCTGTATTATTTAGTAATTTGAAGAACAGCAACTGATATTAACCTAATTTGAATCTCTAAATGCAGATTTACATTTTGGCACAAAGCATACAGTAAGATATTGATGAATACAAATCCACACACTATGATATTTTAAGTATTTACTCTACTTAACTGTGTGGAAAAGCCTGCAATATTTCATAGCGATATATTATGCATCTTTACTAGCTTTGACTTCACCAGCTGTTTATTTGTGAATCATGTTAACATCGTCACGCCACTATTTTGATACCACACACCGCAATACCAGTTGTTTCAACACTAAATAAATCAGGAGAAGCGAGTGGAATAAACACACTTTCTACTAGCATTATGTACGGTAATATTAATAATACTGAAAAGCTGGAGACGAAACGAGAATTTATCTCGTAAAATCTCTTACTAAATAATGAAGGCATATGAAAGTTTAGACAGATCGAACTAGAGACAATGTGTTCGGTTGAAGAATAAAAATAACAGATTTACAGTCTTACAAAGTCTCCTTAGTCATCTGACTTGCAATTTGATTTCAATTTCACCAGTTCATATCTGACTAAGACTGACATATATAAATTAAACCTGTAACTGATTTACATGTCTCCAAAAGCCTGTTTCTTAAAGTAGCAGGTTAGAAAAGTTGACAAGCCATATTTGGCAATGACAAGTTGATAAATATTTGTAATGTGTTTTTATGGATCATTGATGTCATGGTTATTTGTTGGAAAATTTACAAGTAGACAAAATGACTAACTCTAAAACCGCATTTTTACTAAATTCTAAGAATGGAAATGAATGTTCGCAATTCTTACAAGTCTTATTTAAAATGCGTAGAAAGAAAAAAATATATGAAAGAACACGCGCTTGAACAGTCAGTTATATTCACTTCCGTCAAACTATTCGTTATGAAGTATCGCCTAACCAGAGGATGAAAAAACAAGATATGTAGGCCTATAAAAAATGTCCTACGCCACTTCATGAAATATATTCATTTCCTTACATAGTTTTCTGCTCATGTGCATGTATTTCGCTGCAAATCCAACAAGTTTCAATATTTCCCATTTTCTGCGTTCCTTTTAGTATCCGCATACGATTCTTATCTCTTAATGTCGTTTATCATCCGATATAATCTTCTGCTCCGAACGTTTCTTCCGTTCACCATTCCTTCCAGTGCATACTTCAGTATGCAGTTCCTTCTCAGCCAGGGACTCAGCCAATTCCTTTTCCTCTTCCTGATCAGTTTGAGAACAGGGTTGTTTCCGATTTCTGATAAAGAATTTGAATGACATCATGTGCGTCAGGAGTCACACTACAGCTGAACTGTGGCGCGAGGTGACAGACCAGTAATATGATCTCATAGTCAGAATGCACGGCGACTTACAGCAGAAATTCCAAAGAAAATCGAGCCTTTTTGGGAGGGGTACATTACTACCCTTTCCAATGCCAAGTACAGTTAAGTGAAAATAAAAGAAGCCTTCAATAAACGACGTTTCATTATTTCCAAGAAAGGCATCTTCTGTATAAGTTAGAGCCGGGCATGAGAGCGGCTCCATGTAACCGACCAGAGTTGCTCTCGCTCCTCAAGGCACTTCAATTCCAAGCCAGAGCAGAACGCTCACGCAGTGGCGGACTCGCATTACAGCTACCTTCCCTGCATTAATATAACAAGACCAACGGTTGGTCTAGTCATTCAGTCTGTCAGTACATAACAGTCTATAAGGATATTACATCAATCCATTGTACATTACAGAATTTATAACATTCTTATTAATCTAATGAAATAAACTTCGCTCTATGCACACACACAAATCATTAGGCTTATTTACATAACCCATACGTACATACTGCAATCTCCTCACCACGGTTCTAAGAGACAGGCGTATGGCTTCCACTTCCCCTACTTGCTGTGGACAGAGTTCATCTGCCAATATAATTAAACATCGCTTGATGAATTCACCTTCGTTGAATGTTTTCAATTCCTTTGCAATTTCGTGGCAAATTTTGTAGCTAATTCTCATAGCCGATTCACGAAGTGCATTATTGTCATCCTGTTAATATATAATATAATATAATATAATATAATATAATATAATATAATATAATATAATATAATATAATATATATGATATGATATGATATATGATGTGATATGATATATGATATGATATGATATGATATGATATGATATGATATGATATGATATGATATGATATGATATGATATGATATGATATATTAATGATATGATATGAATATGATATATCATGAACTGTAATATACTATATTATGAGATATCATAATACTTGTTTAATTTAAAATTATATATTACTAAATGTATAATAAATTATATTGCAATGTAAATATCAAATAGATACTCTCATATAATGCACTTGAGAAACATTTTCTTTAAGTTGTATTAATTTATGAAGTTCATTACCAACATATTTGTCATACGTGGTACAGTCATTAAGTTCTAATACTGAGCGCGTAGTGGCGTTGTGGTGCACTATAGCGCATAGGTGGCGCCATGGTATGATACCTTGTCAGTTAGTCTCTCGACCCAACAAGAGACAGTTGAGTGCATGCACTGTAAGCAGAACTACGGTCTTTGTTGTGACGGTGATTTGAATGCGCGCGTCGGAACTCGAGTATGTTGCAGTTTGAGCAACGGGCAAACGTCACGTTCTGTCAGAAATTAGGCGAAACTGCTATAACCGATCATAACTGGAGACGAAACATGGTGTTTCCTTTACGATCCGCAACTGAAGCGACAATCCGCCACCTGGAAAACGCCATTATTTCCACGACAGAAAAATCCGCAACAAGACAGGTCAAAAGGCAAGGTGATGCTTTAACAGTTTTTTTTATTCAAATGGAATTGTTGACATAGAATTCATCCCACAAGGTGCAACTGTAGACAAGATCCTCTACAAAGAGATTCTTGGCCGTTTAAGCAATTCAATTCGTCGTAAGCGTCCTGAGCTTTGGCATAGGAAGAATTGGCTGTTGTTACACGACAACGCCCCTGCACATCGCTCCATCCTTGTCCAAGAGGAACTTGCAAGGCAACAGGTCGCTGTTTTGCCACACCCTCCGTACGCTCCTGATCTCGCACCATGCGATTTTTTTTCCTTTCCCCTCATGAAATCAATCCTACGAGGGCGTAATTTTTATGAGGCCGAAAAGGTCATGACTGCCACAAGAGAAGCCGTACGGCATCTTCCTGCCAACATCTTTCAGCGATGCTTCCAGCAGCTACACCAACGTTGGCAGACGTGCATAGCGGCCAACGGCGACTATATTGAGGGAGGATGTCGATCTGTTTAAGTGTACGCCGTATCACGCGACATCTTCTGAGACATCCAGATTCTCGTGGGTGCCTCCTTCAGGCGTCAGTGTCAGAACTTAATGACTGTACCACGTATTCAGTAGCATGTTGTAAAGAATAATGTCGTTGGATATTGAACTTCATAATAAGTGGGAGTGCTTTATGCCAAATTAAACACTTTGCTAATCCACTGCTCTCTACCAAAAAGAATTCCTCCTCCCATGAAACATTAAAAGCATTGGGAGTAGCGGGCCGTTTTAGTGTACGAGCGGAAGCTCAGTCTTCAAAGTTCGTCATCATACTGCAGAGTCACCACTGCACCGACACTGAATGACGTACAGTATGCATACGTCACAACGCTCGCAAGACCCGCTCTTTAAAGTACATAGCGCTCATTTCTCAGAATCACGTAATGTGCCCAGCCCCGGTATAAGTAATAAGATTGGTAAAGCTCGATTGGAATTAATCTGTATCATCTCGTGGGGTGAGGCGACTTCTGACAGGGGGGGGGTGGATTTGCTTGCTTTTTACACTCTGGAATTAATCCCATCCGAGATTTGCCAGTCTTATTAGGTACACAGAAGATGCCTTTCTTAGAAATAACGAAACCTCGTTTTTTGCAGGCGACTATGATTTTCACGTAACTGTACTTGGCATCGGAAAGGGTTGTTATATACCCGTCCCAAAAAGGCTCGATTTTGTTGGGCATTGCTGCTGTGATACACCGTGCACTCTGATTATGAAATCACTTACTTACTGGTCTCTCACCTCTCGCCGCAATTCAGCTGTCGTGTGATTCCTGACGCACATGACGTCATTAAAATTCATTATCAGTGATCGGAAACAACCCTGTGTTAATAAATCTTAGCATTTTATTTCACCGGACAACAAACTCGTAGATGTATTCAAGCCTAACCCCGTTTTTTGGTACTTTCCTTTAAAACAAGGACTTATTTTTAGAATGACAGTCACTTGATGACGTTTCTAGAGAACTTCACGATTTTTATTAATTTGAGTACGCATATAGGCCTGACGATGAACAACATAAAAACAAAAGTAATGAGAAACCCACAAGAGATCTCAATACAATTAGGCGACACAGAATTAGAGTATGTCTCCGAATATGTGCATTTAGGTCAACTGTCACTTTCAACAAAGAAACCACGAAGAGATTAATAGAAAAATTTCATCGGCATGGAAGGCGTTCTGGAGTATAAAGTTCATATGGATGGACGAAAAGATCAACTGCGGACTCAAGTTCGAGGCCCTAGACATGTCTAACCCCGGTTTTCCTATACGGCTGCCAAACTTGGACATTGTCCGAGAGACAACGATCAAGTATCCAAAGATGCCAGAGGAAGATGCAAAGAAAAATATTGGACATTCTAAAAGACAGAATGACACACGAAGCATTACAAAGACTGGCAAATACTACTGACGCAGCAGAACGAGCCACGGCAACGAAGTGTAAAGGGTGGGGGACATGTGGCGAAACTACACCAATCAAGATAAGCCCATAAAGTCACAATGTGGGACCTCTACGTCGGTAAGAGAGGACAGGGAAGACCACGGCTCAGGTGTTTTTGAAAGTGGCATTCAAAATATTGTAAATAGTAAAGTCAGTGTTTGTAAAAGTGTTATTTAAATATTGCAATAGTAGTGTAATCTTAGTTTTGTCAAAGTTCTGGTGTTAGTATTACGTATACAGTGGGTAAAATGAACGAAGAGACTAGTTAAAGTTCAACAGTGTTAATAACCGTGTCACAGCAGTATCCACGACAAGTACAGGTATGGCAATACGCCTGCAATATTTTAATATTTATATATTTTAATATTTTTCAATTACTGAACTGCGGGTAGCTGTGGCAGAAGGATTCAGGAATATAACAGAAGATATTCTTCGGAAAATATCTTGTCGAACATGGCATAATATTCAGTTATGTCATGATGACTGTGCACACACAGATCTTCTGGATAAATATGAACATTAGTTGTTAGTTGTGAAATAAACAAATTGGGGGTTAACGTGAATTATGGCCCACTCTGTGACCTATATCAGCTCGCCTAGATTGGCTCACCAAGCGACTGCTCATGAGCCACCCCTGTAAAGGGCATCCTACCCCCAGCACAGGAGGCCTTCGCCCAACGTGTGGCATCATGGCTAGCACTCATTCATTGTCAATCAGACGTGATTCGACTAATTTTCATATACCTGCGTACATATATTAAAAGAAGCTGAAAAAACACGAGTAAATCTGTCAATTACATTCGTTTAAGAAACAAGGTAGTAAACTTATTCAAAAAAGATGTATTTGCCTGTAATTCATTTACCTCCTCTTATTCCAGACTTGTCTTCTAGTTTTAGAAACATTCATTCATTCATTCATTCATTCATTCATTCATTCATCCATTCATTTATTTTATTCCGTAGATCTTACATGAGCAATGAAGCTTTAAGATGTGGAACAAGTCAAAATTTTACAATATTACAATTACTATTTTTACAAATTTTTACAGTTTTACAATTTAATAATATTCTACAAATTTTATAATTTTGTGCAATTTTTTACAATATTTTGGCGAGATGTAGTGAGATGAGATGAGGTCCGAGGATTCGCCATAATATTACCCGGCATTTGCCTTTTTGTTGGGGAAAACCTCCAGGTTATCAAATCAAAGGGGTTGATGCCGAGGACTCGCCATAGACCAATATCTGAATTTCTTTTATTGCGAGTAGATACATCTCCTATCCAAGACATTTTCACAAAGCAAGCAATATCCAAGAGACCGAAAAGCGGGACTTAAGTTTGAGCATGGAATGAGATCCCTTAGAACACTGGCGAAAATAATGAATAGTACACGACAACCGCAATTAAAAAAGAAAACGTCGAGGCAGTCAGAAGCCGCATACTCATACCAGACTAATAGTACATATAATTTAAATAAACGAAATAGAAGAACATATACATGTATTTTAAATAAATAACGTCAAGTAAATATGAGCCCCTAAAATATAGAACTGCCATTTTAGTGGTAACATAACAAAGGGAATACTTTTTACTGTTCAAGAACACTCCAACAAATTTAACTCCAGCAGCAAAACTGTTTCAGGAATGAGCACTACATAAACTCATTCCCATAGCATGTGAGTTAACTTCCTCGTTACGTATTTAATTACGTCATAAAACGTGGTCATTTTAAGGCTATTTTCAGTTTTATGAAAATGACAAAGTTGTGCTCTCGAAACAAACTCTTTATAACAAAGTTCATTAAAACGAATTCATCACTTCACAAGTTCAACCCATATATACATTTGAAAACGATTTCATTAATTTTTGTGTAATTTATCATAAATATAATTTTAAATATTTATTGCAGAGGTTTTCTACACCAGAAACCAAGATTTCAATTCTGGCGAACGCCAAGTGCAATTTTCTCTCTCTCTCTCTCTCTCTCTCTCTCTCTCTCTCTCTCTCTCTATCTCTCTCTCTCTCTCTCTCTCTTTCCTAAGGTCTTTCGAGTTAATCGTTTCTCAAAAGAACAGAATTTGTATTTTCAACATAGAACACCCTAATTTAAATCTTAATAATTGAATTTATAATTCATTTCATAACAGTAACCAGAGTACAAAACGGCGGCAAATAAATGCACTGTAGCCTATCATATACCCAGGAGAGTAACTCCAGGGAATCCTACAATGAACCTCCAATAGTTGTGTAAAATTATTACCTCACGGTACTAAAGTTTCTCTTTAATCTCTCTATTTGGTATCGTGCAGAACCAATCAATCAATCGATCAAATCAACCAAACCAAATCGAATCAAATCAACTAATCAGCCAAATCAGTACATGTGGGAGAATGGAGCGAAAATACTAGGAAAGGAACACGAGTCCGGTGTTTTTTTTTTTTTTTTTTTTTTTTTACTTCGCTGTATATACAGGGCGAACCTAAGTCATGTCATTAATTTCAGGAGGTTAGTCATCGAGATATTTCAGACAAAAAAGTTTATCACAATTTTGCTCGTTTCCCCCCCTTTTTTGAGTTAATTGAAGTTTTATATTAAACATTTCATATGGTGGTTTGGGAAAGCCATTGATTGAATTCCCAATATGCTCAGTTAATTTAGGAATGATAATAAATGACTGAAAGAATTTTAGTGTTGTACTTTAAGTATGCATAAATTTTCATCCGAACAAATGTAACTTTCTAAGACTCCTTTTTGCAGCACGAAAACTACATTTGTTCGATCAAATTTCTGGACATTTAAAGAACAAAACTAAGATTCTTTCAATTATTTATTTTCGTAATACACTTACTTACTGGCTTTTAAGGAACCCGGAGGTACATTGCCGCCCTCATAAGCCCGCCATTGGTCCCTATCCTGTGCAAGATTAATCCAGTCTCTATCATCATATCCTACCTCCTCAAATCCATTTTAATATTATCTTCCCATTCACGTCTCGGCCACCCCAAAGGTCTTATTCCCTCCGGCCTTCCAACTAACACTCTATTTGCATTTCTGGATTCGTTCATACGTGCTACAGGCCTTCCCATCTCAAACGTCTGGATTATTTTAATGTTCCTAATTATGTCAGGTGAAGAATACAATGCATGCAGTTCTGTGTTGCGTAACTTTCTCCATTCTCCTGTAACTTTATCCCTCTTAGCCCCAAATATTTTTCTAAGCATCTTATTCTCAAACACCCTTAACCTATGTTCCTCTCTCAAAGTGAGAGTCCAAGTTTCACAACCATATAGAACGACCGGTAATATAACTGTTTTATAAATTCTAACATTCAGATATTTTGACAACAGACTGGATGATAACAGCTTCTCAACTGAATAATAACAGGCATTTCCCATATTTATTCTGTGTTTAATTTCCTCCCGAGTATCATTTATATTTGTTACTGTTGTTGCCAGGTATTTGAATTTTTCCACCTCTTCAAAGAATAAATTTCCAATTTTTATATTTCCATTTCGTACAATATTCTCGTCACGGGACATAATCATACACTTTGTCTTTTCGGGATTTACTTCCAAACCTATTTCTTTACTTGATTGAAGTAATACACTACTCTCTTAAATTGACTGAGCATATTTAGAGTTAAAGCAGTATCTTTCCCTAAAGCACGCTATGAAATATATCACATGAAACAATTTTATCTCGAAAAGGAAGCAAAAACAAGCAAAATTGTATTAAACATTTTTGTTAGAAATAGTTCAATGAATAAGCCTCGGACATTAACGAAATTACATTAATAAATCTGAGAACGTGTAACTCGTAATTAAAGTCATAGTGTCCGTCTATAGATTACCCATGCGAATTATAAGTAAAAAACTGACTAGTCAAAACTGAACGTGAACGAATTCTGTGCTAATTTTTGGAGAACGTTCGGTACACAAAGAAACAAACGGAAAGCTTAAGATCATTTTTGTGATGTTTCGGAGCAAATCTTTAAATATTATTTTACAGCATTGCAATATTTCCTCTTTAACTTCCTATAACGAAAAAGTAAGCACGACAAAATGAAATGTATTAGAAGGAAATAGATCGCTTTCAAAACTGTGGAAAATTTTGAAAACTACAACATATTCTCAGTGAAATTATAAATGAAGTTAAAAATAAAAAAATAAAAAGTAATGCAGACATAGATAAAGGATACAGTCCACGAAAATTACAAACAGGACTAATGCTAAGGATTAGACAAGATTTCCCAACCCTTCCAACTGGTTTAACATTTATTTGGATGCTACCATAAATTACAGAATTTTTAGATAGGTGTTTATTTTATTAATACTAACAGGAAAGTAAACTATCTTTGGTTTGCTGTCGACCAAGTTATATAGCAAAAAATGAAGACCAAATGCAAATGAGTGCGCATGAGTTATTTAGGGCCATTATTTTATTTTTGCTAACATTTCTAATATTAACCTGGCTATACCTTTGAGAACCATAAACACCGTTTGCTACTCCCTTCCACAACTGGAATTGGACGATACTGGCGTAATATACAAACAAATCACTTTACTAGGTATAGGAGGGAAGAAAAGTAGTTCATCCATTTACGTAAACTAGGAAATATCGCGATTTTGAGTTTGATAATTTTCATTAGGTTTTTATTTAATCAAAATACAGTACTCTATTAACAATGAGTGTTTTTACTTACGAACTGAGCTGTCCATGCGGACATACTCATTATGCACTGTCTATTATACTGTCTATAGCACATTAGCACACACTATAGATAATGAAGTTAAATTGAAAAATAATCATAATATGGATATTTAAACACTTTTTTGAAAATGTGTGGCCATTCATTTCGATACAGGCTTCAGTTCTAATGTGCATATTATTGCACCTAATTCCAATTACCAGTTTTGTCCTTCGTACCAGTAACTCATGTTCAAATATTTCTGTACCTACTCTATAAAAGAGTACCTTACGTACTGTAAATTCAATCTTCACTTTTGCCTGATCCGAAAAGATAAAATTACTCAGACATGCTATCTACTGTCCGTCCAAGTGTTATGTCGCAGGGTCGTAGAAAGGGGGAAAATCACGTGACAGTTAATTACTTAACGAGGCCCTTTTAATTTAAGTTATATTAAACAGTTGTATAATATTACGTAGATGTGCAATTCCTAAACAGAAATTAATGTTTTCAGAAATGAGCTAAGACAGCCCAGCCACTAGCCTTTACAGAGAGGAGAATAGAAGCGAGTGGGGGAAACCGCATCTCGTAGGCAAATAGACGACCTGTGCGAAAATGATTCAATATGGAAAGCTCTTTCGTCACTGGAAAACGCGAACATATTTCTGGAACGTACTGTTTACTCTCACCGTAAGGCTACTATGACTCTATATGCGGCCTTGGTTCTGTATGGAGGATGGTTGAACTTGATTAGTAGAAGGGGTGGGGGTGAAGTACATTCAAAAACTCAAGTACAATAAAAATTTAAGTAAAAAATAAATGATGTCCCTGTACAAGATTACAACACATTGTAACAGGAAAATATCTGCTTCCAAAGCTATGGTTTTCAGCTGGAATTCGACATAAGAGTTAAAAAATAATTATATATTTACATAATGTTCGTGTTCGTGCAAAATGTCATATGTCAAAAAATTCAAACAATTTTTTCCCCTCTACACATGCATTATTTTGGTACTCACATATAATTGCAAAATATCAAATGATGTGTTTTTATGATAATATTTTAAGTTTCAAAGTAATTGATCTGAAACCAACAAAAATATTCAGTTTTTACCCTTTTCTAAAAAATTGGTAATTTTAATATAGCCTACGACATTTTACGCGAATCTCCACTTTGGGACAGTGCTTCTAAATCCATAAGAACGCCACTGGATTTACTACAAAAGAGAATAATCAAAATTTGTCTGATAAAATCTATTGATTACCCTACCAAATGTTTTTACTAGGATTTTAACATTATCAAATTGAAGCAGATACATAAATATACATTACTAACTTCCTTTCATAAGAACAAGAAACATTTCAACACACATTGGCATAATTAAAATACCAAAAGAAACATATTTCATTTCACCAGAATCCAAAAGTTCATTAGGTGTTGATATGTAACATGGTTTCAACTATAGCTCAAATTATTAATTTCTCAGCTAACATAAGTATGATTAAATTTAAACTGAAAATAAAAGAAATTATTAAAAGAACTTAACATAGGGTTAGGTAATTAATTGCTAAATGTTGGTCCTATATACTTGTGAATATTTTTTGTAAACATTTTCAATTTTGATTGTTTTTTTTTTTACCAGAGACTCTTGTTTTTGTAATCTTTGATATTTCATTCGTTATATTAATTGTCTATTTTGTCTTCTTTCTGCTTATCTACAGTGCGGTTTTGAACTCCCGACTAAGAGAATTTGCTCGTACGGGGGTAAATTCTTTAATTTAAATTTCCGTTTTATTTAAATAGTTGATATGTTCATCTTGGTGTATGTATATAATATTTTTTTAAGTACCTATTTTTCTATTACATTCAATATGTAGCCTATTTTTGTAGTTTCCCGATTGTAATAATTGTAATAGATGTACATTTAAATTTGAAAAAAAAATATATATATATATATATATATATATATATATATATATATATATATATATATATATAGGCCTATCTATAATTGAGCAAGTAAACAGTTTTAATTACTTAGACCAGGGATGTCAAGTGCGGATATATTGTACTTTCCGACAAGGAGTCTAGAGATCTCTCCCTTATAGAATCGCATGTAGACACACGGTGGGTGAATAGAGATTCTATGTCACTGTTATACCTCGTTTAAAGACTAGAAATGCCCGCGCTTGGTATGCCTGACTTAGGTTATAAGTTGTCATACCCGAGACATTTGAACACAGAAATTAAATTAAATAGATTTCAACATATGTGTGAAAATAACAGATAATGTTTGAAGAAAAACTACATCTGTTCGGATCAAATTTCTGGATATTTAAAGAACAAAACTAAGATTCTTTCAATCATTTATTGTCGTAATACACTTACTTATTGGCTTTTAAGGAACACGGAGGTTCATTGCAGCCCTCACATAAGCCCGCCATTGGTCCCTATCCTGTGCAAGATTAATCCAGTCTTTATCAACATATCCCACCTCCCTCAAATCCATTCTAATATTATCTTCCCATCTACGTCTCGGCCTCCCCAAAGGTCTTATTCCCTCCGGCCTCCCAACTAACACTCTATTTGCATTTCTGGATTCGTTCATACGTCCTACATGCCCTGCCCATCTCAAACGTCTGGAATTAATGTTCCTAATTATGTCAGGGAAAGAATACAATACATGCAGTTCTGTGTTGCGTAACTTTCTCCATTCTCCTGTAACCTCATCCCTCTTAGCCCAAAATATTTTTCTAAGCACCTTATTCTCAAACTCCCTTAACCTATGTTCCTCTCTCAAAGTGAGAGTCCAAGTTTCACAACCATATAGAACGACCGGTAATATAATTGTTTTATAAATTCTTACTTTCATATTTTTTGACAACAAACTGGGTGATATAAGCTTCTCAATCAAATAGTAACAGGCATTTCCCCATATTTATTCTGTGTTTAATTTCCTCCCGAGTATCATTTATATTTGTTACTGTTGTTGCCAGGTATTTGAATTTTTCCACCTCTTCAAAGGATACATTTCCAATTTTTATATTTCCATTTCGTACAATATTCTCGTCACGGGACATATATAAATACCGAGTTGAAGTTTTGTAAAACATTGACCATTGTAGTCCTTATGGATTCGAATCATGATCATTAACAAAACCTGCCAAAAAGAAAAGAGAGATAGCAGGAATGAGGTTCTTGGGCACAATAGCGGGCGTATCCTGAACAGAGAGTAAGAGAAATGAAGAATTTGGAACTATAGTCCGTCCCAGGAATCAATGGAGTAGAAAGACGAAATAAGACCTCTGCGCAAGTGGTATTTGGGAGGGCTAGGGCCAATGACCGCTCTGGGGGAGGCATTGATTGAACAAAGCTACCAATCGCTTGCAGGAAGGGAATCATTTCTATCTGAACTCTACCAGGAACATCTAACCCCTTAGCGGCCTCGAGCTGATGCTACCCGCAATACACTCCGGCACAGATAGACTCCGCCCCCATATGCGCCAAGTCACTCCACAGATCCCTGGGACGGACCACAGTTTGAATTATAATATACTTTAAATAAAGTATTAGGTAATTAAGACATAAATGTGTACAATATTTAAATAAAATGAAAAATGACAGAATAACAAGAAATGTTTAACTGTTAACCAATTGAAAGAAGAGATATGGGGGGACCGTGACTTAGATGGAAGGATGAAATCCTGACAATTAGCCAAAAGGTTGATTAGAAAAATAATTTTGTAACTGTCAGAGTTTTTTTCCTCCTATACAGAAGAGGAACCCAAAGACTTAAAAATGCAGCCTGAAGATTATTGTGCTTACCACTCCTATTCTGTGAACAATTGGGTACCCGACCGTCCGCGCTCTAGTACAAGTCTAGGCTGCACCATGAACTTAACCCGAGCTATGATATGAATGATGACAATGATGATATGTGAATTAATGATGGCGAAATTAGTCCGAGATCCAACGTCGGAAATTATCCAACAATACTGTTCTCCAACCAGGAGATTAACCGTGAAAGGAATGTGCTTATTATTGCGTCACCTATTGGACCGAAGTAGATGAATGATATTACCGTTATAACGTCAGTTTAAAAAACATGCGCTCTCCTGCAATTGTTATTTCCTGTATGGAGGGATTAAAATACCAGGAGATTAACAGTGATCTAATTTTGTAACTAGGGTAGTTATAAGTATGTGTGTATCAATGTTATCGTTTGTGCTGTGAGAGATAATCAATGGAGATGCGTATACCTATGTGTGTGACCTTATGACATCAACATTCATTCACAGCATTGCCCCGCTGCGTCTCATTCCCCTGAGAACTTCTCGTGGTTGGAGTACAGTAATTTTATTCTACTTTAGTTGGTTGAGGGAAAACAACGGGGGGGGGGGACAACCAGACAACTAGTCCCAACAAGGATTTGAAGCCAGGCCGGCTCATTTCACGGTCAGACGTGCTAACAGTCCACAGCGGCGGACACGTCAGAGTTAAATTCGTCATTTAATTCTGGGCCGCCAAGGAAAAATTACAAATTTACGGTAAATGGAGTTTAGTCAGCTCGCAACAAGGATAATATCTTCTCTTTTCTATTACTTCGCTTTAAAGTATACGGCCTTCCATCCCAGAAGTTCATTGTAGTGCTAAATGAAACGCTGAAGGGAGGAAATGGGCGTAACTAAGGCGGTAATAGACTAGACAAATGAAGATCGTGGTGGGTCTCGTAAAATTTAAGAGTTGAGAAGCATAAGGCGGGCTGTTCTATGAGGAGGAGGCAGCAGAATGGAGAGGTTGAAGTAAACTCTAGAATCGTTTTCAATATGGGAAGCTAACATTTAACTTTCTCATTCAACTCTCTGCTCGATACCCGCTATATATGTGTATGTGATGCATGCGTGTATGTTATGTATGTATATTATGTTATGTGTTATGTTATAGGCTATATTGTTATATGGTATGTATGTATGTATGTATGTATGTATGTATGTATGTATGTATGTATGTATGTATGTATGTTATGTTTTATTTAACGACGCCGCAACTGCAGAGGTTATATCAGCGTCGCCGGATGTGCCGGAATTTTTTCCCGCAGGAGTTCTTTTACATGTCAGTAAATCTACTGACATGAGCCTGTCGCATTTAAGCACACTTAAAATCGACCTGGCCCGGGATCGAACCCGCAACCTTGGGCATAGAAGGCCAGCGCTATACCAACTTGCCAACCAGGTCGACGGTATGTATGTGTGTGTGTCATGTAAGTTTATCATCTAATTTATATAATATAAATATTTCATGTGTCTCAGTGAAACGTACAGCAGAGTCCGTATAGGTCAGTTTCTGTCAGATGCGTTTCCAATCCACTGTGGGCTAAAGCAAGGAGATGCACTATCACATTTACTTTTTAACTTTGCTCTAAAGTATGCCATTAGGAAAGTCCAGGATAACAGAGAGGGTATCAGCTGCTTGTGTATACGGTGACGTGAATATGTTAGGAGAAAATCCACAAACGATTAGGGAAAATACGGGAATTTTATTTGAAGCAAGTAACGAGATAGGCTTGGAAGTAAATCCCGAAGAGACAAAGTATATGATTATGTCTCGTGACCAGAATATTGTACGAGATGGAAATATAAAAATTGGAAATTTGTCCTTTGAAGAGGTGGAAAAATTCAAATACATGGGAGCAAAAATAACAATTATAAATGATACGCGGGACAAAATTAAACACAGGATAAATATGGGAAATGCGTGTTATTATTCGGTTGAGCAGCTTTTATCATCTAGTCTGTCAAAAAATCTGAAAGTTAGAGTTTATAAAACAGTTATATTACTGGTTGTTCTTTATGGTTGTGAAACTTGGACTTCATTAATAGGTTAAGGGTGTTTGAGGATAAGGTGCTTAGGAAAATATTTGGGGTAAGAGGGATGAAGTTACAGGAGAATGAAGAAAGTTACAGAACACAGAACTGCACACGTTGTATTCTTCACCTGACATAATTAGGAACATTAAATTCAGACGTTTGAGACGGGAGGGCATATAGCATGTATGGGCGAATCCAGAAATGTATAGAGTGTTAGTTGGGAGGCCGGAGGAAAAAAGACCTTTGGGGAGGCAGAGGCGTAGATGGGAAGATAATATAAAAATGGTTTTGAGGGAGGTGGGATATGATGGTAGAGACTGGATGAATCTTGCTCAGGATAGGGACCAATGGCGAGCTTATGTGAGGGCGGCAATGAACCTCCGGGTTCCTTAAAGTCTGTAAGTAAGAAAATATTTCATGTATGTCATGTAAACATGTATGCATTTTATGCATGTAGTGTACCTTCGTATTTATATAAAAACTGTAAGCTTAACCATGAGCAAAATTGAAAGCATGAAACATTGAAACTAAGAAGTAAATAGCTGGTTGAATTAAGTCCTAATTATAATTGAGGAAAATAAGTAAACAGCATTAGTGGCTACAAAATGAAATTTGCAGAATGTGTGGGAAGTCACTCCGCATCTAAGCTAGGTTTTTTTTTTTTTTTTGCATTGCATTATTATTAACAATGTGTAATACTAGATTTTTATCTCTCCATTCTTTACATTGACACTGCCACTGATTTTTTAAACAAACTCAAGTACTTATATTATTAAAAATGTTTAAAAAATAAATTACAATAAATATAAAATAGAAAATGAAGCAAATGCTGGAATACAGAAGCCACTCCTGGAATTCGTCGTCTTTTTCACCCTCTTACATATTAGGTCTTATCGTACTCCCAGTAAAATAGTGTCGTAACTCGAAAATTGTGAGTTGTAAATAAATGGCATTTCCTACTAAAATACTGTTGTGAAAATACATTAATAAATAGGTACCAAAACCTGGGATAATTTACTATGCCATTATTAAAATTTCACACCTGCAACTAATAAACCAGCGTTGAAAATAATTTACGAAAATAATATTCCACTTTCGACAAATCCAAATTTGTTACTAGATTACTCAATTATTTTATATAAGAGATTCCGGACAAATTTTCCGTCAGAGTAAGATTTTCCCATACGAAAATCATTTTGCCCTTTAATCAGCAAGTTTTTATGAAAAGTATTCAACTTAATGCATGCAAGTTATTTTCTTATTTGTGTACATGACCGTACATTGAAGACCATTGATTCCACTTAAAGCATAATTTTGAAACGAGATCCAATTAATTTAGCCTAAATGTGTTTTATAAGTCGTCTTCGAAATATTTATTATAACAGCAAACAAAGTTGTTTTGATTATTTTGGTTGCAGATAGTTTTAAAATTTCAACATCATTGGTGTTTTTTTCAGTAAGTATAACGTTATTTAATTATTTATTTATTTATTTACCTTTTTATCTATTTATTTAATCTGACAGGATTAAGGTCATAAGGCTTTCTCTTCCATCCTACCAGATAGCACATATAAATACAAAAAAGAAATACAGACGCTGATGAAAATAGTACAAATTAAATTAAAGCCCTATAGAAGGTCAACAGGGTCAAAAGAACACTATAGAGCTCTCATCGAGCTAATACAAAAAAAAAAAAAAGAGAGACAGCAATGACGATACTGATAACTAATGATAATACTACTAATAATAATAATAATAATAATAATAATAATAGTAATAATAATAGTAATAATAATAATAATAATGAATGCATTACATATTAATTGTCAATTTTACAACAGCATAGTTACAATATTTACTGTATGTCATGGGTTAAGCCGAAGTTGCGCAACCTGACGGGTGTTCAACAAGCAATTCCATGAACTAGAATATGATTTTTTAATTTAAATTTGAAATTTGATATTGTCCAACAGTCTCTGACATGGTCAGGGAGAGAGTTCCAGAGGCGTGGAATAGATATGCTGAAAGATGATAAGTAGAAGGATGTTCCGTACAGAGAAATAGAAAGAAAGTACATGTGCCGGGTTCGAGGTCGTGAAAGGTAAACAAAACGAGATGTTAAGGTAAGAGGGTGTGGAGGTGTTCCTACTGAAATGATTTCGTTCATATATATAACTTACTGGCGATAGAAATAACTTTACATCCCAGCGTTATTGATGTTTTGACTCTAGTTACAAAGTAAACATACCAAATAAAGAAACAAGAGCTGGAGAGGGAAATAATAGAACTAACTTTTTGTAGTAAACTTTAAAGATGTATTTAATCTTTGTAAGAGGCTTCGTAAAACAATTTATAAATTCGTTAATCTTCGATGCTACTTACCTATTAGAGTTCTACGAAATGTTTATTTGGCCATTATTCAGTCTATCATTCAATATGGTAGAATTGTTTGGGGTGGAAGTACAAGAATTAATCTTAGTCCGTTAAATTTACTACAAAAACGAATAATTAAAATTTGTTTGAAGAAACGTTTCGATTATCCAACTAAATTAATTTATTCTGAATTTAATGTATTTAATATTGAACAAATTTATAAGTATACGCTGTTAAAATTTTATCATAAAAATCGTAATAAGTTTGTATTACAAACACACAATTATGACACAAGACGAAATATTAATTCAACATTAGTAGAGCCTAAATGTCTCACATCTGCTGGTCTAAAGCATAGCATAAATTTTGGCCCTCGGTTTTACAATGCTTTAACTAAATTATACCCAGAACTTCTAACGTGTAACCCACTAACATATAACAAGAAAATTAGAAACGTGTTAATATCTTCAATTTGATTAAATAAATTTATAGCCTATGTGTACGAATTAATCAACCTATAGCCTATTATATTTCTATTCTATAATTTTGAAATATATATTAGTCCTACTTTTCACGTGCGATATTATTCTTCTCTAGTGTTAATATTATATTATATAATTCCATTGCCGCTGTAATATTTTAGTTCCTATTTTATTTTACTTATTTATTTTTATTATTATTATTATTATTTATTTTAATACAGTGAAACCTGTTCAAGACGGAAGTGACATGGTCCTAATTTTTTTCCGTTGTGGACAGGTTTCCGTGTTATTCAGGTGTGAAATTAAGAGGGAATATTTTATCATTTGCATAAATGAAAAACAAAATGGTATGCCGCAAATTGTAGGAATTACAAAATATTCCGTTTAACACTACTGACATTAAATCAGCTTCCTGTCGCTTATTTAATTGGTGAATGATCTTGATGAAAATCTCATTTCGTGTATAAATTCTATTGTAACTGACTCATTAAAAAACTGTAAAGTTTATTAATTACACTAAATTTAATATCTAACACTATAATATAATACTGTACTGTATATCACAGCACATTATTTAATTGGACCAGGAGCCTAGAAGCCTTGAATTCTGGATTATTTCATTTCTTTGCCAGTTCAAGGGTTTTCTTTGCAGAATAGGTCCAGAAATTTGCGTGATCTTTGAAAGGGCAAGAACAATCCACTCTCACAACAGTTCATTTATTTCTATGTAACCAGTTGTTTTCTCTTTCTTTTTATGTCACCATTATTGACCGCAAGGCACTCACTCATGATATGTGTTAAGTTACATCTGAGTTTTCCATTAATAAATTTCAACATTATTTTCCATACTCGTCGTTTCTCATTTTCCTCGATAACTTTTACTTCATCAATTAATGATAGTGCAATATTTTTACGCAACTTTTTTATCACGAAATCGCTAATACACTTGCGTTCTACCCAGCTACTACAGTATACAGGGGTAAAGCATTGAACATCTTTGAAGGGACTCGTCTGCCTAGTCAATAGGGTAATAAAATTCATGACCACCAGGCTAACACACCCTCGCACCCTCAAAAATTTTACAAAGAAAACTTGTTTTTATTTTAGTGACCTACTAGTATTTCGTACATTACTTGAAAGCACATACTGTTTCAAAATATAGTTTACATGAAAGTAGTATGTCCAAAATATTATTTCCGTTTTGAACAGTAGCAGACAGTTTCCGTTTCCGCGTTGTACAGTTTCCGTTTTATTCAGGAAAAATTACATATAATACATATGAATTTCGCCGGGACCAATAAATTATTCCGAAATAGACAGGATTCCGGATTATTCAGGTTCCGATTTGAACAGGTTTCACTATATTATATCTGAACTGCGACCGAGCACGAGCGCTGCTCATTAGGTCTCAAATTTTGTAAATACTACAGTACCTTCTTTTTATACTGCTTGTATTATTTTATTTGTATTTCTCTTTGTTTGTTTTGTAATTATATTTCTTTATTCTGTATATTTAAATTTAAATAAATAAATAAATTATAAATCTTTGCGAGATTCAACTTAATTAACGGCAGGTACGGCAGAGTGTATCAAAACTAACATTGTGGGGCAGAAAGTTCCCGCAAATGTGCTACACGGCCAGGAGCATATTTCACTAAATATGAGCGCATAATGTGGAGGATAACAATTTAGATGCGTGTACTGCACACGCCGCCTACTTAAAAATGTATAACACTGTTCTCTGTACAAAGCCCTAAGTCTAGTAAATCACCAGCAAATGGTCAGCACACAGTAGAGATAAACAGCGTGCTGAGGCAAAATCCAATACACAGTACAACATTAACATTGCCATAATCACATCATTTTCTGCTGCGCCTGCGAGTGTATTAGCATAACATATTAAAATATACAACATTCGTGTACAACAAATAAGCTGATTGTGTTCGCACAGATTTCAGCGATGTACTTGGATCATAACTGCGCATGCTTCCAAGGACACACAACTACATTTAATTAACAAGAAATACGATCATTGCAATTGTGCAAAACACAAACGCTACAGCCATAACTGTCATATAGCAACGGCCTCGCTTAGATACACAACTTAATACATATGGGTTATATCGTAAAGCCTTTACGTAAAACAAAGAATGGATACCATTTCATTCAAAGCAATATTTCAACTAAAACAAAACATAACATATCCACATAGATTACGCTTTTTGAACCCTGTAGTAGTCTATATAGGCTATATATTTGTATTTTGCTAGTAATTGTAACATAAAATATAATATAAACAGATAAATCTTTAGCTCATCCCTGAAAGAGTAGAACTCGTGCTCAGGGACGGATTTCTGAATTGAAATTGAGAAGTATATGATACAATTTGTCTTACGTCTACTACACAATAAGAATATATGAATCTAAATTTACAATTTTTAATTGTTTATAAAATTCATACGTAACTTGTTAAATTTAATACCAGAACTATTAAACTTGACAAGATTAAGATATTTAAATATCAATTTGTTATATATTCTTGGGCCTAAATTACTACTATGGTTAAATACTGTGGCAGTATTGAATTTTGTTTTAAATAATCTTAAAGAATTCATATCTTTTGTATCATAACTATGACAATACAATACAAAATTATTTGGATTTTTATGTACGAATTTTATTAATACAATATAATACATTTGTCTTATTTTAAGAATATTAAAGTCTAAAAATAATTTTTGAGATGAAAAATCAATAGTTTATGATGACATATTTTAATTATTTTCTTCTGTAATAAATAAAGTGGATTAAATTGGTTTTAATTAAGCTACCCTATCCTATAAGTTAAGTATATTGTGCGCAATAAACTTATTGACAAGTAAGTCCTCAATAAAACAAAATATAATATTTTACGTAATTTATTACGAAGGTAATTAATGTGTTGATTCCATTTTAAATGACTGTCAAAAATTATGCCTAAATATTTAACTTCAGAGGACTCCTTAATAATCGGACATTTATAGTGTATAGCCTAAGGCAACAATCAGAGTTATGTAATTTAATACTTAATATAGATGTAGGGGGTTTGTTACATTTTTCAGATAATGAGGATTGAATAATTATGGTTTTATTTCCGTTGAAAGAAAGATAATTTATGTCAAACCATTTTTCATTAAATTACATCCATTATTTGAATTATATATATATATATATATATATATATATATATATATATATATATATATATATATCATACCAGGTTTTTCCACCAGAAAGTAAAATTGTGTCATATGTTATAGTTATTCTAATTTTATGTGACTATAGCAAAGTCTATAACACAGATTTTAAAACGTTTTGATTACACGGGTCTCTTATATTCTAAATAAATTACCGCGGCTCCCCTGTAGTCTATTAAACAAGTAGCAGTAGAAACAACGGTTCCGGTATAAATTGACGTAAATACGTTTTTGTTCGCAAGTTCACTTAAGTAAATAATTTAACAATGACAGTCATGATACAAACTCTGCATAGGATATTCCAACACTCAAGCTATTATTGTTAAAAAGTACAAGTGACTTTATTTGTACAATTTCATTGAATCAGTTTTCTGCTCAAGGACAGGTCTTTCAATGCAAACCCAGCATTCTCCAATCTTTCCTATTTTCAGCCTTACATGTATGTTAATGTCGTATATAGTATGATTATCTTCTTCTGTCCAAAAACTTTTCTCCCGTTCACCATTCCTTCCAGTGCATCCTTCAATAGGCAATTTCTTCTCAGCCAATTCCTTTTTATCTTCCTTGTAACAGTTGCATCAGCTCTTTCTTCTTTCATTCTTTCTAGCACAGCTTCATTTCTTATTCCATATGTCCATTTCACATGCTCCATTCTTCTCCATATCCACATTTCAAGTACTTCTAGTCGTTTCTCTTCACTTCGTCGTAACGATCATAGCAATTAAATTGAAATTAACGGAGGGGAGCACTATGGCCCAGCACTGCGACCTGTTAAGATCTGTTGCGCTGACACTCTGGTGACTCATTCCCTAACCCACACCGGCTGACCACACTAAGGTTCTCTGTGTGCCCAGGTTTCGAACAGGCAACCCCAATCGTCCCTAGGCCAGCACACTCTGTGCGTCGCTAGCCGGCGCCGCGTTCGGGGATTGCTACGGAATGCTACGGAGAAATGGTGACGAAATGATATAAATGCATAATTTGGAAAAAAAAAACGGGAGAACCCCGAGAAAACTCCAATTGCGACCTTGTCCGCCACAAGTGTCACTATGGATTTTTTCAATGAAAAAATCCAAGATCTGATCGGGAATCGAACCCTGGTCGCCTACGTAACAGTCTTAAGATCTGACCATTTAGCCACCGCAGAGGATGCTCAGGGCCCTTACAATGCCACACTCCAAGCAAAGCACTTCACTAGCCTCTTCCTTACTTTTTTTTCCAGAGATCAGTAGAAGATGTTAATTTTTCTATTAAGAGCTTCCTTTGCCATCGCTATCCTCCATTTGACTTCTTGGCAGCAGTCTATTCCAAGTACTTCTAACTTGTCTCATTTCAAATTCGTGCTTTTATCTTCTTCATTTTTCTGCCGATAATCAAGGACTTCGTCTTGTTTGCATTAATCTTCATGCCATACTGTTCACAGTTGTTATTTAACTCCATTTCATATAGTTACAGCCTGCAATTTCGAAACTACTTCTGCAACTACGTAAATTACGTAAGATTTTATGTAGAATAAGTATCATGTAATGTACGCGGCCAAGCCTGATTGTGGAAAATTTGGGAAGATACTGTTTGCAGCGAAGTCTGGTTTCACGAGCCAGCTATTAACGGCTGGGGGTGGGGGGAATCATTGTGTTATCGACACGGTATCTCCATACTGGTTGGATTATCGTTATCCTTTGCTGAGGCATGTGGGCATATATCCAGCAGTCCAGCTATACCTTGACCCTGTCTGAGTTGTTGCGCACAATTTTATGTTATTATTATTATTATTATTATTATTATTATTATTATCATTATCATTATTATTATCATTATTATTATTTTGTCGCTTCTGATACTACTTACTTACAAATGGCTTTTAAGAAACCCGAAGATTCATCGCCGCCCTCACATAATCCCGCCATCGGTCCCTATCCTGTGCAAGATTAATCCAGTCCCTATCGTATCCCACCTACCTCAAATCCATTTTAATATTATCCTCCCATCTACGTCTCGGCCTCCCCAAAGGTCTTTTTCCCTCTGGTCTCCCAACTAACACTCTATATGCATTCCTGGATTCGCCCGTACGTGCTACATGCCCTGCCCATCTCAAACGTCTGCGTTTAATGATCCTAATTATGTCAGATGAAGAATACAATGCGTGAAGTTCTGCGTTGTGTAACTTTCTCCATTCTCCTGGAACTTCATCCCTCTTAGCACCAAATATTTTACTGAGAAACTTATTCTCAAACACCCTTAATCTCTGTTCCTCTCTCAAATTGAGAGTCCAAGTTTCACAACCATAAAGAACAACCGGTAAGATAACTGTTTTATAAATTCTAACTTTCGGATTTTTTGACAGCAGACTAGATGACAAAAGCTTCTCAACCGAATAATAACACGCATTTCCCATATTTATTCTGTGTTTAATTACCTCCCGAGTATCATTTGTATTTGTTACTCTTGCTCCAAGATATTTGAACTTCTCCACCTCTTCAAAAGATAAATTTCCAATTTTTATAATATTTCCATTTCGTACAATATTCTGGTCACGAGACATAATCATATACTCTGTCTTTTCGGGATTTACTTCTAAACCTATCTCTTTACTTGCTGCCAGTAAAATTCCCGTGTTTTCCTTGATCGTTTGTGAATTTTCTTCTAACATATTCACGTCATCCGCTTAGACAAGAAGCTGATGTAACCCGTTCAATTCTAAACTCTGTCTGTATTCCTGAACTTTCGTAATGGCATATTCTAGAGCGAAGTTAAAAAGTAAAGGTGATAGTGACTCTCCTTGCTTTAGCCCAAAGTGAATTGGAAAAGAATCAGATAGAAACTGGCCCATACGGACTCTGCTGTATCTTTCACTGAGACACATTTTAATTAATCGAACTAATTTCTTGGGAATACCAAATTATATAAGAATATCATATAATACTTCTCTCTTAACCGAGTCATATGCCTTTTTGAAATCTATGAATAACTGATGTACTGTACCCTTATACTCCCAATTTTTCTCCAATATATATCGAACACAAAAAATCTTATCTATAGTCGATCTATTACGCCTAAAACCACACTGATGATCCCCAATAATTTCATTTACGTACGGAGTTAATCTTCTCAAAAGAATATTGGACAAAATTTGGACGACGTCAACAAAATTGATATTCCTCGAAAGTTACCACAATTAGTCTTGTCTCCCTTCTTAAAAATAGGTACGATTATGGACTCCTTCCATTGTTCCGGTACAATTTCCTTTCCCAAATAGCAAGTACAAGTTTATAAATTTCGCTAGATAATGCCCTTCCACCCTCTTGCATTAATTCTGCTGGAATTTGATCGATACCTGGAGACTTGTACTTTTTCAGATTTTCTATCGCAATTTCGACTTCTGAAAGTGTGGGTTTAGGTATAAATTGCTCAGCAATTTGTATTTCAATTTCGTCCGGATCATTTCTATTTGGCCTATATACATTTAGTAGTTGCCCAAAATATTTTTTCCATTCTGATACTACATCGTGCGAATAATAAAAATGACACAAGGAAATATTTATATTTATTTGTATGTCTTATATATTATAGTAGTTTTACTCCTTGGATACATTATGCCCGCGGGACATTAGGAAATAATAATAATAATAATAATAATAATAATTATTATTATTATTATTATTATTATTATTTATTTATTTAATCAGGAAGAGCTAAGGCCAGTAGGCCTTCTCTTCCACCCAGCCAGATTCTAGTAATTTTAAGCACAAATTCATCGAAATATTGCCTCTATATTGTATATTTTTAAAACAATCTGTATCAGGTAATTGCAAGAATACAGAATGCTGAAACTCACATAAGAAGCTGTTAAGTTCGTTTCACGAACATCAACGAGAGAAGTGTTACGCCGCTGTAGCCCGCAGGAAGCTGCTTCGTACATTTGCTCGTTGGTAACACGCTGGAATAGAATAATACTAGCTCACACGTCTGCGGAGGGCCCGGGGCGGGGGTTTTCAACTTCTCCCGTCGTCCGTCCGTTCATCCGTGTTCTCACCATTATCACTAACACGTTGCCGTGTTAATTACACCGGAAATTCGTATTGGTACAGACTACACCCGGCAAAAAGTCGCTCCAACTCCTTGATTATTGTGTATGCTCTACCACTCCATATTTAATGCAGAGTCTAACGGACACTTTCGTCTCATTGTTCGCTCAAGTTTCAGGCGGAAATCAGCTCGCAGCTTCAATTTCACGCGCTGTTGATATATTTTTAAACTGTATTCAATCCAACGACGACATCGGTTTTAAGTTGCTTTTACATCCTAGAATTAACGTCTTTGTCAAACTGGATGTTGCACTTAATATAAGTAGATTCTACCTTCAATTTTAATGTAAATAAGAATCTTAGCTATGTTTCAAAATTCAACCTTTTTTTCCATTTTTTTTTTCGCTTTTTACGTTCATAAAAATCGATAGTTTTGAAAATTTAAGCAACTCTTATTCGCCATATTTTGGGTCACTTAGATCTATCTTTAAATCTCTCGCCGATTATTCAACTTTCAGTATGAAAGTTCCATGTCAAGAAGTTTGGTAGCCTATTCCTTTTTCTATGAAGGTTTCGAGAAATTGTGCGATTGACATTGTTTCAAAAACTGATATACAGTAAACCATCGTTAAGACGAACTTCAAGAGACCTATCCATTTATCCGAATACCAACCTATCCATTAATTAACGTACTTACATATCCATTTATCCACCTACCTACCTATCCAGATACCTAACTGCTATCCACTTGCCCACCTACCCATCCATCCATTCATCCGCCTACCTACCTATCCACTAATTAATCCATTTATCCACCTACCTTTCTACCTATCCATCCACCTATCTATCCATCTATTCATCCGCCTACCTACCTATCCACTAATTAATCCATTTATCCACCTACCTACCTATCCATCCACCTATCTAACTATCCATCCATTCATCCGCCTACCTACCTATCCACTAATTAATCCATTTATCCACCTACCCATCTATCCATCTACTTAACTAGCTATCCATCCACCTGCCTACCTACCCATCCACCTGCCTACCTACCCATCCACTTATCTACCTACCTACCTATCTATCCATTCATCCTCCTACCCATTAATCAACCCTCCTATCTATTTATACATCTATCCACCTGCCCACCTATCCATCCATTCATCCTCCTAACTACTTATCCATTAATCTATCTACTCAATCAACCCACTTACATATCCATTTATCCACCTATCTACTTATACATCTACCTGACTACCTATCCATCCACCTTCCCACCTATCCATCCATTCAACCTCCAACCTACTTATCCTTTCATCTATCCATTAATCGACCCACCCACATATTCATTTATCCACCTATCCATCCACCTGCCTACCTATTCATCCATTCATCCTCCTACCTACTTATCCATTCATCTATCTATCAATTAATCAACCCACCTACATATCCATTTATCCACCTATATATTTATCCATCTACCTGACTACCTATCCATCCACCTGCCCACACACCCATCCACTTATCTACCTACCTACCTATCCATCCATTCATCCGCCTACCTACCTATCCATTCATCTACCTATCCATTAATCAAACTACCTACCTATCCATTTACCTAACTACCTTCTATCTACCTACCTATCCATCCATTCACCTACCTATCTAATCATTCATTATCGATTCATTCATATACCTACGTAGGCTATCCATTCATCCACCTACCTACATACTAACCAATATTAGATATTTCTTGTGAACTTCTAAAAATTAATGAAGCTTTACTTACATTGTTGAATTTATAAACTAAGTAAAATGCCTTCTTTGTGGAACTAAACAACATATTTTGTGTACAGAATAGAAAACGAAAATTTATCCTCTTATTTGGTAGTACATTATGCGACTACACTTATAATTATGTATTTTGAATAATAATTACTCAAGTAAAATTTTAAATCATAAGAATTGTATGTTCCTACGGGAATTCTGTAGTGAACACAGTAAGTGTCGGTGTCATTTCTAGGTAGTTAGTATTGGTGCCCTATACAGGTAGTCAATAGTACGTACAGCATTTCTCTTTGAAGGAAAACCTGTATTTGGCACCTACGGTGTTCCCCACAAGAAGTCTTCTATAGGCAAGGGGGTAATTGGTGACATGATAAATAATTTAATTATTATGAAACTTGTGAAACGTATGACAACGTACATGCCACATTTATGATAATGGATTCTTGCTAACCAGAGCCAGTCAGAAGAATTTCCAGGCGGTGATGCACATACTCAACGAAACTTCTTTGTGTATTGTCAGTAATATACGAGTAATAACAATGATTGCTACGAATTTTAGGGCCTCTTGGAGAGAGCAGAAAAAAATACTTCAGTCACTCATACCGATATTGTCAAGATTTGCGGATGAATTATATTGGATAGTTGTGTATTTAGGTATACAGGGTGATTCACGGGGTTTTACCGCCATTTACGGAGCTTATTTCCGAAGAAATTCTGAGCAAAAATGTCATATAAACATTTGTCCTGATCTCAATATTTTCACAGTTACACTAATTTTCAAGTTGTTTGTAATATAGCATTATTCTTTAGTTTTAAGGATAAAAGAATATTACAGATAAAGAATTAACTATTTAAGAGTATCATTTTCTAATTAGCTAGTGCTATGAATATAATACGAATATTTATTTTCAGTCAATGACTTTACTATTAATATATGTAAGGTGCGAGTCCTTACATTACATGATTTAATATTGTATGAACGTTTTCGTCAGTTTCATACCAACATCATCAGATACAACATTCTATATAGCAATATCATCACTAACAGGTACATATGTCTCTACAAACCAAAATACAATATATATTAATAAGCATACAATATGATAAAACATGATAAAACCTACATCATTAGGATATAAATGTCTTTCTTGTATGACTACACCCTACTGTCAAATGTAATCACACGTGTGCTTTTAATCATTTGACAGTAGGATGTAGTCACACAAGAAAGACACATTTATATCCTTATGATGTAGGTTTTTATCATGTTTTATCATATTGTATGCTTATTAATATATATTGTATTTTTGTTTGTAGAGACATATGTACCTGTTAGTGATGATATTGCTATATGAATGTTGTATCTGTTGATGTTGGTATGAAACCGACAAAAACGTTCATACAATATTAAATAATGTAAGAACTTGCACCTTACACATATTAATAGTAAAGTCATTGACTGAAAATAAATATTCGTCTTATATATCATAGACTTTTCTGAAAATTAATCAAAATGAATTGTAAAATAGTGTTATGAAGCTAAAATTGTGTTGTGAATTCCGTACTTGCTTCGTACAATTTTTTAAAACTAAAAAATTACATTTTCTTACGCATTTATCACAACAATTGTTACAAGTCACTCTTCTAAATTCCTTAAGACTGAACATCAGGATGCATAATTAGACTGTAAATAATCAAATTCCCAAATCAGTACCATTTATAACAATTTTTATGATAAGTGCATAAGAATGATGTAATTTTTAGTTAAAAATTGAAAAATAAAATCAGTACAAAGCAATTAACAACACATTTTTAATTTCAGAACACTAATCAATTAAATAAATGATACTTTTGAATAATTCATTCTCTATTTGTAATATTCTTTTACTCTTAGACCTAAAGAAAAAATGTACTTTATTAACAATTCCAAATTAGTGTAACTCTGAAAATATTGAGATTAAGACACATGTTTACATGACATTTTTTGCTCAGAATATCTTCGGAAATAAACTCCATAAATGGCGGTAAATCCTCGTGAATCACATTGTATATCTATTATAATTCAGTTGAGCTTTATTATATTTTATTGGGTTATTTTACGACGCTGTACCAACATCTAGGTTATTTAGCGTCTGAATGAAATAAAGGTGATAATGCCGGTGAAATGAGTCCGGCGTCCAGCACCGAAAGTTACCCAGCATTTGGTCGTGTTGGATTGAGGGAAAACCCCGGAAAAAACCTGAACCAGGTAACTTTTCCCTACCGGGATTCGAACCCGGGTCACCTGATTACGCGGCCAGACGCGCTGACCGTTACTCCACAGGTGTGGACGTTGAGCTTTAAGATTAGAAATAAGCTGTGCAATAATTACATACACGAAATAAAACACTGTTGATGTAATTGTTTTTTTCAATCGGTCAAATTCTAGGTATACGGCTTGTACGTATAAAACATGTTATATAGCACAAATATATACGTGTGTGTATTTGTAAAAGCTGAAATTTAAAACTATGACTTCCTAAATACGCAAAAAAGAAAAATACCTAAAATGTGACGCCATAAGAAGTCACACTCCGCAATAAAATGTGTTAAATTACGGAACTAAACAAGGAATATTAAAATATCCTGCTTTTAAACTAAATAAACAAAAATCTACCCACTTCTTTAAGCAAAAATGACGAAGTTCCAACAGACTTTTTCACGACGGAAGTGAAACTCACGAATAAAATAACGAAACTTCTGTTCAAAATCACCAACGCGACCAACCTACACACACGTAATTTTAACATATGACTCTCGGGAATTCATTCTACATAAACATATAAAATTACCGATTGTTAGTTACTTCAGTGTTCTACTAGCTAATTGAAATATTTATTTATAACAGAACTGAAAATATATTATTTCGACAATTGTTTGATTAAATTTTACTCGATATCTACGAGTATAATATGAATAGCATGGAAAATGTGAAATACTGCTATCATTTCACATAGAATTAAAATTCACATCAAACATTTTTGTAGTGATTTGTTCTAAAATACCAGACGAAGTTCGCTCATATTCAGAATCCGTGACTGAATCGTCCGAGAATTCTGCATTCGAAATATAACGAATTTGTCATAAAATTCGAAGAGTTAATTCATTATTTTAAAATATTGATAACTAGCCGTACCCGTGCGCTCCGCTGCACCCGTTACAAATAAATATAAAGTAATTACATAATTAAAATACGACATTTGATCCAGGGAACATTCGTGTTTGATAGAAGGATAAATCGTTTAAAATGTTACTTAATTTAAATTGCATCCAAATAATTAAAATGCGATCATTTTGGTCCAGAGACACTCATTTGGTGCAATGACAATTCCTTTAACATGTTTTTTTTAATTTTTATTACATGCAACCATAGTTTAATGAACATTGACATCATTTAGATTTAATGTGTAAATTTTATTTACTTGTTATAGGTTTCCATTGAATTATGGTAATAACTTAATCTTAACCCTTGTTTTCTACGTATTCAGTAAATGGCGCTTGGCCCACTATGGTTGTGAACCCTTCAAACAACTTAAATTATATTATATAATATTACATTACATATTATATTACATTACATTACATTACATATTATATTATATTATATTATATTATATTATATTATATTATATTATATTATATATTATATATTATATTATCTTATATAATATAATATAATATTATATTATATTTTATCAGAAGTTACTGTAATAACATTATAGCATTATGTCCATCTAGAGAAACTACATTTTCCAATGGTGAAATAATAATTAATTATACAAATCGGTTAATTTAGCTTCCGATATTACTTCATACAAACACAGAAACATTCTCTGTAGGCTATCTTTCATAGCTTTCGATTGTTGCTGTCCAAGGCCCCTTATAGACAAAGTCATTTGTTTTTTAATTCATTACACGTCCTTAGATGGCTGTTATTTTAATTTTAAAACTCATTTATCTCATTAAATATCAGTCCTATCAAACTTTTTGGAGAAATAAAACTTATTGCAAATTATTTTTAAAGAAACTTTTGTTATGTAACATTGTCCACAAAAATCAATAATAAGCGAGATATTTCGATTTATTTAATTCAGGCCCCCTTATAACCCCCCTTTTAAATAATGTATTTTGAATGCCATATAGCCTAAAATCTAAGTTACAACCAACTTAATTTATATTCCAATTTTCATCGAAATCCGTTCAGCCATTATCGCGTGAAAAGGTAACAAACATACATACATACAGACAGACAGACATACAAACAAACATTTCAAAAAAGCGATTTTCGGTTTGAGGGTGGTTAATTATATATGTTAGGACCAATTATTTTTGGAAAATCGAAAATTACCAGAAAAATTTCGGCTACAGATTTATTATTAGTATAGATGTGTATTTTCTCTTCTTTTTTTGGTTTGAATTAAGTTACTTACTGTATTTAGTAATATGTCCTTGTAAATTTTATGTTATATTATCGACTAAGACCACACTGTACACGAGCCTGGCTCTTACGGTAGTAGCTAGAAACATTTTTTTTTATAAATTTAATTTGTACTCACTACCTAGCTAGTTAAATAAATAAAATTCTATCCGTTAGGGAGCCAGAGGGGAAAAATGACACACCTATGTGTTTTGAGAATGTCTTTCCTGCCGGGAAAAGGAGTAGAAGATGTCCAGGGGAAAGTTGTCGGACGCTCTCCGGAGAAAGACTGAAGCGCAGTGGATGAGAACATAGAGGAACAGGCAGGCATGGATTAGGACTGGAAGAAATTATGAACACTCCGTAAACTGTGTATAGTTGTGTATTGTTTATTTAGTTATACAGTGCGATCAAGAAGTCTCTCCGCAGTGCTTGTGTAGCCGAGAGACCACTAGACAGAGAATTCAGGTGCATTTGGTAAAGAATTCAAGTGGCAGCACTAGTTGCTAAGCTTATGATGGACTGGGGGTGTGAAGTTGTCAAACCGGAATGAAATGGGGAGTGCCAACTTTCTACAAGATTATATTCTAGGATTATTAGAACTACACTGCATTTATGTGTGGATAGTTTGTTTGCGTGTTTATTTGGTATAATCAGTGTGTTTAGTTGGTATAATTTGTGTGTTTAGTTTACATAGATTGTTTGCATAATTTGTTTGTTTAGTATGTATAATTTATGTGTTTAGTTTGTTTACGAGGGTCATTTCATGGCAACTATTATCAGCCAATAAAACTTCAAGACTAGAAATTCACTATATGAGATTGAAGGTCACTGGAGTGTGCTTCGCAGTGCTAGTATCAAATTGGATCCTGGTACAGGAGGCAATGGGTAGGGGGAAATTGAAAGTTGTGTAAATAGAAATCAATGTTTTATTATGCACAAACGGAAACAAAGTACATTACTTACAGCTAACACCTTTCAAAATTAACACCCGAGGCTTCCACACATCTTTGCCAACGATGAATACCATCGGTTGTGTGCGATTCGTCTATGTGTACCATCTCCCGTCGAAACGCTGTTAAGATGTCCTCCCTGTCTGCAAACCGCTTCCCACGCAGCAGCTTCTTCAATTGTGGAATTAGATAAGGCAGCACACTATCACCCAATGCTTCTCGTAGCTCAGAATGACACTGACGAGCATTTCTGCTACGAAGAACTGCAATTTTCACGTATGACCGCTGTTCAACTTAACTTATATCCACCCATCCATCCATCCATCCATCCACTGTCTCTAGCATACTAACTTTTGCGTGTGCTGTCAACTAGTCACCAATGCACACAGACGCAATCTGCTGGTGGCATCCCGTACAGTGAACAACAGGTTTTCAAACGTTTATATTGAACTAACTACATTTTCGGATATTAGGAAGATATAACATAGTTGCCAAGACTTATAAAATGACCCTCTTAGTTTTTTTGGTGTTTAGTTAATATACTTTGTATTAGAGATGAACAACGATCGAGAAAACGAGATTAACAGCGTCCGCAAATCGAAAACCCGCAGTACAATGTTGTATTACGTCGCGTCCTTGACGTAAAGACTGGTTGTGAGTGTTCCGAGACTCGATATTGTGATCAAGTCCCGAAGTCTGCAGTTGTTTATACCTGACTCAACTTTTATCTGCTTTGGCATTTGTATAAACAGTCAAGTAACCTATTTGAAACATCTCTACCTGTCAGTGTATAATAATCCGTTCCCTAGTCTTTATTTAATTACTAGGCTAGGAATTTTCTTTTCTCATGTTTGAGCTCAAGTGTGCAATCTCAGGTAAAAAGATATTAATGTCATGTTTTATGTTTTAGAAATGCAAATTTATTTCAGAATTGTTTGCTTTTATTTACACAACCATAGGTCATATCATATAATAGAATCAGAACATTTCGATAACTAAGATACTGTTCTGTTTTGTCTTTTTGTCTCATTTAAACATTTATGTTACTTATTTCAATGATGTATGTTATTTCAAAATTACGAAATCTTTCCACGCCGACCAAATGCTATTTCGAGAATGATGAGCGAGACTCGAAGCGCAGCGGGAATGACGAGACGAGACTCGAAAGACAGATCCAACGAACACAGCGAGCGAGAGCGGCAGTTAATTTTGTTCATCTCTAGTTTGTATGTTTAGATTGTAAGCTGTCTTGGACTGGCTCACCAAGTTCACTCTACATTTCTGTCCCTTGTGGGATTTCAGGCTTTTCATATTTCATTGTTGGTAGAATTCCAATTTAACTCAAGATTACACAAGGAAGACAGGATTCGATGAAATAATATTATACACGCACCAAAATAAGTCTTCTTGTTTTTTATATCTATTGCATAGTCACTGAAAATCTCATAATTAAAGAATTAAAATATCCGCTACAATTAAAAAAATTCCACGTAGATTATAAATTTGTAAACGAGACTGTGCATCCAGATGTAAATCTTGCATCTCAAGTCATCGTAAATGCAACACTAAACTGAAACTGAACGCTCTTGGGTATAGCAATAAATTTGAGACATGGCGATAGATGGAAGTATTTTCGTAGGTCTTAGTGTGTTCCACTTTTGTTTTGTGTCTCCAAGATATTTTATAAATCATAAAGCGAGCTCCATTTACAAGGTATTGCTGCACTTAATGGCTGGAAATGTCGTCAGATGCCAAGTCTTTACTTTCTTTTTGTTTCCCAAACGCACATAAAGCGAGCTGGATAAGAGTTATGCGCCCGAAGTTCTCCAGATTAACAGAAGCAATCTTAATGGTTAATAGCCATGAAATGCTGTGTTCTGACTCGCGAAGGAGATAAGAATCTCCGTGGCACTGGTGACCAAGTCTCGGGATCGATCCCTTTTTCAGAAAGGTTCATTATATGTTATCAGGCGTACATGCTTATCATTTTGTGCACGATTAACAAATAAAGTGAATATTATTTTATTCAAATTTTGAATTCTTTACTTTTAGTTAGACCGATGGCAATAAACGGAATACTTATATCGTATGTTGTAATCTTCCACCTCTTCTGCTATTTTCGGCACATCCTAATCGGACTTTGTGATAGGAGCTGAAATATTATTTGAACAACTGTAAATGGTCTCTCCCTATGAGCACATTATATCCTCAGTTTTGTAATATTTACAGGATTTCCGAGAATGAATGGTGGAGTTTTACGATTTCACTGTGAAGTATGTATTGTGTATAACGAATTGAAGGTGCTTGTAATTAGTTCAGTAACTCGAACAGTTCCCAAATAACGTTAGCAAATTTAAATATGATTACCATTACCAGTACGACAGAGGTCTAAGCGCAATTCAATTTGAGCTCACACTCTGACAAGAACATCTGGCGTAATGCATGTAATTACTTGTGTGATTTTTTCGTTTTAGGTGATCAATATTCTGAATTTTTTTCACTGTAGACCTCGATCTTGACAAGCTTCAGAGACAGAAGTCGAATGAAGTAAGATCCGGACTTCTAGCGGGCCATGGGATGGGTCCATTTCTGCCAAACCATCGGTCTGGAAATCGATGATTTAACTCTTTTCGGACATGGTTTGCGAAATGGGACGGTGCTCCATCTTGTTGAAAGATGATTTTTTCGAATTAAAATTTACTCACAATTTACATTTGAAAATGGTACATACGAATAGATACCCGCAATGAGCATATGCTCGTGATTTGCAACTCAATTTTCACTTGCTCGATTTTAGGAAATAGGAAATTCTATAGCATGTTCACGTATGCAATGGAGTTGATGTTTGTTTCAACAAAAAATAATGGACCAAAATTTTCTGTTGTGCATTAAGCAGTATCAAACGTTGAACTTAGGAGAATCTCGAATGTGTTCTTGTATCATACGTGGATTTTAGAGCCCCAAATTTCACAACTGTACCGATTATCACAACCATTTACATGAAACGTGGCCTCATTGGAGAAGAGGATGTTCTCTAGAAATTCTAGATAATCATCAATTGTTTGTAGCATGGTAGCAGCGAATTCAGAAATCAGCCCTAAGCAATTTATCCTGCAGTTTTATTGCATTCAAGAGTAGAATTTTATAGGAATGTAATTTCAATCTAGTTCGCATGACGTCGTGCACTGTTGACTGTTCTCCTCTCACTATTGACTTAGGAATACCTAACAATGACTTTTTATGACAGAAATCTTGTTAGATACGTAAAATGACGTGAAAGCAAACTGTTTGAGTTACTGAACTAATTACAAGGTCCTTCAATCCATTACATTTAATACATGCTTCATAGTGAACTCGTAAAATCCCACCATTAATTCTGGAAACCCTTTATTATCAACCGATATTAAAGTGGAATATTAGTGGAACGCCTTTGTCATATATCGAGCACGGTACAAGAGCTATCGATTAATCAATCAAACAATCAATCAATTTAGGGCATTTCAAAACCTAAGAAGTTTTTAACTTCATTCACGATATATCGCCATTCGTCTCTGTTCTCTGCATCTTCTTGTCGTCCTCCCACTGTAGGAAGATTATCATATCCTGCCAACGGAGACGAGGTCTACCAAGATGTGTCTTACAGCTTGGAGAATAGTTGAAAGCTTTTCGTAGAATAGAGTCTTCATCACGCCGTAGAACCTGTCCAAGCCAACGTAGTCTTCCACTTTTTATTAAGGCTATTATATCCGGATCTTTATAAATATCCCTTAGTTCCCTGTAGTTCAAAATTGTCCATGTGTTATTTTCTTGAATGGGACCAAAAATCTTCAAGATTTTGTTCTCAAAAGTAAAAAGGGATTTTGTTGTTTTTTTTTTCTCTTTTTTTTTTAATAACCAAGTTTCACAGCAATACAGGAGAGTTGGTAGGATTATTGTTTTATAGCATCTAAATTTTTATAATCTAGAAAGGAGTTTGGAACTAAGCAATTTATGAAGGGAGTAGTAACAATTATTTGCCGTAACGAGTGTATGTTCAAACAAAAGCTATACCTGAAACAAAATAGTATAAACATAAAACAAGGACATACGTTCTGAAATATATGGGGGAGTATCGAACCAGAGTACATTAGGGCAATGAAATATTTAAAATTCCGTGACATTATGATGATGTATCCCTGCGTATTTTTCTCAGCACTGTATACAGTAGTTAATTGTGCCTATTAATTGTCTGGATTTGTTTATTACATTTTTAATTAATTTAATTTTCATGTATAAAATAAAACCACCAATTTGAGTGAAATATTCCGTGCCCATTCCAATTCTTCACCTTCTCCTCACTGAACGCTCCATGGCACGTGGCGCGGGAGATAACTCGGTGTGATGAATTGAAATGCAGCCGCTTCGTTGACAGAATTAAAAGCTGACGGGTTCATAGACCTGAAATGATGAATCAAAAGCATGCTGCACGCAGTTTACAAAACTGCGAGCTTCTACAGAGGAATTCTGTGACTGCGGAGTAATTGAATACTTGCCCAGGAGATCGCGAAAAGACTGTTCAAACCTATCGCTTACGCACAAACTGTCAAAGACGCCTGGCGTCTGAAGCGCGGATACCAGTAGAAGCGTTTCTCAGTCACAACAGCCACGAAAAATGTCGGGGAAGTAGACACTAGTGTATCACGCGGGAAGAGCAGAATTGTGTTGCAAATATACACACATGTATAAAAATCCATACTCGTGTCGGCTTATAAATTTTCATACACATATAAACGTTTTATTTATTTATTGAATTATTTATGTTAGCCCTTGAAATCCAAACTGAGTAAGGACCTCTTGATTGGCATACTGGATAACAATAGAGGAAAGGATCCGAATACAGGTTAATAAGTAAATTAATTGTATGTTATTTATAGAGTCCTGCGTTTGGTTACTTTTAATACAAGTTAGATGTGCATCGATCATACTAGCTCCGTACGAAAAGCAACTTTCAAGTTAGCAGTTTACGCACATGCACCGGTAATTTGTTTCTACATCTTTTTATTCTTATATCTGTGTGTGTAAATCAATGAAAACAGGAATACCACTTGGATTTAATAATATGTTTCAATAAATGATATTTTTATTAGGAATAGACGAAAAAATAGGAGCTAGCCTCTTTATTTTCAGGAGAAACCACATTTCGTCCAGGCATGCAATGAGGAAACCATTCGAGCTAAGATAAAGATACATTTACTGAATTATATTGAACTATATTAAAACTGCAATGCTTGGGAAAAGTGACATAAGTCAGTTTTCACAAACCTTTTTTGATGATTTATTGACAACTTACACTGATTTATGTCGATCTGATTTTTTTTTCTGTATGAATTATTGTAATGGGAGGAATACTTATGTATTTTTTCCAAGCGAACAGATGTTCCTTAAGTTGTCAATAAATTATCAAAAAAGGTTTGTGGAAACTGACTTGTGTCACCTTTCCCGAGCACTACAGAAATATCAACGGAACGCAAATACATGCTCTCAAAGAAGCTCTGAAGCACTGTAGGACAATGTCTTGAGATGCGTAACAAATATGATAATGTTAATTTAATAAGAACATTCGAATTTCTTGCTATAGCCCCTTTGGTTAACATTATGTATTAGTCGAGTGATATAAATAAATTTGAATTCTTTCTTTCATTTGTATACATCTATTGATTTATAGTATTTTATCTTTAAGTTTGATCCTTTTCTAATATCTCCATTGCTTAATCTATTCATTACCATTAAGCATTCGATTTTGTGTTGAAATTTCCTTATCTACTCCATACTATGTCCCATTCTTTTTTTTTTAACTACAAAGTTTGAGCACTGTATGTGAGAAAAGAAAATATACAGTTATTAATTATGTTTCTCTCTATTTTAATGTTAGAAGTATAATGTCTATCTGATATTATCAATTCTGGACGCGAAAACTTCGGCCAAACTCCTGATACTCTTCTTCTAATTTATTTGACAGTTCTGAAATTCAATTTGGCGAATAGAAGCATTTGATATGTGGATATAGAGTAAAATGGAATGTGGTAAGTGGATAGACAGAATAAGAAATGAAGCTGTGTTGGAAAGAGTGGGTGAAGAAAGAATGATGCTGAAACTGATTAGAAAGAGGAAAAGGAATTGAGTGGGTCACTGCTTACTAAAGGATGCACTGGAAGGGATGGTGAACTCGAGAAGAATTCGGGGCAGAAGAAGATATCAGATGATAGACGACATTAAGATGTGTGGATTATATAGCGTATTGTGTAACGGACACGGTCGGTCCTGACATGCACGTCTGTAGACAGCAGTGTATGTGTACAAGTTGCAGTGTCCAGTCGATCAGTCCTAGTGAAATGGAGGAGTACAAGAGAGCGGAATAAGCAGACCTGATTTTCGAATACGGATAAGCCAATGGGAACAGTAGACAAGCTCACAGATTGTATCGGTGCAAGTACCCACGTAGGAGACATCCGACCCATACCATCTTTCCACGACTGTTCCAAAGGTTAAGGGAAGGAGGGCACATGGTGCCAAATTACAGTTCCATTTCCTACAGAACTATTTTTGCTTATAACTTTCGATTCAGTCATTTCCGGACCATGGTTCTTACCTCAAATTGATACATGTGTCCTTCGCCATCATCCGTGAATGCTTGTAACACACCTCGGAAACACGCTGTATATTGCCCTTGTATTACGTAACTGATCTTGATTATATGTAATTATCTACTTTATTTTATGTAATCTCTCAGGTATCTACTTTTATGTTGTTTTGTATTCTGTTTATGCATTTCATGTAAGATTATTCATACTTGGTTGAGTGAAAGAGAAGGTCTTATGGCCTTAATTCTGCCAGGCAAAATAAAGCAGCTGCTACTGCTCCTACTTCTACTATAAACAGACAGAAAAAGCAACAGACAAACAAAACAAAGGGAAAACAGAGCAGAGTCGTGCATAAAAAATTCCATAGCTCTTACGGAATCAACCGAAGTCTTCCGAATGGAACTTAGCGTATGGCAGCAAGTTATTATTTTTTTTAAGATAGTACATTATTTGAAATTGCCTTTCACTCTAGAATAAACTACTGTATGTAGCGCGTACATGTACGAGATCTGCTCAGAAACGGAAGTTTTGCAATGAGATAATGCATACGTGTTCGTCGGAGATTGGACACATTGCTTATAGTGTTTGTCAGTTGTATAAATCAATATCATAAGATCTTCATTAAGTACACCGTTCAGCTTCAATTTATTTTTAATGATGAAACATTACTTTCCATTGTTAACCTCTCATGCCATTAATCACGCAGCCATCGATTCTATACAATTATCGTTGTGATGCAATTAATTTAAATGATTTCATTTAGAATTCAAGTTGTGTGAATTTACGGTTGGACGTGACAAATGTTATTTAGCAATGTAGTAATTTCATTCCATAATTGTTGATCACGCTGCTTTGTATTCCGTCAGTCTAGTGGATCAAGTATTTGTACCGGCTTCATCTAACAGAATGCTTCTCCTCTTCCTTTCTCCACTGAAATATGAAAGCAGTTTCAACCTTAAGAACATCGAGTGCTCTGCTTTTTTTAAATAATAAATGTAACGATTGGTAGCAGTCTTCTATCAAATCACTTCAATATCATGAATCTCATAGGATCTCCATAACGTTCAATTGCAGTGTCTCTGGTGAAAATCTGTGATCCAATTATCCTGCTGTTATGACTTTATAAGAAGTGCTATTCTTTGTTTATTTTTGTTGCAAGCAAAATTAGAATCAATGTGTTTACATATTTCAATAATTTTTTAACAATTAGCCAATGACCTACTGTAATCAACTAGAACTAATTGTTCTTCTTTGAACAAAGTAAGGTATGTTTTTTTCTCTAAAATGTGTATTTTGATAGAGTTAATAAAAGGTATATTATTCCGATTTGTCGAATGAAATATCATTACAAATAATTTATCAGAATATCAATAACAACCTCATAAAATTACTTACAAAAACACTCCCAAAAATAATACACACCTATGAAAATAAATAAATACATAAATAATTATTGGATTAACAATATTTTCACCGTACTGTATTTCAATGAAAATATTCCGTTCTTTTCATTACTTAAGTTTTCTATAATAATAATAATAATAATAATAATAATAATAATAATAATAATAATAATAATAATAATAATAATAATAATAATGATCATAATCATAAAAATTATAATAATAATAATAATAATAATAATAACAATAATAATGATGATAATGATCATAATCACAATAATTATAATAATTATAATAATCACATTAATTATAATAATCATAATAATAATAATCACAATAGTAATAACAATCACAATAATTATAATAATCATAATAATAATAATTACAATAATCATAATAATTTTAATAACAATAATTATAATAATCATAATAATTATAATAATCATAATCATAATAATAATTATATTAATAATGATAATAATGATAATTATAATAATAATAATGATAATAATAATGATAATTATAATAATAATGATAATTATAATAATAATGATAATTATAATAATAATGATAATTATAATGATAATTAAAATAATAATAATAATAATAATAATAATAATAATAAGAATAATGACAATAATAATGATAATAATAATGATAATAATAAGAATAATGATAATAATTATAATAATAATAATTATAATAACAATAATAATTATAATAACAATAAGAATTATAATAATAATTATAATAACAATAAGAATTATAATAATAATTATAATAACAATAAGAATTATAATAATAATTATAATAACAATAAGAATTATAATAATAATTATAATAACAATAATAATAATTACAATAATAATTTATTTATTTATTTATTTACTTATATTTAATGTGCTGTACAACAGCCAGAGGCCAATTACAGTTCAGCACAAACAATATAACAAAAACATTAGCAATAATTTACAATAAAAGTACAAAGAAATAATTAAATTAATGGCAATTAATTAAAATGATAATTACAAATGAAATAATGGAATCATAAATGAATGCAATCATAATAATAATTACAATAATACAATAATTACAATAATAACAATAATTATAATATGAACAATAATAATTATAATAATAATAATAATTATTATAATATTTATAATAATAATAATAATTATAATAATAATTATTATAATATGAACAATAATAATTATTATTATATTTATAATTATAATAATAATAATAATAATTATAATAATAATATTTATAATAATAATAATATTTATAATAATAATATTTATAATAATAATAATATTTATAATAATAATAATAATAATAATAATAATAATAATAATAATAATAATAATAATAATAATAATAATAATAATGGACTGTGAGGGGGTGACAGCAAACATTTTGATCACACAAAAGCAGGTGTTGCAGGAAACTGAAATGACAGTTTTCTGCTTGCGTCGCTGGCTGGAAGTAGTCCCTGAAACTATGCGTATATCGTTGCCAAATACCACACGTATGTAGCTAATGCTGAACGATCAATTCTGTAGAAATGTTATGTATATTTTGTAACAAATAAAATTTAATCGGTTTATTTGAAAGAAAGAATAATTTTTGTGCGAATTTTCTATTAAAGCTATTTCTTTCAATATCATATTTATGAAATAATTTCGTGAATTTATATCAATCTCGCGAAAACTCACGAATACATCACTTAATTTGCTTCCAAGACATTAAGTCCATTGAAACCATGTCCATATGATTTATGTCCTCTAATATTTTTGTCTGCTTTCATTTATGTCCACATTTTATGTGCGTCCATTTTTTTTGGGTCCATGACTATTATGTCTACTTTTATTTAAGTCCAATTTCATTTATGTCCACTTTTATTTAAGTCCACTGTCATGTCAATTCCTTTTGTACCACTGGAAGATTTTCAGGCTGTTTATGATACTCTTATAGATAATATTGAGCCTGATGTAATGGATTTAGCATTGTACATGGAAAGAACTTACATCCGAGGAACACCTGCTTGAGGAACAAGAAGAGCAATGCCACCTAGATTCGTACCTGAAATATTGAACACTTATAATCAGGTTCTGGCAGGACAACATCAAACAACTAAGATAGTCGAGGGCTGACATAACCGCTTTCAGAAACACATCGTCACACATCACGCGTCGGTCTGGAAATTCATGGAATTTATGAAGAAAAACCAAAGGAATAATGAAATTATAATAATCAAATGATTGTTTGGCGGACATTTGATTGTGCGACACTCTATTAAAAGATCGTACCTACAACATTTCAATCGAGTAGAAAAGATTGTTTGGAATTACAACCACTACAACGAAGAAGGACACATCAGAACTTACCTTAAAGCTATTAGTTATCATCTGAACTGTACAATGATGAACAGGCAGAAGAGATTGAGTAGGGAATTGGAGTCAATTTGTAGATGGACATAATGTATTGTATAATCATGTAGTGGACGTAAAAATGTGGACATAAAATTTGTGCAATTGGACTAAAATAATGTGGACATATACTTCATTGGACATATATTTATGGACATAGTGTAATGGCCTTTAATGTAATGGACATAATAAAATGGACATTAAAATTGTGGACATTATAAAAAGGACCTAACGTCTGTGTTTCCTTAATTTTGGACGTTCATTAAGAGATTTGCATTTTTCATGCATTAAATTAAGTTTATAACACATTTCACGTAGTATATAATTAATACTGAAAATATCACACTCCTCTATACATGAGACGTAAGTACCGAATACAGTGTCCAATCCCAATGCTAACCCAAGATAGAAACTCTGCAGAAAAAAAACACAGTAGAAAAAAAGAACTTGAGACAAAATTTAATGTAGAAAAAGATACTCAATGAAACTGGCTCAAAACGAAATTTTCAATCTCCAAATATATCTCACAGCAAGTTTCTGCATACAGTGAACTCATTTCCTGATATTTTATCCAGAATCACACAAACGAATTATCTAAGCAAATTATGAATCACTGTATTTAGTAATGGAATGCTTTTAACGAGTACTAGATGAAAAAAAAATTATGGAATACTTAACCATACGACCAACATGTTTTAAATCGTTAAATGAAACAACATAGCAATTTACAAGTTCTTTGTGAATAAAATTGCACATCATATTTATCCTTGGAAATAGCAGGCGGTACATTTTAGTTGTGACTGAAATATTGAAGTACGTCAAGATTTTCACACGAACGTATTCACGAGAGATTATAACCCTGCATACAAATAGACACATAAAGATAAAATACCCCTTTATTGAATTAAAGTTTTGGGAAGCACCACTCGCTAATTTTAATTAACCTTCAGCCTATGTAATCGGATAGCGTCGGTTAAGCACCCACGCTAAGCTTATAACAAGAATAAGAAAAAGAAAACATTACGTTTAAATATAGAGTGCTACCCTTGGTGCTACGATGCACGCATCCCGCACGACTTCTGTATTTCATAAAGTTCAAGGTTCTGGAGGCGCCTGCTTGCGCGCGCGTCGACAATATAGGCGGCCACGAAATCTCATCTCAATGGAAGTACTCCGAACAGAGGGCTATTCTTCGAAGACACGCAAACATTTACATGTTTTGACATCTGTCAAGTTCCTTTCTCTTTCTTGTTAAACGAGGTGTAATGAGCCTGAAATTGAGAGATTTAGAAACATTGATTCAAATCGTTTTACTTAAGTACAGATTTTAGAGTCTATCATATGAAATACTTTTGGTAACAGTGCATCTGTTTATGTATATAATTTCCTCCTAAGAGATATTTTTTGCATGTTCAATTACGTTCAATATACAGGGTTTATGAAAAGTAACGCATAAGTTAATTGCAAGTAAAAGAGTGAACGAAACTCATACAAATCGGCCACCAATTTCTCAGAAGGATTGGAAGAAGAGGACACAGAGTGGCCTGCAAGATCACCTGATTTTTGTTCACTTGATACTTTTTTGTGGGGATATCTAAAATTTAGGATCTCTGTAACGAGATTTGGAGTTTCTACTAGCCCTTAGCCATTGTCACATGTACATGGGAAACATCTCGAATATCTAATTTAAAAAGTTAAATTTAATGTTTAAACTCAGAGAACATAATTTATTCACTGAGAGATTCACTTATGTAAAAGCCAGTAAAGTTATACTGACTTTTGTTTGTGCCAAACTGTGACGTATTTTGCTCATGAATTTTATGCTATAAATTCAGAGAAGAGCCAAATTCAATATTATATGTGCGAGAACTTACATGAATGTAAATTTTAAACATAGCTCCTTCAGACGATATTAAAAAAAATGTAAGGTGTATTTTAATAAAAGTTGTGGAAGGCGTCATAATTCATACAGCAATAGTCGCAAAAATGTTTTGTTTCTATAAAAATTCCTTTTTAAATAAAAGGTTTGAAGTCTTAGAGTTCTTTTTTACAATTGTGTTACTTTCACAAAATCCTGAACAAATCTTCTTATATATATGTATACATCAATTAGTTACTTTGAAATGTAGGCCTAATAATTTTAGTCAGTTCTTCTAGAGACTAAATAAATGGAATTTGTCGGAACTTTACCCAAAAATTTACATTAAACTTGAAGAGTCCACTGCAAGAATGATGGATGTCACTTTCTTGTCGAAAATGAACCAAGACTGTCAATGCATAGCTTAAGACATATAGAATGTACATACAGAGTTATATGGCATTAACACTGATAGTCATTGTCCAGTAATGATCAGAAAATCACAGTTAAGCTTTGCGAGCTAAGCATTTCAAACTTTCAATTGCTTCTCCAGAAAAATGTATTCCAAATGACATCCATCATTCTTGGAGTGGACTCTTCACTTATTTTTATTGCTATTTACATAAAATATAATGGAAAATGAACTGGCGCTATAAACAATCTATTTCTATATTTTTACAGAAATACAAGTTATCAGTATCGCTAATGTCGAAAAGAACAGTTAAACTCATATCTCCCATCTCTTTCTTTATTCGTCTGTGTACAAATACACCCATCAATATGTTGGGCGAAATTTGTTGATATTTAATATCTACGAGTCCACTCATTCTGGATTATTTGCACATTATGAATGTAATAATTATACTGTAAAATTGATGGGACTTTATTTTAAAATAAAACAAAATCATTTGTAAAAAATTTTTCAATACTTTTAATAATGTTGTGATAAATAAAACGATATGTAGTATTATGTGTCTACATAAATACTTGTGGGGAAAAAAGTAATCATTACACAGATGAGTCATTCAGCCTATCCTTTAGATCAGGTCTGCACAAGGTTTGCGCTCTCCGAACCGGCTCACAGCTCATGAGCGGAATGCAGATATTAGCTGCGCTCTGTATAAGGGTGGACAGGAAGAAGGGGTGATCTCGTACAAAATATACATAAAAGGAAGTACTATTACGAGTTTTTATGAAATGAATTTCCGTTCAGTGTTTGCAAAACTATCTTGGACTATTATTAATTAATAAAGAAGTATTTATTTTACAGAATTAATAGAAATTCTATAGCTACTTAAATGTACAATATCATTTTGTTATATTTTTATTTATCAGTACATCAAAACGAGGTTTTATGCTGTTGACAGCTGAAAGGAACAGTAGCCTACTGATCGTAATGAAACATCAGCTACAGATGTTCGATGCCTGCCTCTATTAAAGTTGATAATAGAAAACAGTTGCTCACAAATATCAATGTTGAGCCAAACATAGCAATCATTTTCACAGCTAGCCTGTGTAGTCGTGGATATTATTGCTAATGTTTACTCTTATAAAACTCAACCAGGCTAGTAGTATTATTCGAACGATCTTTAGCCCTTAGGTCACATTGAAGATCAATAAGTTCGAGCTGTAAATCGTTAAATGTTAAATGTTATGTTCCGTCTTTTAGATTCCTCCATACTGTACTGTAGCAGTAGGTAAGCAACGTGAAACACTTACTGAGAATAGGTCTACACACTGCACTCCACTAGATAACTGAGTTGTCGTTTCCGTCTCCTCTACCTATAGCAAATTTATGTCATTCTGACATACCTTCCTTTCCGTTTCGGCGAGCGGGAAACACGGCTCTCCCTCTCCGAAGGAGCGGGCGCGCGCACGTTGAACGCTGTTTGTGCAGGTATGCTTTAGCTCATGGAGAAAATGTTATGCCTGAATAAAACGGTGCTATAATTGGGTCAGAATATTCTTACAAGTCAATTTGATAATATTTTATATCCTGATTATTTCAGTTTTCAGAGAGAGTTAAATTGTTAAGGGACGATGTAATGCTCGTTTACGTTAACAGTGTATTGTAGGCGTTACACAATTCGACTAATTATTTTTGGCACAGAATGACTATTATCCTAGACCATATATACTCAGATTGCTCGGACTTACAGGCTTTGGCGGTAACAACTTTTGTCAGGTTTAGTATGCTGCCATCTAGTTCTTACATAAGAAGTCACATCGTAACTCCCATTTGAATTGCATTAGCGACTGCACTGCCATCTCATGCTCGTTTACGGCGGACGGGTGGCGATCCTGGCGATTGTTCTCTTCAAAATGCTGCCGATTTTAAGGGATGAGCAATCTGTTATATATATATATATATATATATATATGTATATATATATATGATTTAGGCTATGACGAGTATATTGAGACTTAATACTCTCGCTGCTTCTTTCTCGTCGCGGCGACATTCACCGTAGGAAAGCAATATCTAAACACATTCGTCTCATACATATTAGACGTCTCAAGGCCAACGCATGGAAATTTTTACAGAGAGCAAGTGTAGATAGCGTAGTCAGCTGAAGAGATAAGCGGAATACCCGAAGATAGCCGATCGTTGATTCATGTTACAAGCGTGAACGAGCTAAGCTGTAACTGTCGCGGGTAAAATGTTACAAAGTTGCTGCACTTTTATGTTGTACTTAATATGCATGTCACAATAGACTGTTATTTTCGGAAAAAAATTTCGTAAGTAGTTTGCAATAACAATAATAATAATAATAATAATAATAATAATAATAATAATAATAATAATAATAATAATAATAATAATAATATTTATTTTCTAATTATATATCAATGAGTAAAAAGAAGAAATCTGCAGAATGAAGAACCATACATGTTACGTAATTAAATAGCACAAGGAACTGGCCACCCTACCCCTTTATCTCCTGGCCTAGTTGACTCATAAGTGGTGCCTTGTTGGTATCACTTGAGAGATTCAAACCTGTCTTCGGACAGTTGACTAAAAGACAACAGTAATTCATTTCTAGTAAATTAGTTTGGTATTTCTTTCTTCTTTTAAGTTTATACTATATTTAATAAAATAGATTATTCAATTAAATGATAATTAAATTACACTTATTAAATTTGTTGGTTGTTAAAGTACGTATTCTTATGATATGCCAATATTAATATATTCATTACAATAATAGTTAAATAAAATTAAAATATCAAATCTGGTCTCAAATTCTTTTCTCAGTTCTTCAGTACTTCATTATACCTATTTGTTACACTGGTCTTGACTCAAAGGTCAAAAGTTTACATTAATGACATGGTAACAGTTACCCACCGAAACTTGCGATTCCCACAATTTCACTTACCCTATGAAAGATTTTAGTTCTTCATATATTTGCGGTGATAAGGACAATCTTTCTTCGGAGATGAACACAATGACTGACCGTTTCATCGTAACGGTTGGAGATGCCTACTCAAACGTCATGGTCAATGACGTCATCCGGAGATACACGAACTGTCCCGTATCATGTTCCACTCTTACATTAAAAAAGAGAGAGAGGGAAATGCTCCGAGTAGGCTCTATTGAGACGTCTATATTAAATAATCAATTTCGCTTATTTAAATTTAACTTATTCTGACATAATCATTTGAAATGGCGACAATTTGTCAATTTACGAAGAAAAAGGTATATATTAAACAACAGTTGCTCACAATTCATTATTAAAGCATTAGAAGTAGCGCCTTAATTTATTATTAACAATAATATTTATTTTTCTATCTCTAACCATTGATTGTGAAAATGATGGGTACAAAATAAATTATTCCAAATATATCTTACAGCAAGTTTCTGCGTACAGTGGACTCTTCTAAGTTCGACAAAACAGAATTGAAAGTTCAGTCCAATAAGGACGGTGGGTGTGGCAGGTGAAATGAATACAAATTCTTATTGGTTATCGATCAACGAATGCAGTGCTGTTCTTGCATTTCCTGCCCGCGCTTCTAGTACCACAGTGGGTTTCGACAGTTCCGTCTCACAAACGGCACAATTCTCAAATACAAAAAGAAGAGTTCATTAATTTAAAATCAGTGACAATATGGATGTCCTAAAGAATAAAATATTCTGTTTTCCTTTAACAAAAGTATCACTACAAGACACAGAACCAATTCCCATTCAAATGGCAAACCCATTTCTTAGTGCCCGTATAGGGACGTGTCTAATTCTCCTACGTGAGCAGTCGAACTATAGGATGTCGAACTTGATTTCTGTCGAATATAAGAGCTTCCACTGTACAATGGATTATGATAAATTTCTATTTTATATTACACCATTTTCCTTTTTATTTCTCCAAAATTTGACTATGATTCTCTTCTCTTTCTACAACTATGTCCTCGTCTTCCTCGTTCCTTCTACCAAGAGGTTTGAGTTCTGATTAAGTATTGGTATTCCGCTTAAGGTCACGTTCATAATAAATATTATTGTAATTGGGTTCTACAGTGTGTTATTTTTATGCTAGAAATGAATATCTAGTGAATAAATTATTTATTTTATCTGTTTTTGAACATAACAATGATTTGCAAATCAAGATTTCAGGTATAATTCCCTGTAAAGTTGATTTGAATAATTTCGAGGGAAAAATTGTTCCGGAGCCGGGTATCGAACCCGGGACCTTTGGTTTAACGTACCAACGCTCTATCACTGAGCTACTCGGGAACTCTAACCGACACCGATCCAAAGGCCCCGGGTTCGATACCCGGCTCCGGAACAATTTTTCCCTCGAAATTATTCATAACAATGATTTGTCGTGCATATCAGATTACGGTCATAGCAACTAATAATAATAATAATAATAATAATAATAATAATAATAATAATAATAATAATAATAATAATAATAATAATAATAATAATAATAATAATTTCATGTTAAATAGCCCTATATTCTTCTCTAGGTCGTACACAAAAAATAGGCATCCTTTTATCCTACTATTTTCGAACGTAATTTGGACAAAATTAATTGCATTCATTTCGAAATTCACTAACATGAATTTTTACACAGCGAGTTGGCTCAGATGGTAACGTTTGAGACTCACATTCAGTAGTGTCCGGATTCAAACCCCGAAACAGGGACAAGAGTACGTCAAGTATGTCGTTTATCAGCTACTCTCGTCAACATCTACTTGTAGGATTTAGTAAAGGACTGTTTTCAAAACATGGGAAGAGTGATAATAGGAGGAAGGAGAATAAAGTTTATAAGATTTGCAGGTGATATGACGTTGTTAGCAGAAGAGGATATGATACTAAGGGATATGCTACTGGAGTTAAATGACAGCTGCGAGCAGTATGAATGAAGATAAATGCTAACAAGACGAAGACCATGGTCATAGGAAGAAAAGTAAAGAGGGTAAACTTGCAAATTCTAAATGAAGCAGTAGAGCAAGTGGGCAGCCTGAAATACTTGGGGTGAACAATAAGCAGTAACATGAGCTGCTGCCAGGAAGTCAAAAGAACAGCAATGGCAAAGGAAGTTTTTAATAGAAAAAGGAACATCTTCTGCGGACCTCTGGAGAAAACAACAAAGAAAGCGAAGTGCGTTATGTGGAGTGTAGCATTCTATGCGAAAGGAACATGGACATTAGGGCGAAGTGAAGAGAAGCGACTAGAAGCATTTGAAATATGGATATGGAGAAGAAGGGAGCGTATGAAATGGACAGACAGAATAAGAAACGAAGCTGTGTTGGAAATAGTGAGTGAAGAAAGAAGATGCTGAAACTGATCAGGAAGAGAAAAAAAAAAGGTATTGGCTGGGTCACTGGCTGAGAATAAACTGCCTACTGAAGGATGCACTGGAAGGAATGGTGAACGGGAGAAAAGTTCGGTGCAGAAGAAGCTATCAAATGATAGACGACATTAAGGTTTGTGGATCATATGCGGAGACTAAGAGGAAGGCAAAAAATAGGAAAGAGTGGAGAATTCTGGGTTTACAGTGAAAGACCTGTCGGGCAGCACCTTATGAATGAATAAATGAATGAATGATTCATCAGTGCCTCAATCACTAATAGGCTGTCATAAACACTAATAAATATCTAAAATCTGTTACATGATCAAAAGCCATCTATAACACAAGACAACAGAAACAGAAACTCAACAATAGTAAAAAAATCAGCCTACAGACATACCTAAAGATCCTATACACGCGATATGCCTAGAGATGTTAAAGCGTATATAAATAAGCTTAACAAGAACAAACAAGATGGTTTGAGAATTTAAATCCAAGTTCAGTTCAATTGCAATTTTCAAATTTTGGAATATACACCTACGTCTACTACTCCATGTAAAATATATGTGGTAAAATGTGAGTAGTACTGTCATATACATGTCGTCACATAACATGCACAATTATTGCTGTAGACTATCTGGGTGTAGAACAGCCAAGAGTCTTTCGTGGCACTTAGGGCCAAGAGGAGCATGACAGGTACACCCCACTCCTAGGTTACGGGGCGCTGAACGTAGTTTGTTTAATAGTCCTGAACATCTGTAATAGTTAGTGGTGTACTGTACGACTGTACAGGTTCGAAATGGACGTTTCTGGTAAAAGAAAGGTTTCAATGTATCAATGGGAAAATGCTTATTTCATTATAATTAAAGATGATAATATGTACAGTACAAAACTCATGCAGAATCACTGGTTTTAAAAAATATGTATAGTTCAAAGACTTATTTCTTTCGCAACCCCTGTTTACTGCGTTATGTTATACTTAAACCTAATTCGAATATTATATAATCACAGGGTTATGTTATATTTAAAAAAAAGACGATAGGAAAACAAAATACATTGATCTGGTGAAATATTTTAATATGAAATTGGAAGAAAAATCAAATTTCAATCCTGCCATTTCACCTGTGCAGTAACGGTCAGCGCGTCTGGCCGCGAAACCAGGTGGCCCGGGTTCGAATCCCGGTCGGAGCAAGTTACCTCGTCCAGGTTTTTCTGGGGTTTTCCCTCAACCCAATACGAGCAAATGCTGGGTAACTTTCGGTGCTGAATCCCGGACTCATTTCACCGGCATTATCACCATTTCATTCAGACGCTAAATAACCTGAGATGTTGATACAGCGTCGTAAAATAACCCAATAAAACAAAAAATAAATCATATGAGATAACATAGTCTTCCAAATGTTTTTCTTGTAGTGAATTTGTTTAAAAATACTTAATTAAGGCATGAGATATTGTGTGCTCTGAAAAAAAATCTTGTATGTTTTTCCACTGTTAGAATAGCTCTTTTGTGCACGGCTACATGGTTAACGTATTCCGCTACTGCGAACCCGAATCCATGAGAGCGTCTCGGTAAGAGACACACCGCGGCTCTTGAGGAGGGTGGGAGATTTTCATTCGCTCTCTTCGCTTCCCCTCTTGTGCCCATGGCTGGTGTAGAATATAACGATTCTTTTGAATCGTTGTTTCCATTAACAAGTTCCAGAAATTGTTGACCATAAAGTGTGTTTCTACATGAAGGCTGGTTGTGTAGGTCTACATTCCAGCAACGAAGTGGAGAGAGATGACCCATTTCTGTTTTTAGACAGCTAATAAAATGTATTAAATAACGGACCAACTTTGTAATAGTGCTGGACGAAAGTCTGGACAAAATATCTGTGGACGTAATATTTTTCGGAAGTAATTGGAATGGACGTTATGCCTGTGGACGATAAATTGTGGACGAAATGCATTTGGACACAAAAAATTGAAGAAATATTTGTGGACAAAACGCATTGAACGAAACTTCATGGATAACTATATAATAGGATGCGAAACTGCGGTCAGCACCATCTGGCGGTGGGGGGCTGAAATAAGATGATCAGCGCCCAACGTCGTAGATGGTGAACATTAGAACTACGTGTTGGATACATTACCCAGAGTTCTCTATTTATCCGTTCGAGTTATTGCTCGAAGAGACAAGATGGCAGACAGAAACTTGCTAATAAGTGAACATAAAGTGATACTACGTGTGTATAAGCAGTGTACATTAAACAGTGATGTTTATGGACGTTGTAAAATTAGTGTTGTTGAATGTATTGTAAAGTTATAGTAATATAATAAATTGAACTATCTAAGTAGTTCTTGTAGACTTTTCCATTGCGCTGTACAATAAATACCCAAAGAATACAATCCCAATTATCTAACCTTTTGTTTTATTTTTTGTCTCTATCTGGTTATATTTTAATTGGGTAGTGTAAAATAGATCGTCTCTTTTATCTTCCTGTTGGTTCCGGTAAGAATTTTCAGTAGAAGATGCTGTGAGGAATAAAAATGTAAAAGTTTTATTTTAAATTGGGTTAGTTTTGAATATCGATGAGGGAGGGAGGGAGGAAGGGAGGGAGGGAGGGAATACTTTCTGCACAATTTAACATTTTCGTCACAAGGTGCGCTGCTAAATGCATGGAGTAATTACTCTTTTCGCTATTTGGTGCGCTGCTAGATGTAATAACGCCCCTCCTCCCAACAGGTGGCAGCAAGATCAATTTCTACAACAGCGCCTCTAGTATGTGTTACGGGAAACTCAGTAAGTTTCGCATCCTATTATATATTCATCCATCGAAACGTCCTGGAATGATCGAGGGCTAAGAAGTGATACCTATCTACAAAAATGTAGTTTAACTATATACATTATTATACAAATGAACTATATTATTATTATTATTATTATTATTATCATTATTATCATTATTATTATCATGTTCGCAAAATTGAACAGTTTTAGGCCCATCAACTTATTATTACCGATTGGAGATGAGGTCGCTGCTATCGCTACAACAGGAAACATGCAACGAGCTCAGAAGTTCGGATTCCTTCCGTCGGTGATCGGAACTTGTCTGGCCTATAACTAATACTGGGTGAGCAGTATAGAGCAGAACAGGTTTCACGGCTCGCGCGGCCTTGAGTCCCCCACCTCCCCGCGCATATCCGGCCGACAGGCCGGCCGGCTAAGAGCAGTGAAACCTGTTCTGCTCTATACTGCTCACCCAGTATTTTGTCCTCGAGTAGAAATAGTCCTATATATAAAAAGTTCGTCTGTTTTGAAGAATATTTATTTTTAAAAAAGTTTATTTTACCTACAAATTTACAGATACAATGTCACTTCTTAGCCATCAATATAGTTTGCAGTCATATAAAAATTGCATTTTCGTATGATATTGTTCATTTTTATTATGACTGACATTCGCTACTGGACTGTATAATGTACAGTACATACATGTCTTGAAATACCAGGTCGAGAGAACTGTTTCTCTGAAAGTGGAACTTCTTGTTTATTTTCGTTACATGTCTGCATGTGCATATTGTATGCATTCTCAACATCTTTCCTTCCTATTTCCTTAGTTGTCATCTACATGTCAACTTCTCTATCTCTGTTTCTTCTCTCTTTGAAATATATAAGAACATTCTATTCTATTGCTGCCTCGACTTAGAGTATACTTACATACGACTTGCACTAGTCTCCAACCAACATATCCTCTAGCATCGCCTCCAGTAATCCATGATCATAATCTTGAACAGTCTAACTTCATTAAAGAAGGCAACTTATTCCCTGTCTTTGAATGAAACCCGTTCGTTCTGTGTTTTCATTTCTCGATAAAAGTTTCAATTTATTACACCCTTTTGTCCAAATCAGAATGTTAACCGAGAGATGTGTATTATCAGGAACCTTCTACGCTTCTGTTTGTTACACTGTAGTTTCAATATAGGTCGACTACTCCTTAAATTTCTTTTACACTATCGTTTTGTCAGGTTTGGTAAACGTTTGAGATTGAAGCATTCTCGGCATTCTCCAAGACTATATGATATTTTGTAAAAAAAAAAAAAATCCATGTTGATGAATTACTTATAAAATTACTTGTATAAAAAATCTAAACTCTGCTTATAGATCAAAAGTGAATAACCGGCTAGTGTTCATATATTAACCTTCCCGATGTTAATAATTTTGGTTTTTCACATTTTTCGTAACAAGTTCTTTCGCAGGTATTATATTGAGTCTCCATTTAACCTGAAAATAATGTAAATAAAAAATTACGAACCTGATAGTCTTTATAAGCTATTAATGTCATGGTAGACCTTCTGCCTTAACCCGAAGCCAGGAAAGGAAGGAAGTCGTGGGACGTAAGAAACGAAAGCAACAATTCTAAAAGACACGTCAAAAATGAAAATACTTATACTTTCAATACCTTGTGTCTTACAACTTAAATAATAAAAATGGTTTGTACAGGGTGAACCGTTGTTCTTTGAGATATTTCAAACAAAATGTTTCAATAAAATTTTGCTCTCTTTTGATTCCTTTTCGAGGTAAAAATTATTTTATATGAAACATTTCTTAGCGTGTTTTGGGGAAAGATATTGATTTAAAATTCCCAATATGCTCAATCAATTTAAGAGAGTAGCGTATTACGATAATAAATGAGCGAAAGAATTTTCGTTTTGTCATTTGAATGTGCATAAATTCGATCCGAACAAACGAAATTTTTCGTTATGCAACGGAATTTTACAATGTTACATTTGTTCGGATCAAATTTCTGCACATTTAAAGGACAAAACTGAAATTAGTTCAGTAATTTATTATAATAATACACTGTTCTCTTAAAATGACTGAGCGTATTGGGAATTAAATCAACAGCTTTCCTAAAACACGCTATAAAATATTTAATATAAAACAATTTTTATCTCGAAAAATAAGCAAAAACGAGCAAAATTGTATTAATATTTGTGTGAAATATCATAAAGAATAATCTCTTGTAATTAATGAAATTACTTGCGGTCCACTCTTTATATTACTTACTTACAAATGACTTTTAAGGAACCCGCAGGTTCATTGCCGCCCTCACATAAGCCCGCCATCGGTCCCTATCCTGTGCAAGATTAATCCAGTCTCTATCCAATCTCTATCATCATATTACACCTCCCTCATTCCATTTTATATATTTACCCTTTATATTTACGAAATGAATTCTTTAGGAAAATTTTAATTCGGATGTATTTTTCGAGAGGAGACATTACTTTGATTTCACTTATTACTATCTTCACGTAAAATATATTTCTAAATTCTTCCAATCAAGCACTTCTATCATCAGTATTATTAGCCTGCGTTAATATTGAAGTTCTCATTTCTACATTCAACACAATTTTGCCTTTCGATACAGTAAAGCTCATGCCTATATTGCAAAGCTAACAAGAAGCACAAGGACAGACACAACCATATTTTAAGTAAAGCAATGAAAGAACTAACTTCCTGTAGTGCATACATTTTATCTTTCCCCGCTCGCGGATATAGAGAGGACGCGGCATTGCACAGCGCGACTGCACACATGCGAGCGAGGAAAGATAAGATGTATGCGCTGTAGTATGGTGTACAGAAAAAATTCATTGTTATTAAAAATTTTAAAGGATTAATGAGGATTAAGAAATAATAACGAGGATGTCAGTATCAAGAAGTACTCTTTACAGGTTTGGCAGATTATATACATAAATGAACTAAAAAAAAAATATATATATATATATTTTCATACCATACATCATTATTTTAAGCATTTATTATCAATAGAGTTTTCAAATATAATTTAAAAAATCAAGCCCAAGACTATCGATTAAATAAAACACAACTAAATTGCTAACATTTTACTTACATTTCTAAGAGTACATAATGATATACTAGTACCCTGTACTCGAAATAATTAATAATGCGTTTAATATATTCACTAAAAGTCAAAGTTACTTCTTGTCAAATTGGAATATTCACAATCTCAGTTCATAAGCTTCCTATTGCAATCTCTGAGAAGTAAGTAGAAAAACGCTAAATTCCATGTAGAGGAACATAAATTTCTTTAAAATAAATTATGCCATTCGTGTTGTCCAACAGTAGCGTTACGAAAATTCACTATAAATACTTCGGTTTTACATTGCATTCACACATTTCGGTGTTGAAATATTACTTTCAGTTCTACATTTTGTTCTAGATTCTTTTCCTACATTCCTTCCCATCAATCATTTTTACTTTTGTACAGTTCTATTCTTCTCATTGAACGAATTTCCCCTATCCCTCTTCCTCTTTCCATTCTTCCACGTATTGTTCATTCCGAAAGTCTTCTTGGCATTCTCTTTTCAAATATTATTTCAACGTATTCATTTTATTCCAGTTCTTTCCTTAATCTATAATCATTTATTAAACTCTTTGCTCTCATTTCCTCTCTAGTAATACTATTCATAATTTTACCTCGCGCACAGATGGGGAGGCGAAACTTGGCATGTCTGCTTTTCGAGAGAGGAAAGAATGAGCTACAAGAAAGCGAGTTTGTTTCATGATGTTTAATATTATACGAATCTACCGACACGGAAGTTCATCTCAGACTAAACCCTACCTTCCCCCTCCATACCCATTGGTGATAGTATAGCCACGGCACATAAGGTAACAGGACAGGTCTTGCCTCCTCTACATGTATTTACCACTTCCAGTGTTCTCCAGAAGCACAATGCACTACCACAAATTTCTTTAACGGCATGATATTTCAGATGGTAAATTACTCTTCAATAGCTTCTTGTAATTTTAGCTGATGCGTTAACAATTGTACATTATGCTTATTTTCCGATATTCTATTTCACGTATCGTCATTTAAAGCTTATTTATCCACGTAAAGATTACTTTTTGGTCCTACAAAATATCTACGTTCCTCTAACAATGGTTATTAGAGAAGAAAAATTCGCTCCGGCGCTGTGATCGATCCCGGTCCTTGGTTCTATGTACCAAGTGCTCTATCCACTGAGCTACGCCGAAGCTCTATCAAAGCATTATTTTTACCATAACAAATATATTCTTAAGTACCAAAAATAAATTTTTACGTAGATTCTTCGCCCAAAAATGCGTAATACTGTGGAATCCCGGAATGATAAATTCGACTCAATAGATATAAAAACGTCGGAAATAAATCAAGGAATAAAGCAAGTTTGCCAGTTTGCCCATTTTTACCAATATTATTTAGTATTTATACAAATGTAACCATTAATAATTAAAGAATTGTATACAAAATCAATTAATAACTAATGGTAAATCATTGATACAATTCTCCATGAAGATGGTCAAGTGTTGACAATAGAAACATAAAACGAATTACAAAACTAAATAGACGGATTGAATATCGTTATGAAAGAATACAATCTGAAAATATCTCACAAAAAAAAAAAAACAGAAACAAAAACAAAGAACAAAGGTACTAGGCATTCAGAGGGAAGCAAAATGTAAGAAGAGTAATAGTAAATTCAGAAAAGTTCATAGATGTTTCCTTTAATTACTTGATGTATTATATGACGACATTTCTTCATGATGTAGACGTAGATAATAATGATAATGTGTGCAACAATAAAAGTAAAATACACACAAATAATATTTTATAAAACAATGGCAGTCATTGTGTTATGGACACAGGGAAGAACAAGAAAAAATTTACAGAAGAAGAAGAAGAAGAAGAAGATATTGTACAGTGCTTTCTTTTTCAGAGTACCAAAACTATACTACAAATTCTAACGAAACCAACCTACGTAGAAAGTAACAGAAGAAATTCATTTACTTCGCGCTGACGTCAGATTTAGTTATGGACGCATAACATCCTTTTTATATTTGCACTTCCATAATCATTAAATGTATAGACATGAATATGTAAATGTTGGGTTATATGCTTAACTGATGGGCAACGTCACATCGTTAGCATAACGGCTAAAGCAGGTATACACAAATATCGCGATTGGACCGAGAACGTTGCCGCTCTAATAAGATACAGCTGGGAAAGGGGAGGAGAGAAAGGGCTCAAAAGTTCGTCGCGTTTGAAACTTCATAGGCCTACCTGTTCGAGCAATAATTTCAGTTATATAATTAAATAAAGATAATAGTTGAATGTGAAGTTTAATTTAATTTATTTACTTATTTATTTATTTACTTATTTTGCTAATAATTGTAACATAAAATAGAATATAAACAGAAAAACTTTAGCTCGCCCCTGAAAGAGTAGAACTCGGGCACAGGGGCGGATTCCTGAATTGAAATTAAGTAGTATATAATACAATTTGTCTTATGTCTACTATGAAACAAGAATATATGAATTTAAAATTACATTTTTCAATTTTTATAAAATCCGTACCCAACTTTTTAAATTTAATACTAGAAGTATTAGAATTGACAAGATTAGGATATTTAAATATAAATTTGTTATATATTCTTGCGCCTAAATTACTACTATGATTAAATACTGTAGTATGTTGCATTTTGGTTCAAACAATCTTAACGAATTGAGATCACTCTTCTCTCCATCAGAATTCAAGAACGAGAACAAGTAAAGTCTGGCAATTTTTACATTGTATTTGTTTTATATAATATTATTATCCCCATGATTTGAAACTTTTTCAACTTCCTAATATTATTATCATAGCTACAAATGAAGTTTCATATCTTATAAATATGTCAAAAAAAGAGGTCATTATAAAAAATTGTTGCCATTATATTAATTTTTTTAAGTTTTGTTCTAAAAAAATGTCATTTTTCGACAAACTATGTAAGTGTTATGAAAAAAGTAGTACACTACAGTTTATAAAAAGGTATCCCCGTAACATGCCATGAAGGCACTTGGGGGGGGGCATGGAGGTACAGCCCCATGCTTTCTATGACCTCGGTACTAGAATGAGGTGTTGTGGTCGGCACCACGCTCTGACCGCCTTTTACCCCCGGGAAAGACACGGTACTAGATTTTATAGGAGGCTGAGTGAACTTCGTGGCCGTTCTGAAAGTTTGGCAACGAGAAAAAATCCTGTCACCACTGCTCTACCAACTGAGCTACCCGGCCGCTACAGTTTATACTTTTTAAAAAAAGGAACATTAATGGCCAGTTTTTCCAAGTAATGTTTAATTTGGCTTAACAAATGTTAAATTAACAGCTGGTTTATTTTTAACGTTTTGTTAAGATATTCTCCATTTTTCCAACATAATTTTGTTTAAAATAACCAACACTTAATTTTAACTGTCGTTAATACTATTCTAACTACTAAACGGCAGTTGATAATGATTTTGCATATATAAGACAACTTCTTATTGGCTGATATTTTTATTTAAATTCTGTACTGTAGAGTAAGTCATGAAACATGTGTAAGATCGTAACCTGTTACAGTAGCCATGATTCGTACAGTGTAGTGAGTTGATAAATGAAAGTTGCATTGACTACTATTAAATAATAATAATTATTATAAGTATGGTTATATTTTATAATGATAAATATGAATTTCTGTTTACAACAATCTCAGCATTATGACCACCAGGTGACAATAATTACAGGAATGTGTGTGTAGTCAACTGTACACAAAACTCCGAGGAGAATTCCGTATCATATAAAATTCTCAAATTCAGGTCCATGTATAAATTATATGTAATTTCGTCCTAAAGAAGCAATTGCTGCTGAAACATTTTATTATTTACTCACTGCGTATTTTGAAGCACTATTGACATCGGCTATAGTTGAAAAGCCAGTAACATAGAATCTAGCGTTAATAGTAGCTGGTGAATTGGAACAAGTGGCCTATTTCTACTAGGTAACATACAACTGTGTTTTATTTTAAGATATGAAAGTGATTATTATAACTACATACCGGCACCTAAGAAATATTAGTAAATTAGTACATAATGTGGATTCAAACAACGAAATTTAATTGGTATATTAACTTTCAATTATTAGAATTATATTATAGCTAGCGATAAAATATGTTTGCACTGGCTTCAAAACAGAAGCGAAAGAGCTGGATTCTTGGAATTTATAATCTTTTTCTTTCCGATGGAAATTTAATTTTCCAGCAGGATAATCACCCCGCGCACACCGTCAAAGACGGTTCACGGAAAAGCATGAAAAAGAGGATTGACAAATATCGAGACATTCCACCTCAAAATCCAGATTAATTCTGGGATCAAGTTCTGGCTACCTGGGAAGATTTCGCTAAGGACCAGAACTATTTCCGCGATCTGGTGGACTCAATGCCCCGAAAATGCCAGGCAGTAATAGACGCCGGTGGCATGTAGACAATGTATTAGATGCACAAGTGTATTTCTTTTATTTTTCTTTAATTTGTTTGTTTATCTTTGTTTTATTTCGGGAAGAAAATTGATCTCCCAAGAGTTTTTTAAATTCTCCTAGTGGAGCCAGAGTTGCGAAGTAATTCGTTCCAGTACACAAAATTAAAAAAGAAGAAGAAAGGTAACATGTATAAAAATTAGTTACGTTAATAAAAAAAAAAGTTGTCGCCGAGAATCGAACACGGGCCCCTGAGATGGCAAGCCAACTCGCTACCGACTGCTCCAACGGAGAGATATGACGTAAGCAGCGCGACGAGGTACATATAGCAGCTCGGCTTGAAATCTACGGAGACAACTCACATACAAACGTACTCGTGTAAATATTTTAATGTTCAGTACTAGTTAATGTTTCATTTGGACAGATTTACCGAAGCTTGGTGAAACCGGCCCTTACTGTAAACATTCCTCAAAGAGAAACATTACATGTTATTTTCACAACTTTTGTCTGAACAGCTGTGGTGTTATCCGCCATGTTTAACTATTTGTTAAATGAGTTAACGGCCTGAAATGCTACATTTAAAGTTAACACACGGTTAAGAATCTGTTAAGCCAAGCTGGTGTTGAACAAATGGAAAAACTGTATTTAACAAACTGTTGACGGTTTAACAGTCTTTAAGTGTTCTAACAGTACTTGGACAAACCGGCCATAAGAATGACAAATTTAACCTGGTGAAGATAGGAGGTATCGTCTCCCCTTAAGGCTGCAATTGAAGAAAAAGGCTTGGAAAAACTGCATTAAGAGATTTTTCAACATGATAGTGCCCGTCCGCATACTGCTAAGATTATAAAAGCGATTATCCAAAGGTTATTTCACATCCGCCCCATTTTATGATTTTTCCCCATAGCATTTGAATTTTTCCGGTTGCAATTCGACAATCTGTGCAATTTTCTTCAATAACGAAACTGCTACTGGCTTGGAGTCCATCGCTGTGGAACACCAATTAACATGTCTGACCGTGAAACGACGAGCACGGGTTCAAAACCTAGTCGGAACAAGTTACCTGGTTGAGGTTTTTTCCGAGGTTTTCCCGTCAATCTAATGAAAGAAAATGCTGCGTAATTTTCGGAGCTTGACCCTGGACTCATTTCGCTGGCATTATCACCCCCATATCATTTAAACGCTAGATAACCATAGCAGTTGAAAAAATGTTGTAAAACAATCACTAAAAAAATTTGCTTGGCGATTTCTTCCAACTCCAAATCACCGGATTTCTACTGGCGTGGGATAGGAAAACAGCCAGGACGTTGGAAGTCGGTTACAAACAATTCGGAATAATATATTATATTTATTCCTTTATATACTGTCCTCTGCTTACATAAAATAAAACTTAAACGGTTTTGGATTTAATAGAAAACCGCTACAAAATTGTGCATTAATATAATAACATACAAAGTATTTGTAGACTTAGAAAAGGCGTTTAACAGAGTGGATTGGAATAAACTGATGGGGATCCTAAAGAAAATTGGCGTGGAATGGAAAGAGAGCAGGCTGTTCAGTAACCTTCATATGAAACGAGTCAAAGTCAGGACAGGAGAAGAAATGTCAGAAGGAAGTGAAATGGGGAGAGGAGTACGACAATCATGCCCTTTATCACCTACAGTATTCAACATTTACTTGGAGGATTTAGTGACGAACTGTTCTCAGAACATAGGAGGAGTGATAGTAGGAAGAAGAATAAAGTGTGAGATTTGCTAATGATATGGCGTTGTTAGCAGAAGAGGAGATGGTACTAAGGGATATGCTACTGGAGTTAAATAGCAGCTATGAGCAGTTTGAAATGAAGATAAATGCCAACAGAACGAAGACCATGGTCATTGGAAGAAAAGTAAAGAAGGTAAACTTGCGAATTCTTAATAAGGCAGTAGAGCAAGTGGATAGCTTCAAATACTTGGTGTGTACTATAAGCAGTAACATGAGTTGCTGCCAGGGAGTCAAAAGGAGAACAGCAATGGCAAAGGAAGCTTTTAATAGAAAGCATTTTCTGCGGACCTCTGGAGGAAGAACTAAGGAAGAGACTAATGAAATGCTTTGTGCGGAGTGCAGCATTGTATGGGGCAGAAACATGGACATTACGACGAAGTGAAGAGAAGCGCATAGAAGCATTTGAAATGTGGATATTGAGAAGGATGGAGCGTGTGAAGTGGACAGACAGAATAAGAAACGAAGCTATGTTGGAAAGAGTGGATGAAGAAAGAATGATGCTGAAACTGATCAGGAAGAGGAAAAGGAATTGGCTGGGTCACTAGTTGAGAAGAAACTGCCTGCTGAAGAATGCACTGGAAGAAATGATGAAAGGAAAGAGTTCGGGGCAGAAGAAGATATCAGATAATAGGCGACATTAAGATAAATGGATCATTTGCGGAGATAAAGAGGAAAACAGAAAATATGAGACTGGAGAATGCTAGGTTTGCAGTGAAAGACCTGTCCTTGGGCAGAAATAGAGATTAACAAAACTAACTGCCGCTCTCGCTCGCTGTGTTCGTTGCATTTGTCTTTCGAATCTCGACTCGTCATTCTCGTGTGCTTAGAGTCTCGCTCATCATTCTCGAAATAACATTTGGCCGGCGTGGAAAGATATCGTAACTTTGAATAACATTCAACATTGAAATAAAGAACGTTATAAATGTTTAAATGAGACATAAAGACAAAACAGTATAGTACTTAGTTATCAAAATGTTCTGGGTCTGTTATATTATATTACCTAAATAATATAATATATAAATAAAAGAAAAACAATTGTCAAATAAATTTGCATTTCTATGAAACATAAAACATATCTTTAACATATGAAAATAAAATTCCTAGCCTTTTACTAAGGGCCTAGTAATTAAATAAAGACTGGGAAACGGATTATTATACACCGAAAGATAGAGATGTTGTTTCAAATAGACTACTTGATTGTTTGTACATAAATAACAGTTGCCAAAGTAGATAAAAGTTGAGTCAGGTATAAACAACTCTGGTGATTCATGGCTGCTTGACTTCGGGGGGTCATCAATATCGAGTCTCGGAACACTCACAATCAGTCTTTATGTCAAGGACGCGACGTCATACAGCACTGTCATGCGGGTTTTCGGCTTTGCGGGCGCTGTTAGTCTCGCTTTCTCGATCGTTGTTCATATCTAGGCAGTACACCACGAATGAATAAATGCTACGCATACAATTTATGCGAGAATGACTGTAGAAGTAATCGTAGTTGGTACCTATACCTGATCATTCTGCTGCAATACCATAAAAGCAAGTAAAGTTTTGTAACTTTTATATCCTTCAAGACATGGAAGTTCCATTTTTGCATCATTTGCTCTCGTTGCATTATCATGTGAAGAACCGAAGCAATTTTCTTCGCACCCCACGGCGGTAGGCAACCCATATGTCGTGATCGAGCAGTGCGGATGTGTTCGTGCATATTAATAGAAAGAATCCCATCGAGCTGGCCGGCAGTTGTGGGCACACGCTCTATGTCTATCATGCCGCCACACGAATCCCATCAAGAGGCTTCCGGACCTGGCACTGCCGTGCTTCACGCTACGCTGCGCGACGCTCGCCGCTCAATACGGCGCAACTCGGCTAATTATAAAACAATCACACTCACTTGTTTGTTCCAACATCAATGTCAAGACATTGTTCAAATCGCGTGGCTCTTACAAGACAGCGATGGTTAAACTCTCAAATACTGGATTTGTGGCGCAAGCACTCAAAGTAGGCCTATAAACTCTGCACCTACTCTTGTTTTGCGGTGCTACACTCGAATTATCAGGTAACTGTACAAACACCAAGATTTTACATGGTTACTTACTATGTAGGATATAGGATATTGTTATATTATGACTAGGCTTTTACTGTAATGGACCGATAGGATAGTTTCAAGTTGACTATCCGTTCACCAGTCAGTACTCCAGCATGCATAGACAGTACTGGGTGTTCAGTTCAAAGTGTGTCATGACTCGCTGTATGTCATGTGGCTAGCCGATGAGCCTAGAGAATTCAATCTTCCTACACTTCTGCAGAAGTGTATAACCTATGAGGCAGAGAAGTTGCCTAGCAAGTACGGCGTTCATTCTGAAGAGTACGTACCGATACGTACGGTAACGCCGGTAGTGGCAGGAATGTGAAATGTTTGGAAATACGTACTGTCGGGATATGGGGAGAGGGTTAAGACGATTACTTACGTATATGTTGACATTAACTTCGACGGTCAACATGGACACGAAGCATTTGATTTGTGTTGTGGAATGTTACCGTACGCAACCGATGATAACAAGTACCCTGCGTACGACTTGCCGGCGCAAAACACAGTTCGAAAGAGGTTATGGTAGCACACAGACCGTACAGGCCGTCATCTGTTGCTACGACGTTCAAGTTATACCGTACACTTTCTCAAGTTCAGATTGAAGAACGCCTTAAATAATATGCAACTTCTCTGACATATAAGCTGAAACTCGCTTCAAATCGGTGACCCAACAACAGTGACGTCATGACACACTTTGAAATGAACACCCAGTATATATTCCATTTTATTTCAAGGAGTGCAGTTCGGTGGCTCCTTTGAACACCCACTTACAGATTTATGGCTTCTTACATAATCACCTCTGACAATTTATTCCATCCTGTCCCCTCGTCCCAACATTGCACAGTTGCCACAATCCTGGTGAGACTAGAAATGAAACCGTGAGACTGACGGGATTCTTGGAATTCGGAAAAGATGTCACAACTCTGCCTCCACGTGGATTTGACGGGAGACTGTCAATTCTTCTGAACGAGGGTTGTGATTGGTTACTGACAGGCGAAGACAAGATTTCCGTCACAGTAAGGAAGACATTTATTTATGACAACCGATTACTAGGGGGCAGTAGAAGGTCTGTCGGCAAAGTCCTTTCTATGAAACTGCACTCCATGAAATAAAATACAGTTTAACTGCTGAATATTCCGTTCGCCAGTCTCAAAGAACGTAGAACTTTACACTCTTTGTCTTTACTCTTTCGAATTCTGCACACCTAAACACTAAATTACCTTTCGTCTCGTTTCTCTTATCTATACTCTAACCACGACGTAAATACCAGATCACTTATCTGTGGCACGCTAAGTATACCTTTTAATAAAACATCTTATTATTCATATTCTTTTACAGTATTCACCTCGCGGCAATGGAATTCCTTGTCACAAAGTATTAGGTGCTGCAAGACAATAAATATTTCGTCGTTGTTCCTGCAATAACTCCTATGTGCAAAATATAAAAGTTTTCAGTAGGAAGGAAAAACATTCATTCATTCATTCGTTCATCCTATGGCAGCCGTACATAGGAGACTGTGAATTCTTACATTTTCGAAACAAAGAAATGTAATTATTACATATAGGAGATTTTATTATTTCCTGTATCACTAAGTTATTTAATAGAGTAAAAATCTGAAAATCGATAAATGTCACATAGGATTTATTGCAGGTAAAACGACGATTTTTAAAAATAGCTTAAAGGACAACCTTATCAGCAATTCGCTCTAATTATACTCACTTAAACGGTCACTGACTATATGGTGACTTCTTTCTTTAGACATGCATTCCAATAGCGCTGTATTTTCACAATTGTCTCATAATAATCTCTTCCTTTTATGTATCATTATCTGAGATGTATTAACATTCTATATATTTTAGTTTAATTCTGCTGCACAGTTTGTATTTCAATGTTTAATTAATGGTTCATAGTATTTTACTGTTTAATTCATAAGTAACTCTTGTATACACGTAACTTTTATCGAAATCAAATTATTGTATTGTTTGCAGCTTGTAAGTTTATGCTTATTTATGTATACTTTTTGCTGTTTGAGTGGAAGAGAAAGTCTTACGCCCTAAACTCTGCCAGCAAAATAAAAATATTACTATTATTATTATTATTATTATTATTATTATTATTATTATTATTATTGTTATTATTACTAACCTCGAAGCTATAGAAACCATTATCTGTCGTGTAGTCTGGATTTGTGCGAGGCGGGCCTCGCACCTCGCATGCGTCAGTTCAGAAAAACCACGACTTTACGGGGACGTTTGCACTTGAAAGCATACCGATTTACGATGATGCAACGCATTATTGCAGTTGCAGAAATTACGCCGGATATTCTGCGTAGAGTTTGGGAAGATATTAATTTCAAGTGGGATGTTTTCTCTATAATCAATGATAGTCACATTGAAACACTTTGAATGTTATGTGTAAACGTGGTTTGTTCTGGTATCAAATTACATTAAAACCAATTATGTTAATATTCTCAATACATTTTCGTAAGCTTTCGAATTTTTTAAGTCCTTCTTGAATCACCCTGTATAAGATAAGTTTGTGAGCTCAACAGATAAGTTTTCTTCGACTGTTAATTGTAGACACGCGAACAGACCGTATCTCAAGCTAAAGTTTTCGACAGAAACTAGGAATAATCAGTTTAAGCAATGAAATTAAATAATGAGAATTAAAACTGTATATTAACTTATCGCAGACAGATTATATTTAGCTGTTAGAAAATTATTAAAGTCCTTAAAAGCGCTGATCAGACAAATTGCGAGTCTCAGAACATGGCCTGTTAGACTAATCCCTCTTGACCATAAGAAAGAATAAATGTACAATATTCGCCTCAGAGATGGCATCATGAAGCTATATCAGTTGTGGGACATGTACAGTAGTGGCAAAAAAACCGGACCGACCCTTGTAGCTGATTTCAGAGCCTTGTTCACTCCAGAGCACGATAGACTGGTAACTAAGACTTTCATGGTTCGAATCCTGCCTGCGAAGGAAACTTTTTTTTGTTCATTATTCAAATTTATTCCCAATACTTTTCGATTGCAGCGATATTTTACTACTTAAGCTATTATTCCCAGAATATGAATTTTACCAGCTATCGAAAAGGAATTCTAACTGATATTCTAGCTAATAAAATAGAGGTAACTAGAGAAACAAACTAAATGAATAGTAACTAAACGTATTTATTCTATTAAATTATAATACTCTTTGCTATGCTTTAATAGAAGCAGTAGTAGTAGTAGTAGTAGTAAAATTAGTCAACAAATCACAACTTTTACGTTAAATTTCTTGTCAAAGAAAACATCACATTTTGTAAATCTAAAACTATATAAACAACATAAGCGTACCTAGCAAACAAGCACATTATAGTGAAAATAATTAACGTAACAGAAACAAATGGATAAATTTTTTACACGGCAACATTTTTGAAAATGAGAATACAAAGCAATTTACAGTAAAACCTCTATTATCCGCGGTAATGAAGGGGATGGACTGAACGGTTAATCGAAAAAATCGGATAATCCGTACCATGAAAGATTTTGTAATTTCCTCCAGTGTCTTATATTTAACTCGCTAGGTAGTGGATCAGAAGTTCACTAAAGTCTGGTTATAAACGATGGGTTTTTAAAGGACAAGGAAGCCCTTTGTAATGACTGTCTCAGGAAAGACAGGAATAAAGGAGGTCTCATGTTGTAGATTTACATACTTTTTTACTCTTTATCCTTGATTTTTTTTTATTAAATCCCGCTGTTGTAACTCCAATCTCGTATTCTGATGCGAGATGAGCCACAGTTTTTCTTTCTCAAACCATTCAATTATCTCCATTTTTTTTTTCGATACTTAGCACAACACATTTTCTATTAACAGCCGTGAAAGACATTTTATAGGCTATACAAGTTATATCATAGAACGGCAACTCGAACAGTAAACAATGCTGTGTAACGATAAAGGCTTGTAATAAAACACTATAGCAAAACATAATATGTAGAACCTAATAACAAAGTCTAGTCACGAAGCTTGAGTTGTGAGGGTACAAGGAACAATAGACTGTGTCGGTACTATTTCGTAATGTCTGTAATGAGGCGGTAGTAGCGATAGTACCGATCCTAGTGGTTAGCAACTATCTATGGATGCATATTCCCTACGTATTGAACTTCGTGACTGTATATACTAGACTGTGCTACTAATATGATATACAAAACAGTACTTTATGCAAGTTATTTATTTCTGAAGAAAAAAAAAAGCGCGAGATATAGACACTCGGATAATCCGCCAATCGATTAATAGGGTGACGGATAATCGGGATTCTACTGTATATTATTGCAAAAAAATATTTGAAAAGGCCTTAGATTAGTTTTTTCCCTCTCTTTTAATAATGATTTCAATGGATGGTGTATTGCACTTTGATACAGCAAGCCTCTCTATAGCTCTTAATCTTGGCTTCATTCTTTTCGTTCTCGATATTATGCTTCTGGATCGAACTTTAGATTGTTAAACACATTAATTACAGATTGAAATAATACAACTTGGCCTTACGTCTTCACTTAGTACAGTGAGTAAATTCATCCTTTCATCACTAACGATGTCTGTATATTTTTCTGCATGGAACACATCATATTGTTGCTTTAAATTATATTTTCTGCACCTGACATGTTTTTACAAATAAGGCACTGTGCATCTCCCCATTTTGATTATTTAAAACAAAAGAATAACAATTTCCAATCATTGTTAAACTCAGTTCCAGGTTTCCTCTTTGCTACATCCATGGAGATACGTAGTAACTTGACTTCACCCCCTGATCTGTACGAAACGAACTGTGTCTACCTTCCCCTTCTTCGCTACCTTAGAGAGGGGTAGCAGTCCTACCCGCGAGGGAAAAAAACCTGATTTCATTTGCCCGTACGGTTAAAACTCTCATACAGGAAGTCAATTGCCAGCCTTGCTATACACGATTTCTCTGAATTCTACCACGGACTAAAACAAAAAGATAAACGAGTCCACGTCTATTATAATATTGATATTTTGAGCAAAATCTATGGCTTGTGATAACGTATGATTCGTTTTAAATAACTTACATTACACGTCTGTTATATAGGGAGCATATTATCCTCCTTAGTCCTGGGGAAAATTTTGGGACTCAGAAATATGTGAAATTTTAATATGGTGTTGCAAATGGACTGTGTATTGATGAAAAAAAATAGGAAAAAAATATTCAAGTAATGAAAGTAACTCAAAATTAATATATCCTATAGGAGGCCTTCGGACTTAATGTTGCTATTGTAAATTAATTGCATTAACTCTTATTGAATATTCAGTTTTGTTTTGTAATACGTGATATAAAATAACAATTTTTACTTTAAAATCTAGAAATCCCATAGAAGACACAATATACAAGGTGATTCAGGGGGATTTAACGTCACTTAAGGAGCTTATTTCCGAAAACATTCTGATCAAAAAATGTCAAACATTTGTTCTAATCCCAATATTTTCAGTTACACTAATTTGAAATTGCTTGTAAAATACTATAATTCTTGAGTTTTAAGAGTAAAAGAATATTACAGACACAGAATGAACTATTCAGGAGTATCATTTCTTTAATTAGCTAGTATTCGGAAGTTAAAAATGTGTCGTGAATTCCATTGTTTCTTTGTATAGATTTTTTTTTCTATTTTTATCTACGAAATTACATTTTCTTACGCATTTATCACAACAATTGTTACAAATCACGCCACTCTTGTAAATTCTTCAAGACTGTAAATTAGGTTGCATAATTAAACTGTAAAGAATCAAGTTCCTAAAGTCGTATGATTTGTAACAATTTTTGTGATAAGTTCTTAAGAATGATGTAATTTTAAGTTAAAAATTGAAAACCAAAATATGTACAAAGCAATTAACATATTTTAGCATCAGAACACCAGCCAATTAAAGAAATGATACTTCTGAATAGTTTATTATCTATTTATAATATTCCTTTAACCTTAAAACTAAAGAAAAAGGGTATTTTAAAAAGAACTTCAAATTAGTGTAATTCTGAAAATATTGAAATTAGGACAAATGTTTATATTGCATTTTTTGCTCAGAATATCTTCGGAAATAAGCTCTGTAATTGACGGTAAATCCTCGTGAATCACCCTCTATATTTCAATTTTAGTAATATGTATAAATTTCAAGGCACTAACCTGTTTATTACTATCAAACAGAACAATGTTTTATTTAACTCATACAATATTTATTTAATTTTATAATACTATCAACAATTCAGTGACTTATCTACATGCATACGTTCCATCTCCTTCCTTCCATCGAGTCTGTGTGCCTGGTATGTAAATCAATTAATTTGGTCGAATTCATATTAAATATAGTTAGTGCTGCCATCTCTTCTAAGCATCATCAACTAGTTTCAAGAAAATTTAAAACAATCTTCTTGAGATGCCGTGATTTTAAAGAGAGGCTAGGACTGAGGAGTTATGAAAGATCCATTAAATGAATCATGGACATTAAATAGAATATTCAATGCAAAACCTATTCAATACTTTCAGAGAAAGGAATATCAGACTACCACACGGCATGCGAAACAATTTCTTGGTATCAAGAATACTGGGAACGTGCATCTTCGTTGAAATACTGAAAATTGGATCATGCAATATCACAAAATGTACTCAGTGTAGGTGCTTAACATTATGCGAGAGCGAAATACAGTAGGACAATATCCCCAACGGTCAGTCGCTACCACTAATAAGTGCCAAATGCGGTGAAACCGCGGTGTCGTTAAAGTAAATAATTACGTTAATTTTTCGTCATAGTTATTGTTAACAGATTTTAACTTAAGAGCCTTTCTTTCAGTTTTCATGAAGTGTTTTTTGAGATGCTAGGCCTACATAACTTTAAAAATGATATAACCTAATGATACGATAAAATGCTCAAATAATCTTGTAACCATACCTAAACGATTTTAATAAGGAATATCAGTCCTAAACTCGGATTTAATTAGAAGAACCGTACTTGGACTACTAGACAATGTCACACAGAACTATTTTCTGCGTTGATATTCTTTTGTTTAATGTGTATTACGTTGCTTATGGCGTCGTGAATCAGTGCCTGCTTTGATTTGTTTTGTGATGTACTTCATGTGAAAAATGTTATGTTGTTGGCAATAGTTTGTGACGTTATTTCTCATTTGTCATGTGGTTAGTGCTGCAGTGGTTATATTAATTTATGTTATTTATTTAGTTATTGTAATTTTATAATGTTTGACTGATGTGTTGAGATACAACTGAAATTTATGTGTTGATTGATTAATGACAAGATAAAATTTCACTGTCATTGCCAAGGTCAGGTACAACGATCGAGAAAACGAGACTAACAGCGCCCGCAAAGCCGAAAACCCGCACGATAATGTTGTATTACGTCCCGTCCTTGACGTAAAGACCGGTTTTGAGTCTTCCGAGACTCGATATTGTGATCAAGTCCCGAAGTCAGCAGGGGTGCTATTCATAGACATTTCGCTAGCCCGCGCTATGAGCGTGCTAAACTAGCCCCGACTATCAACTGGTTACTTGTACAGGATTCATATCATATCGCTAACACTGGCTTATGAATACGAAAAACGTTAGTTCGCTGATCGTCCGCCGGAAGCTCGCGCTAAGAATGTCTATGAATACGGCCCCAGTTGTTTATACCCGACTGAACTTTTATCCACTTTGGCAACTGTTATATATGTATAAACAATCAAGTAGCCTATTTTAAACATCTCTACCTTTCAGTTTATAGGCTAATAATACGTTCTACAGTCTTTATTTAATTACTAGGCCCTTAATAAAAGGCTAGGATTTTCTTTACATATGTTTAAGATCAAGTGTGCAATCTAAAGTAGAAAGATATTAATGTCATGTTTTATGTTTCTTAGAAATGCAAATTTGAGATTTTTTTTTTATTTATTTATAGCCTACAACCGTAAGTCATATCATATAATAGAACCAGAACATTTTGATAACTAAGATACCGTTCTGTTTTGTCTTTTTGTCTCATTTAAACATTTATGTTATTTATTTCAATGATGTATGTTATTCAAAGTTACGAAATATTTCCACGCCGACCAAATACTATTTCGAGAATGACGAGCCGAGACTCGAAAGACAAATGCAGCGAACACAGCGAGCGAGAGCGGCAGTTAGTTTTGTTCATCTCTGTTAGGTAGGGTTTGATGAGGAGATAGATTATTGACAAGAAGGATTTAATAAATGTTCAGTACGTCAATGTCGTTTCGTATATTTTACGAGTGTTTTGTAAATGACGAGAACTTTCCTGGCCCAAAAATACAGTAAGCCTTGGTTGCAGTTACATGCTGAACATTTGCCCACTGTCAGTGACAAGCTTAGGTAGGGTTTGAAGAGGAGATAGATTAGTGACAAGTGAGGATTTCACTGTCATTGACAAGCTTAGGTTGGCTTTGATGAGGAGAGAAATTAATGACAAGCTACAGTGCATTTCAGATATCCATATTTTAGAATTTATATTTTTTCTTATCGCATTCTACATTGTGAGTGGTAGGATTCTGCATTCTTTTACAATACTAAGTTATTAAGATTCGTATTCTTTTCTAATGTATTGTAGAATTAAGCGGAAGGACTATACTGTATTTTACGATAATATGTCTTTTAAAGTAATATTTTTCGTAAAGTATTCTATAGTTGAGCTGGAAGGCTATGTTTTTTATTTATGAAAAGTATATTTTTTCGTATCGTATTTTACAGCTGAGCGCAAGAAATGTGCTGCATATTTGAATAGAGTACTATGTCTCTAAAAATCCACGTCTTTTTCGTATCGTCATCTACAGTTGAGCGGAAGTGCTTTATTGCATTTTACGACATTATGTTTTTGATATTTAATTTTTCTTTATCATATTCTGTCCCGCGCCGTGGCGTCGTGGTCTAAGGCATCCTGCCTAGGACTCGCGTTACGAAATGCGCGCTGGTTCGAGTCCTCATGGGGGAAGAAATTTTCTCATGAAATTTCGGCCAGTGTATGGGACCGGTGCCCACCCAGCATCGTGATGCACTTGAGGAGCTACGATAGGTAGCGAAATCCGGTTTCGAATGCCAGCTATGACGGCAGGGGGGATCATCGTGCTAACCACACGATACCTCCATTCTGGTTGGATGATCGTCCACCTCTGCTTCGGCATGTGGGCGTGAGGCCAGCAGCCGGCTGGTCGGTCTAGGCCCTTCACGGGCTGCAGCGCCACGGATTATCATCATATTCTACAGTTGATAGCAGGTATGTTCTGTATTTTACGACAGGTAGTATATTCGTAAAAATATGTATCTTTTTCGTTTTTTTATCTTCAGTTTATCGGAAGGACTCGTGTGTGTGTTTTTTTTCATTTATTACAATTTTTTATTTTGTATATTTTATTTCACAAGAGAACGTTCAGCACTGGAAGGTTGGATAGAACCTTAAAATTCTGCACACTGGAAGGCCGCATTTTATAACACTTTCCAGCATAGTGGTTGTTCTGAAGAATCAACGTTTTCTTTCTTTCTAAATTTTATGACACAGATATTCCACCAAGGAACCACCTCTTGAGTATACATAGAGGTGCCATCTGTGTTTCGAAATTATGTGCAGAGTTAAAATGTTGAAAATAATTGATCGAATCTTTGTTATGTTTCATGAAATGAAAAACATAAAAAAATAATTTGTGCTGCAAATGGATAACAAATTTTCTACGAAAAACTTTTTTTTTTTCGAAATCGACCTATAAGACGGTTAAATAGTACTTGGAATATTAGTAGTAGTTTGGAAGCCCTGATACTGTCGCTCGGAAGAAGGCAAGCTCTATGTTACCTGCGTCGCGAGACAATGACCAGCAAGGACGCAGTCTGACATCGAACAAAACAGTGTACTGTAGCTATAGAGTTACAGGTTTAATTTGAGAGAAATTGAATAGTCTCTCATACTAGTCTAATTGTTCACGTGATGGAATCATTCACCATATTCTCATATACACGAACAATTAGTAACTTGAATTAAATTATGTTCATCAATTATTTCTTTTCTATATTTATATGTGCTATCTGGTAGGATGGAAGAGAAGGCCTTATGGCCTTAATCCTGTCAGATTAAACAAACAAATAAATAAATAAATAAATAAATAAATAAATAAATAAATAAATAAATAAATAAATAAATAGTGGAAAAGAACGGTATTGCTAAAATAAAAAAAAATACGAGGTCCAGGAATTTGACAAGGTTAGTGTGGGTTAGATGAGGGAAGGGGTAGTTGGGTGATAGGAAACCAAGTGCTGTGACAAGGTTTTAAGGAGATGTCGCGATAATTCTTTACAATAGCGTTACCAAAGGAAGGCGGATAGCAAGGACAACCACCAAAAACACTACGGGATAGCGTAGGTGATATAGGTTTGGGTGTCGTAGTGGCATTCTTATGCAGTTTTTGAGTATATTCAAGGCATACCAAAAGCCTAAACTCATCTAACCTAACCGAAAATATCACTGATTCGACCTTACGAACACTCGCCTTTCCTCTGTGAATCAGTAACGAAAAACACGGAAATGGGATGTCTCATATGTGCTGCCCTTCCCTGCCGCCCACCTTTCCAATTCGAAGGAGCGATCTCGCCAGCGCGTGCCTCTCCGTCGGCCACCACTTTCACATGAAATTTCCATCCTTATTTCGGAGGAAATTAGTGTCGGCACTCAATTCTTCTTTTGTTAACGGTACACATGTCTCTTCTAGAAGCCAAGTACGTAAAGACGTTTGTTTCTTAACGTGGTAACACAATTGTAAAGAAATACCTAGTCGCTACTGTCTTCCCACATCTGACCATAGGTGGTGCCACTAAAGTAAACAAATAAATTACACGAGATAATTTAATGTGAACATTTTTCTCGCGTTATGCTCATTAGTTTTCCGAGAATATATATTCTACACGTTTCCTTATTGCGCGAAGTTTTAAAAGTGACTGTGTTGTTCTTTGAAGTTGTATATGTAGGTATAGTTCAGTGAAAGTGCAAACAGTAGGCCTATACATTTCGATACCGCCAGATGGAACCGCAGTACTCAGAAATTATGACGTCACATGATCTCAAAAGATGGAGATATCAACAAAATACATTAGGGAATCCTCGTTGGTAACCTGATTTTTTTGGGTGGGGACAATCAAAGGAAATATGATAATGTTATTAATTAAATTTACAAATCGTGATATCGTAAAGTAAACTCATTATAAATTCCAGTAAAATATATATACACATTTTGCATGAACAAAATAAAGTGCAACATCGATATCTCACCACACTAAACACGGGAGAGAAAACGTACTTAATCATTAAAACCTTTTCACATTCCTCGGCCTCACGCCACTTAAATATCTCCTCAACCAACCCATTAACCTTGTCAAATAACTCGGCCTCATGTCACTTAGCTACACCCTCATTTAACTCATCCAACTCATAACGAAACGCAAATCAGACGTGAATTCCGTTACTCACATTCACCATCGTAACAGACAAACCATTCTCGAACTGTACTGTAATCAAATCAAATTAAAATTCTAAAATCTACTCAGACCAACATACAAAAAAATTTATTATTCCAACATCGAAAATCTAAAATCCACTGTATAGCCTACTATACGAACAGACTTCTACCACAGTCTAGTATATACAGTCACGAAGATCAATACGTAGTAAATATGCATCCATAGATAGTTTCTAGCCACTAGGATCGCTACTGTCGCCTCATCACAGACAATGCAAAATAGTACCTGCAGAGTCTATTGTTCCTAGTACGCTCATAAACTCAAGCTTCGTGACTGTATATACTAGACTGTGTTTCTACCTCATAGCACATGACGTAACACAAAATACATCATCATCACAGACATCACATAAAAAATATTTCCAAAGTCTGGTATTGCATAGACCCGTGAGAGCATAGATGTCTATGTTTTTAATTAAAATTTTTGTCCAATCTTGAGTGAAATGATTCGCATGTACTGGTTATGAGACTGGAAAAAAGTATACTAATCAGAAAATTTCACTAACCTGCCATCCACTGGTTTTGCAGAATCTAATTCTGCAACGAATTTGTCGCCCACGTCTTCTGGTGATAGGTACTGAAGTCTAAAACAGCTGGCTGCCCACTTTCTAACTTGTGTTCGATCGGAGTACAATACTCATTGGCTAATATTAGCCATTGGAAAGACAGAATCTGAATCCTGTTATTTTTATGTTTTTCAATATACCAACAAATACTTTGTCACTTGTCACTTCATAATCCACTACTAATTCTTTTGAGAAAAACCCAATGCTCACTAATAATATATTGTAAAATAATTATGTAAATCTGAGTGTTTTTGTCCGGTAAAACACAAAATATCAAAAATATATAATACCCATTTATATATTTACCTTTATTCGTGCTCAGTAAATAGTGGGGTATAGAATAATTTAGGTAAGTAATCAAATGTTCCGACTCCGAAAACTATAACAATTCTGCACAATACTTTAATTAAGTCACACGAATATATTTATGTATCAAAATATGAATCTTTTTCGCAAGTAAATCAAATTCTCTCCGCAACTAGTTTTTATAGGAACAATAGGAGAACACTCTGTAAAAGTTTTCCAAATTCGCAGTACATACATTAGGCTATTTCCCACTATTTTGCGTTTAGCTTAGCCGACGTATTAATTCGCTTTAGTTTCACAGTATCGCAAGGATATGATTGCAAACCTTGTTGCTTTTAGATTTCACGTTCTCTTCTTCTAAGATACAAACATTTTCTCTACATTAATATCATACACTTATTTGCGTTCACCGTTTTTAATTTTGAAAGGAAAGTAAATGAGCTACTTTCTATCTATGATATGACCATCACTACGGCTTTTATAACTTACAGACTAGACACATTCACTCGCGATCGACACATACACACTAGATAATATACACAAACTTAGCTGACAACGTTCTATTGGGCTTACATAACGAACACTGATCGTATTCTGGAAATTATGCTTACGTAGTACTGAACTGTATATAAGAGGGCAGCACATGAAAAGAAAATTAATAACTTTCTAATAGTCATGTCGTAATATTGAAGAGGGCAGCACATACGAACAATATCGATCAAGAAATTATCGATAGCATGATAGCACTTAAGGCGTCTGTACCCTGCAGATATTTTCTAGTAGGGCTAGAACTGCCATAGACAGAGCTCTCGACCAGAAGTCTAGAAGTTTACACAGTCTGTAGAGCTCTCTACCTGCCTCAACTTGAAGCAATAACTAGAGCGCCCGAAGTAAACAATCACGTTAAATACATACAGTGGTAAGGCATTTTAGCAAGAACAGTCTGCGTCATCTATTCCAGCAATGGCAACAAGGCGCTCGAATCGCAAGTTGTACATAGGAGGCAGTAGTCGTTCGTCACGCGCTCATACGAGCTCCACTGATGCCAAGCGCACCTGATGAGCGAAAGACAACCAAGCACCTACAATTTTCTGATCCTGTAAGCGACCTTTATAACCACAGGATATCAGAATCAAAGATATAACAAATTGACACACTTTGAAATAGTTCCAGTAGATCTCAATAGGTGATACTTTTCTTGGGACAAGTAAAAGTGTGTTTGGGAAAATTATGAGATGTAGATTAATTATTCTTATAATTCACAGCATCAGCGATTTCCCGCTAAACCTAATGCATTTTAAAATCATTAGAGGGGATGAAATTTTCAGTTCTATGATGTGGGTATATTTATATACTATTGGCAACACTAACCGTGATATTCGCCATCTATTCAGAGAAGTAATAACTAAAGAAACCACATTCACACGAACAAATTATCTATCACTATCGATTAGTAGGGCGCAGCTGTGAACGCCAATGTACATTGATATTCAAAAATATCTGACCTACGATTTTATGATCGTGTAAACGAACTTTCCAGCGACGGGATAAGTCAGAACCAAAGATATAAAAAATTGACAATCTTGGAAAGAGTTTCGCTAGTTCTCAATAGGTGGCACCATTATTGGGGCGATTAAAAAAGTGTCAGGAAAAATCAGTATGTAGATTAAGCATAAATTATTCTCATAATTGACAATATCATCGTTTTCCAGCTACGCCTAGTGTTTTAAAATCAGTAGAGTAGGATGAAAAATTGAATTCTATAATGCGAGTATATTTATGTACTATTGACAACAGTGACTATTATCTTCGTTATCTTTTCATAGAAGTAATAACTAAAGAATCCATACTTACACTAGTGAGCTCTATACTATACCACAGTCTAGCATATACAGTCACGAAGCTTGAGTTATGAGGGTGCTAGGAACAAAAGACTGTGTCGGTACTATTTCGCATTGTATGCAATGAGGCGATATTAGCGATCCTAGTGGTTAGCAACTATATATGAATGCATATTTACTACGTATTGAGCTTCGTGACTGTATATACTAGACTGTGACTATACTGGAGGCACCACTCAATACTTTTTAAAGCGTGACTGACGCGAATGCTGAGCGTCAGAATGTATTGATATCTCTTTCTAACATAGTGTTGTCCTTGTCTCTCTTGTAGTGAATGCTATCGTACACAATAACAGCACAGTCTACTATATACAGTCACGAAGCTTGAGTTTTGAGGGTGCTAGAAACAATAGACTGTGACGGTTCTATTTTGCATTCCCTGTAGTGAGGCGATATTAGCGATCCTAGTGGTGAGCAACTATCTAATGTTTGCATATTTACTACGAAATTGAGGTTCGCGACTGTATATACTAGACTGTGATAACAGTATTTTTATTGCTTACTGCACATGTGCAACATGAACCTCACGAAAGACTGATTGAAACACATTAGTTAGAAAGAAAGAGCAATGCCCTCACCAACATGGCGTCTACAGTCACGCTTTCAGACAGCAAAGAGCATTGCGATGATGCCTTCAGTTTAGTATAGAGTATAGACTTACATCAACAAATTATGGATCACAGTCGATTAGTAGAGTCAAAGATATCTGATCCTACTAATCGATAGTTGATCTTAGCCCTTCATGAGCTGTTCGCGCCACAAATTAATTTACATAGCCTATATATAATATATAACACATTAATTATAGTTTTATTTATAAGAACATAAGTAATATTATTGTATTATAGGGAATGCCTAGCTATGACAAAGTGTGCATGTTTATGCAAAGTTAACAATGGCTTGTGAAAGAATTGCCCATCTCATAAAAAAAGGAAAACTACATGACACTTAAGAAGCTTTGGTCACCCTTTTCTTTATTTGATACTATACAGACACGAGGAGAAACTCCTGTAGGCCTTAATGTCTGGTCGGGACATGCCAGATTTTCACCTAAGAAGTACTAAGATAGAATTATGGCTAAGGCTCAATTCTTTAGTACACTACCTAGCGAAGCTCCCCAAATTCACCACGATACTGGGTGCGTCCGGGTCCCATACAATGGCAGAAATTTCACGAAAAATTCCTTCCTCATGAAGGCCCGAATCTGTCGTTCCATAAGGCAAGTCCTAGACATGATTTCTTAGATCGCGATGCACGATCGAGTTCCATTTCCTAAATAGAATACAGATCTTTCCTTCCTTCTTCCTCTTCATCGCCTTCTCTCATCCTCAGAGAGTTGCAGTATACATGTTGGTCGCTACAATCTACATCATGTCGCTGCTTGGTACGCTTTGGCCCATAGTGCGCCCTATACTCTAACCACGACGTAAATACCAGATCACTTATCTGTGGCGCGTTAAGTATACCTCTTCATAGAACATCTCGTTATTCATCATCTTTTACAGTATCCACCTCGCGACAATGGAATTCCCTGTCACAAAGTATTAGGGACTGCAAGACAATAAACACTTTAGAAAACAGCTTAAAAATACCCTTCTTAGCATTTCACTCCAATCATACTGACTTAAACTATCACTATCTACATTGTTACTCCTTCCTTTAGACATGCATCCTGATAGTGCTGTACTTTCAAAATTGTCTCATAATAATCTCTTTCTTTTATCTAACATTATTTGAAATATATTAACATTCTATGTATTTTAGCTGAATTCTGCTACATAGTTTGTATTTCAGTGTTTAATTAATAGTTCATAGTATTTTGTTGTTTAATTCGTAAATAACTCTTGTATACATGTAGGTCTTCTAAATCAAATTGTTGAATTCTTTGTAAGTTCATACATATGTATGTATACTTTTTGCAGGTTGAGTGGAAGAGAAGGCCTTACGGCCTTAACTCTGCCAGCTAAAATAATAATAATAATAATAATAATAATAATTATTATTATTATTATTATTATTATTATTATTATAACTCTGCCCGCTAAAATAAATCATTATTATTATTATTATTATTATTATTGTTATTATTATATGTGCAATGATTGTCGAAGTCCTATACAGTAGGTGGCCTGGGTGGCATTTGAGAATCCGATACTGACAGGTGGGTCATCCTGCCTCAACCCCCCCCCATACATCTATATCCCATAGCCTGACAAGCCGCAAGGTTTCGGAGCCCCAAGCCCTTCCTGTCATCGTCGGTTGACAGGTATGCCATCCTGGCTCAGTCCCTAATAGAGCCAGATCTCATAATTTCTTTTTTTATTTTAGGGTGTTTGAGAATAAGGTGCTTAGGAAAACATTTGGGGCTAAGAGGGATGAAGTTACAGGAGAATGGAGAAAGTTACACAACACAGAACTGCACGCATTGTTTTCTTCACCTGACATAATTAAGAACATTAAATCCAGACGTTTGAGATGGGCATGGCATGTAGCACGATGGACGAATCCAGAAATGCATATAGAGTGTTAGTTGGGAGGCCGGAGGGAAAAAGATCTTTAGGGAGGCCGAGACGTAGATGGGAAGATAATATTAAAATAGATTTGAGGGAGGTGGGATATAATGATAGAGAATGGATTAATGTTGCTCAGGATAGGGACCAATGGCGGGCTTATGTGAGGGTGGCAATGAACCTCCGGGTTCTTTAAAAGCCAGTAAGTAAGTTAGTTATTTAACGACGCTGTATCAACTACTAGGTTATTTAGCGTAGATGAGATTGGTGATTGCGAGATAACATTTGGCGAGATGAGGCCGAGGATTAATTTGCATTCACATTGCGGTTGGGGAAAACCTCGGAAAAATCCGACCAGGTAATCAGCCCAAGCGGGAATCGAACCCGCGCCCGAACACAACTTCACTTATAAGTAGCTTGATAAGCTCCAGGAATTCGGATTCCGAAGCCCTTGATATATCAGCATCGAAAATCCGTACCCCTCTCAAGACTTGACTGCAGCCTATTTTTAGTACTGCAGATGATAGATGAAATTAGGGGTAGGTGGGAAGTGAAATTATAGAGGGAAACAGTAGTATCCGGAGAAACGCCGACTGCAATGTCTGTTTTATGCATAAAAAATTCCATTACTACCTCGCCGGGGATCGAACCCGGGGGTCATGGATAGGAGTCCAGTGCTCTAGCACGTGAGCCATAGAGGCGATAAACAAAATACCTTACGGAGATAGTAGTAATGTTAAAAAACGGCGGTAGATTGCAGCATTTGCTGCTAGTAACTCCGCTAACTTTGAGCGTTGTATATTTCGACCTTACTGTACTTTGCTTTATATCGTTAGCCTCCATTGGAAACACTATCATTAAAATCAGTCATGGCAATACGTATATACTCCTGTTTAAGTACGGTATGCAGCATTAAAGCATGGTTTGTATAAATTGGATAGAGTAAATTGAACTTTTAAGCCTCACCGACCGGGGTAACCGAGATTAGTGCACTCATAATGTCTCTATGCTTGCCTAATGTTGTGCGATCTCGAATCCTTCCATGCAGAATACAGATCTATCCCATGTTTAACATTGCATTTGTAACTTTGAATGACGGTTCTCCTTATCGATGGCTGATATCGATGATTGTTTCAAGTCCAACTTTTTATAAGAAAGAAATCTATGTTTCATTGTATTCCAGTTCTTGTCTGCATATATGAATCGAACAAAATTGTAAATATTCGCCTCCATAAGGTTGCTGTGAAGCTATTCCAAGTTGTTTCATGAAGCTTTGAATGTCAGGAGCTTAAAATAGCTCTCCTGAAAGAAAATAGTAAAATGGACTTGGAACAGTCTTGTTCTGGGCCATCGTTATGTCGAAAAATTACAATGGACAACAATTTTCAATATTTTTTCTTGCACTAGAATGAAAACAGGTGGTTCTGTAGAATTAATGTACGGCGAATTATGATCTGAAATTCAAAATAAAATTGCCTATTACACAACGTTTTAAATTCATCGGAAAACGTTTACGAAACAGGCTTCATTTAATTATTCTGGTAACTATTTATGATATTAATAACACTTAAAAATGTGCTGAATTTAAAAGTTTCAGTTACGGTATACTATAATAAAATAGATTTTCTTTCTCTTACCAAAATGTAGAAAAAATGCTGGAATTTATGTACTGCACTGTATACATCAATGGCTAAAAAGTGATACCTCGTTTCTACAAAACTGATTATATAGTTTAACTACATTATTATTTAGAATAAAGTACATTATTATTATGTTAACTAAATATGGCAGTTAACTAATATTCTGTTCTCAAATAGATGATGTTGCAAAGCACAAACAGACATAGAGTTTCTCTATTTTGAGAGAAATTAATTCTTTTTAAATCCGTTTTCTGATTCACCTGCAAATTCACAGATACGAGGTACAGCTCGACCAAGTTAAGTCTGCGAGCCGAGAGGGGAAGTTGGAGATAGTTCTGTAGTGAAAGGAGGCGGTAACGAGAGGAGACCAGTACAGTCTCATATGACAGCAAAGTTTTCCTACTGCGCTTCAGTTCATAGAGCGGTAACAATTTAAGACGCTTTAAAATAGACTGTACTTCTACTTCTGCTTGACAGTGAGGTTTGGCGTTCTGATTGGCAAGCGTGGGCGTAGGAGAGAAAGTTGCATGAGGGGGGAGGCTGGGAGACAGCGTAACTGTTGCCTTTATCTGAAGACAAGGACAAAAAATGCGTGCGCTCCGTAGTGTATTTTAAACGATGTGCACACGTTGAAATCTGAGCGTCAAGTGACCTATGTGGCAACTGTGTTTTGCCTCTACATTCCATCCCGATATCCCCACTCGCAGACTTGACTTGGACAAGCTGTACCGGTACCACTTGTTAGCCATCGATATATAAGGTGTCACACTTATCCTGTGCATCTATTTGAACTTTTTTGTTTGGATAGATATTGGAATTTTTGTTTTTGAGCGTTATGTTAGAACGAGGGTCTAACTTGAGTGTGAGGATTTGGTGCATGTAACTACATTATGGTACAAGAAACACGTGACGTCATCAATTTTTCAAATAGCACTACATACTTTAATCATATTACATTGATTACACACATTAAGACGAGTTTAAACATGTATGAAAATGTCACCTTCCTAATCAATAATAACAACATAACAAAACAAAACTGTACTCCCAATATGTTAATGTTATGATTTTAGAATCACAGAAGACGTCCCAAATGGTGACCATTCACATTAATGCACATTCGAAGGCGTTTCCCGAAAGACCGTATGACTGCCCGACATGTTGCTGGTTGAATGGACACACAAGCCTTTCGAATGCGTTGCTGCATGTCGTCTGGTGTTGTCAGAATTTTCTGGTACACACTATCCTTTACAGTTGCTCACAGGAAGTAGTCGAGTGGCGACAGGTCCGGAGAACGTGCAGGCCACTGTACGTGGATTGTGGCGTCGACAGTTGTTGTGGTTTGTTTACATATTAAGACAGCATAAACACAACACAAGACGTGTACGGACGTCAGTCATCTTAAGTTTTGTGTAAGTTAATGCACAAGATGAATGGGGCACCACAACAAACGGCACATTCTGATGATATTCACTTTTAATTTTGTTGTTATTGATTGGGAAGGTGATAGCATTGTGATACATTTTTGAACTTGTCTTAATGTGTAATGAATGTAACATGATTAAAGTATGTAGTGCTATTTGAAAAATTGATGACGTCACGTGTATCTTGTACCATAATGTAGTTACATGCAACAAATCTCTACACTCATGTTAGCCCCTCGTTCTAACATAACTTTCAAAAACAAACATTTCAATACCTATCCAAACAAAAAAGTTATAATAGGCGCACAAGTTAAATGGGACACTCTGAATATGATCTTCCAATAAGAGTGTCCTACTTTTAACATATAACAGCTGCCGTGTTTATAAAGCTATAGCACTCATATTTTTCCGATGTTTACAGTTGTTGTTGGCAAATAATCATGGAACGTGTGAATGAATGAACGAATGAATGAATCTGGTATGATGCTGAAGACGATAATGATGGTGATGGAAACCATATACAGAGTGTAACAAAAGTTTCTGGTACAGTGAAAATTTTAGTTTTTTTTTTTTTTTTTTTTCAAATATTTGATGGTAAATATCACATTTTCAGCCAAATTAATAATTAAGGATTGCATCACACCACAATCAAGACGTAGTACCAACTCCTACACCATATAATTTGGCCACGGTTCCTGAGAAAATGGAAATTAACAAGAGAATAATTTTAACATACTGTTACAGAAACTTTTGTTACACTGTAGTTTTAAGCACTATCGTTGTATTTCATTATTAGTAATTTATTTCCTATTTTATGAATGTTCAAGAAGAGAGAGAAAGTTGTCGGAATGGCGATCAGGGGTTGAGAAAACTGGAGATGGGGCAGTGGCGCACGACACAGCTAGGGCTCGTGAGGAGAGAATGAAAATGTCCATCGTGTTGACATATCTAGAGATTCGATATATAGGTCTGTGGCACGCGAGCCACACATCAAGCACCGCGTCCGCATTCCTCTCTTTATTGCCTTTGCTCAGCCAACATCGCCAACTTTATGGACAAACAACTCTTACCAGTTCTGTAAGCGCTTGCTGAATACACATACGAAGAAAAGATATGTTTTATAGGCTACTCTTACCATATCATTCGAACGTGTCTGTGCTAACGCCATGGATACCTTTGGTTATTTGCTAGTATAACTTTTGTTGCAGAAATTCTAAAAATTGGATCCTCAAAAGAGCATAATAGATCTACAGTAGTTCTGTGCTAATGAAAAATTGACAACTATAGCAAAGTATGGAGGAATTTTGGAATGATAACTTAATAGAAAAAAACTAAGTATTCAAAGAAAAGCTACATTAACTCTAGAATGCTGTCGTTATTGAGTAGTACTGTATTGCTATTGATACGTGAAAATGACGTAGGCCTAATAGGCGAAAAGAGATTTTTTGGGCGGGGGCTCTGTATTCGTTTCGGAATATAGTTTTTATTCATTTCTTTGTAGCTTTATTTGTTTAGATCTATCTTTTGTTTTAATGTTTATTTTCATGAAAACAAACTTACATGAAATATAAAACCATGAAGACCAGGAAGCAGAATTCTCATCACCGGAACTCCCGTCATCGTAGCACCTAGTCACTGCAATTTTGTCACCCGGGGTTTTGGTCACTTCGACTTTTTGGTCACCCGATATTTTTGTCATGAGTACACATTTTGTTAAAAATAACAATTTATTTTGACAAGTAAAATATCCATAGGTACACTGTATAAAATGTTACGTGATTGTTTCAAAATTGCCACACTGCATAAAATGTTACATGATTTATATTTCGAAATTTCCACCCAAATTGTGTCCGATGGCTTAGAGGTACGTAAGAATATCACCATCTTCTTTATAATCAGAGTATCGTTCTCTGATCCTACTAATCCTTCTTTCTAAATCCTCTACTTTCTTCTTTTTACGGAATGGGAAGTCACCTTCTTCTACCCGCTCGAGTCGATCTGGTTGGCGAGTTGGTATAGCGCTGGCCTTCTATGCCCAAGGTTGCGGATTCGATCCCGGGCCAGGTCGATGGCATTTAAGTGTGCTTCAATGCGACAGGCTCATGTCAGTAGATTTACTGGCATGTAAAAGAACTCCTGCGGGACAAAATTCTGGCACATCCGGCGACGCTGATATAACCTCTGCAGTTGCGAGCGTCGTTAAATAAAACACAACATTTCTACCCGCTCGATATGTTAGTGAATCCTTCCAGCTTCTCTTCGCAATAACCCTAGGAAATGGTATAACAACGGATGAGGCTTTCACCTGATATTTTGGTCACCGGTACATATTTTCTTAAAAATAAAAATTTGTTTTGACAATTAAAATATCTATAGGTACCGTACACTATATAAAATGTTACGTGATTAATGTTTCAAAATTGTCCTACTGCATAAAATGTTACATGATTTTATTTTTCAAAATTGCCACCAAAATTGTGTCCGATGGTTAATGTTAAGTTTTATTTAACGACGCTCGCAACTGCAGAGGTCATATCAGCGTCGCCAGTCCGATGGTTCTCAGGTAAGTAAGAACATCACCATCTTCTTTATAATCAGGATACCGTTCTGTGATCCTATTAATCTTTCTATCTAAGACCTAAATTTTTTCAATAAATCATTAATAAATTATTCAATGTAATCGGTGACAAGAACGCAGTGACTAAAATGTTATCATTGGGCAGAACGCTGGTGACTTAAATGTAATCGGTGACACGAAGGTTTACTTACGACATGTATGTATGTATGTATGTATGTATGTATTTATTTATTCACACTGCCAATGGGTAAATACCCGGTGGCAGTAGTAACTAATTACACTCAATAATTGACAATGAATAATAAACGCAATTAATAAAAAATACAAATTAATAATAAATACTAATAATAATTAACAGTAATACTACTACTACTACTACTGATGATGGTGATGATAATAATAATAATAATAGTAATAATAATGAGCATCCCAAATTGAATGAAGCACGATTACTTCAAATAACATTTAAATTAAATCTAAATCGTATCTTAACCCTAGGTTCGAACTAAAACCCACGAGTGTGATATGTTCATACATGCACAAGTACCTTTCAGCACTAGAGTCATTTCACTGTCAACTCACTCACTGCACTGGAACTGCGACACATTTCACTGATACTATCCTGATTTCACTATCGATTTTAAAAGTTCCTAAAACTTTCTTTGAATGGGGAGGTTTCGTCAGGTAATCTACCTCTCTACTTGAATAAATATATTGCTTATTTTTCAGTCAATAACTTATCGTATAATATTTAAGGGTTTATTCCATTATATTACATTCAATGTTTTTTTCTGAACGTTTTCGTCGCCCAGCAACATCATCAGATAAAACATTATGAATAGGCAATATTTTAACCTCAAGTTTGTCAGTACATGTACATCAAGCATCAATTACCACTAAATAAAATAGATAAAACTACCAATAAAATAAGAATATTGAGTTGAATTAAAATCTAGATAAAATATGTGACAATACAAATATTTTCAAGATATATTACGGGTTTTCACTTACATTTTGAGAGTGTGTATGTAATTTGTTAATGTAAATAAAAGCTCGCTTAAATATAATGGATCACATTGTAACTTGACGTTAAAGACAAACCTTTACAGAGCAGGGATGAGACAATATTAGCTCCCAATCATGGTAGAAGAGCTCGACCTTGATCACGAGCGCATAGCGCATATACTACGTATCGTCGTAACGTAGACATCAGGGATGTACATGCACATGCAGCGAATAAAGGCAGCAATTATTATAATAACTTGCGTTACTAAATTTCTGGCTATGTAATAGGGCTAATTATTCAGTTATTTAATATACATGTACATATATAAACAAATCGCAAAGGGAAGGGTGTTTTAGGAACAAAAAGAGAAATAGGAAAAGTTAATTGTATGTAAACCACTTTATTGTTAAAAGCAATTATTTATTATGTAAATACTTCACTTCATTGGTTAGGAGAAACTAATAGGGTCTACCTGCTCGACGTGTGTGATCTCTAAGTACTTTTGAGTATTTGTTGAAAAAATAATAATGGCAATATTGATTGGAATAGAGTATATCGATTGTGTGATTGTGAAAATGTAGTCCTTACTCTCCAGTCGTGATTATGTAATGAGTTTTCTTAGAGCGATTTGTGAGGTGCACGTAACACGAAAAAAACAAATTGATTAAATTAAGATATTGAGAGCCATCGTAATTTTTGGGGTCAATCATTCAAGGGGATATGTATGACTTTTAAAACTTCCACAATTTCGGCCAAAATTTGTGAAATTTAAACTATATAAACAGATCTATAATAATATCATCTGTACAAAATATGGTGCAATTAGGTCCAATAGTTTTGAATTTATATTTTTAAGTATATTTTGTATTGACGTTACTAAAAAAGCTTCTTGCACCAAAGTTTTCAAAATGTATAGTTCATATTTGCTCAAAATCCTGAAAATAGTTATCGGAATAAAAGTGAATTAGCATTTTGAGCTTAGTAGCCTAATAGTATGAATTAAACTGCAATCAAAGGTAAAATATTATTTCTAAATTAAAGAAACACATAGTCTAATGAAAGTAAATATCCAGAAACAAGCAATAAATAAAACATCAACTGTACATTTAAAATAAAGAAATAAAAGGAATCTAGATACAATCTACTGACCAAAATATGAATTAATTTACCTTCGATGTCAATTCCGAAATTAATTCATTTCTCTCTTCTCCTGAATAATGCCTATATTTTGTATCATGTAACGTCTCATAATGCCGTTTTTTGTTGCTTTTTTTGCAAATGATATTTTTTTTTTCACAGCAAACACTGGACTTCATCATCATGTTCGAAGCATAAATATTGTATCTTCCACTCTTCCTTGAAAGCTTTAAGCGCTTCCGTTCCGTCATGATGCGCTGTGTTCTAAGATCTGTACATCCTTTAGCAATCTTTACAGGTACAAGAGCTCCGCGCGCGCGCAGCGGGCATAAAAGAGCTCTCGCTCGCAATTATTAATCACTAGACTTCGTTCAATTGCCACACGCAGCATGCAATCAGGTTGCCGAAGTACGGTAGTATAGAGGAGGTGAGCGACCGCCCGGTCTCGTAGTATAAGTAGTTCATGTTAAGAGTTGTGACCGGTCCAAATAGATAGAGCAGCTACAGCTAATGTATACCTAAGTAAGCACTTGTTTTTGCATTACTGTGGTTGGAATAGTCAAAGCTTAACATTTGTTCAGTCCAGACAAGAATTCAATCAAACATACTACAATGAGAGTTCCAAATAATTGCCCCTGGAATACCCTTACCCCCGCAGCCAGTCTTGGCCCGTTGGGGAACGTGGTTGGATGCTGTTAATTATTATGCAGAATATTACGGCAAAATAATGGAGGTAATTGATGCATTGGATAGCATAGACAGTTCCGCTGTTGCAGCTGTAAAATCATTCCCTTCTGAACAGCTATTGGAAGATATTCTGTTCATTGATTCTAATTTTAAAATCGTGTCCAAAAGAATCATCCTGTTAGAATCGTCTAAACTACAACTCTCAGAAGCCCTTAATATAGTGGATAAAGTATCACAAACCGTTATCCAAAATAACAATTCACTAATTTCAGAAAAAGTGAAATGTAAGTTGCGAAACATTATTGCTAAAAATTCTACCTAATCACAACTTCGTATTATAAATGACATGACATCTGAAGTTGGTGTACTAAAAAGTAGTGACTTTCCGTTCTTCAAATATGTACGTATTACATCGTGTGATTGTTGAACGTACATTTTCCCAATATAAAAACTGTTTAAGTGACCATCGGAGGAGGTTACTTTGCAGTAGCTCAAAATGTACGTAACTCTTCACTGCAATGCACATAATTCAAGAATGATGTGAGTATCTTACATTAAATTTTAAGAGTTAATATATCTCACTACAAAATAATTGTGTATTTACATGTTTAGACATTTCCTACTTCAATGATCATTCATTATATTTCTTGAATGCAGGATACAGGTTTTATTGTAACCGCAGTATACTGCTCAGTGTTTACATCAGAGGCATACTCCATCCTTTGCACGCTCCCTTGTCATACAGTCTATACCGAGTGCGTAGTAAACCTTGCGATTCTCGTGGCAATTCCACGAAGTCTATTAATCACCATCGCAAGACTGCTTTGCAGTTTCGTATACCGCAAGCAGGTAGTTTTATTAATCGGTGTCTAAAATACTGTATGTAATAGAAAGTGTATGTCATTTAGGCCTACATGACGCAGTTTATTTTTATACGATAAGTATGGGACTTAGGAAAACAAAATATTACATCACGTCACTTTGTAAGCTCTGTGTATGACTACTTGTCTTCCGCCTCGTATTCCCCTGTGATGCGACAGACAGTTGAATCGCGTCTTGCGGTTGATCCCGTCCGAACTGCTCATTAGTCAATTTCTGCAGCTCGGAGACGTCTTGGGGTGAGTGTACCGGCTCCACCCCTGGTAATCCGCAGCGGGGGATGCGGCGTGGGGTGTCGGGGTACATCGCGCAGCGATCCGCGCCACCTGTCAGTCACACTGACGGGGTGGGATTGCGGTCACCGGTTAATGCCGATAAGCTGTACCTACCCCCACAGACGCAGATGTGCAGGTAAGAGTTCAAGAAGCTTACGCTGCACCCCACCTGACGTCACCCCACTCGTTCACAGAACCGCCCCAGGATGCAATGCTGACCACCGTCATGTATCGAGGGGATTTGTTTCGACTGAAATTTCCACGGCATATCTATTCATAATTATTGCATAATTATCAATTTCGCTATCATCATATGTTTCATAGTCTGTTCCGACTCCACTCAAAACTGGTAACGCCATCATCTCTTGCGGCGTCCAAAAAAATGTTATATTTGTAATGAATTACTGTCATTGGATTCAAATAACATTTGAAAGCAATATACACACAGAATTTAAGCTAGAACATAAATAACTGTAGCAAAAATGCACAGATTAAAAATTATATTTGTGCAAATTGCGATATACTTGTGCAATTTTATAAATAATTTTGACCAAAAATTACCAAAATTTCACCCGTCATCCATTAATGTCTGTTATATACCAGAAACTGCCCTTAATAATAATAATAATAATAATAATAATAATAATAATAATAATAATAATAATAATAATACTTACTTACAAATGGCTTTTAAGGAACCCGAAGGTTCATTGCCGCCCTCACATAACCCCGCCATCGGTCCCTATCCTGTGCAAGATTAATCCAGTCTCTATCATCATACCCCACCTCCCTCAAATCCATTTTAATATTATCCTCCCATCTACGTCTCGGCCTCCCTAAAGGTCTTTTTCCCTCCGGTCTCCCAACTAACACTCTATATGCATTTCTGGATTCGCCCATACGTGCTACATGCCCTGCCCATCTCAAATGTCTGGATTTTAAGTTCCTAATTATGTCAGGTGAAGAATACAATGCGTGCAGTTCTGTGTTGTGTAACTTTCTCCATTCTCCTGTAACTTCATCCCGCTTAGCCCCAAATATTTTCCTAAGCGCCTTATTCTCAAATACCCTTAACCTGTGTTCCTCTCTCAGAGTGAGAGTCCAAGTTTCACAACCATACAGAAGAACCGGTAATATAACTGTTTTATAAATTCTAACTTTCAGATTTTTTGACAGCAGACTGGATGATAAGAGCTTCTCAACCGAATAATAACAGGCATTTCCCATATTTATTCTGTGTTTAATTTCCTCCCGAGTGTCATTTATGTTTGTTACTGTAATAATAATAATAATAATAATAATAATAATAATAATAATTAATAATAATAATAATTAATAATAATAATAATAATAATAATAATAATAATGTCATATACATTGAATCATTGAATGTTTTATTTATCTCTTTTATGTTATAACTAGAACCCGGATTTATATTATGCACTAAAAGTTAATATTGATAGTCGGTATAGTTTATAATCTAAACATAGAAGCCATACCTCCACTCCTTTCAGATGGCATTCTTGTCATTCAGTATGTTGGTCTCGTTATAGGTCTTTTATTCTCCTAACCGCAGCGTCACTTAGAAAGGAAGAATATGGGCGTATATAATGGAAACCCACACTGAGCAGAAATGGAAATATTCAGGTAGAAATGTTGAACACTCCATTTCATAGAAACAACAACATTTTTCTGCTAACTGTTAAGCATTACGTTAAATTATGTGTAGCATTATGTATATAGAGTCGACGGCAATTCGGAAGGCGGTAGTCTGCTAGCGTTTGCTTCGAGAGAGACAGATAGAGAGGGCAAGGCAGAGTACAACATTGCCACATCGTACTTCACGCGCACGTGTAATACAAGTAGCGCAGGAGAGAATTTAAATTATCAAAAGACAATAATGACCTTGGCCGTTGATTACTATAAGCACGACACCAAATAGACCCTCTTTCCTTCACTAACAATATTCTTTGCACGTTTCTCAATCCCACACCACATGCTTCTACAGTCGTTTCTTTGCGTTGGCAACGTTGCAGTCAGCATCAAGATGGCCGACAGCGTTCTGCTCGTCAACGTTTTTAAAATAATTATACACCTTAAACAGTATTTTCCGCACCTGCCTGTGAAATACTTGTCTTGTTACAGTCTCTTCTTCCATTTATTTATCTTACATATACACAGTAAATATTAGTTTTACTTATTCAGTGTATTGAAACACTCACACGTGAACAAACGAACTCTGGAAGTACTTGTTATAGACTGATTGGTTCTACTGTACAAGTTTGTGACGTCACATACCAGAAATGCTACGGCGCATGTAGCAGCTGACCGCCTTCCGAAATGCCGTCTAGTCTAGCGCACGTTCTTCATTGTATTTATTCACCGTTATAAAATTTATAAAAATGAGGGTTACCATTGTATTGCCTTTTACCGTTCAAATCAGCGCGAGGTTTACAAGATTCATTGTCTAGTCCTTGTGGCTAAGTTCTATATTGTTACATTTTAAGTTTTGTGAAGTAGGCTCCTCGATAATAAGACTAGGTAGTCTAGGAACACGACTGTACACATTATGCTTTGAAAAAACGAAAAGGAAATTTGGACCTATAGTAAAACCAAAATTTAGACAATGATAAGCCATTTAATGTCGTGGTCGATGCAAGTAGTTCCTGTAAACTGACAAAAAAAATCACGTGAAAAGATGGTTAAGAGATGTATTTTTCCGGGATGTTAAGAAAGGCACACTACTACTTCTGGATTCCTGGTGTGGTCAGATAGGTGACACTATATTTACTTTTGAAGGAGTAAGCAATACTTTACATGGTAAAACAATAAAAAAAACACATTATCTCTCCGAAAATTACAAGAATTTTGCAATTCTTTGATATGAATTATCTTTAGACAATATAAAACTGTAATTCGAAAGCTAGAAGAGTATTTCACACATAAAATTATCTGTGGAAACATTCCAGATACATTGCAAGATACGGGCTTCATAATGACATTCCATTCTGCTGTGTATTAACAGTTTCATTCGCCTATCCTTAAAGACATCCTAATAGACGCTAGGCAGAGGTGTGGATATATGATGGAGAAACATGTAAGAAAGTTTGATAACTTTCTTGCAACAATGCATGTTGGAAACAGTGTGTTTTTTAACTAGAAGGGTGTAAAAAACCAGCCTATATAAAATGTTTGTACTGTTCAATGGCTCTTTGCTCCGACCACTTTATTTCGAATTCCGCTATAATATTCAAGGTGAGTCACAAATAAGTCAATTTGAATTTACATTTCAGGAAGAGTATTCTAATAATGTGAGTTAAAAGAGAAAGAACATAGACTAGAGCATTAATGCAGGAGTTGTGATACGGTATCATGAGATTATTAGAATCCGAGTACGCGCAACAAACGGCATAAGTAGCATCGATTTTTCAAGTCATTATATTTCGTAAACGAGGAAAACACGAAACGAACGACTATCACCACGTTTCTTAATGAACGAAAATTAGCTTAAATATACATTTTCATTAAATTCAAGCTACACAACCTGGGACGGTTCCCTTATTAGCATAGCACTGCGTAAAATGCACATTATTTTTTGTACCCGAAAATGTATGGGATTCTAGGGTAACTAATTGCCTAAATATTACGTTTCACTGAAGCCTGTTATTTTAAACTACGAATGTGATGGATCCTTATTCCATTCAGCCATATTGTGAATGTGTGTGTGCAGGAATTATAACGATTTCCTAGTGCCTTATATTATACACTTAGTGAGATTTTTTATTTATACATTTTTATTTATAATTTTATGTTAAATAATAATAATAATAATAATAATAATAATAATAATAATAATAATAATAATAATAATAATAATATAACATGGGAGGAGTGATAGTAGAAGGAAGAAGAATAAAGTGTATAAAATTTGCTGATGATATGGCGTTGTTAGCAGAAGAGGAAATAATGCTAAAGGATATAAGTAGGTCCCCCACTTTTTCTAGTGTTTACAAATGATTTTGCCCCCCCTAATAAAGATGTACGTCATCCCATATTATTTGCAGATGACATGAATATAATAATTACAGCCAATAACTCAAACACATTCCAATGTTTAACAAAGGAAATTCTCTTCAAATTATGTAACTGGTTATCAGTCAATAAATTGGTATTAAATTGTAACAAAACCAACATAATTCAATTTAAATCTTGTCCAAATTCAACGTCGCAAATTTCTAGCGCAATAATTAATAATAGATCCCTATTAGAAACAACAACAACCAAATTTCTTGGCTTAAAAATGGATAATGTGTTAAATTGGAAAAAAAAACATATTAAAGAAATTAGGCCTACCCCCAAACTTAATTCAGCTTGTTTTGCTATTAGATCTATGCAAAAGATAGCAAATATCAATACCTTAAAAACAATATACTTTGCATACTTCCACTCGGTAATGAGTTTTAGAATAATATTCTGGGGAAATTCCACAGATAGTAACAATATATTTCTATTACAAAAAAGAGTAATTAGAATAATAGTAGGTGCCAAATCTAGGGAATCGTGTAGGACTATTTTCAAAAAAACTACAAATAATGCCCATGGCTTGTCAGTATATCTTTTCATTAATAACCTTCCTCGTATGTAATCGTTAAAACTTTGTAACTAATTCAACAGTTCATACCATAAATACACATCAAAAAATGACTTTCATACTTCATCAGCAAGTCTATCGTGCTATCAAAAAGGAGTACGTTATATGGCAGTAAAAATGTTTAATAGCCTCCCTATCGATATATGAAATGAAACTCAAAACACAAAATTATTTAGGGCCAAATTAAAGAAGTACCTAATTTCTCACGCCTTCTATTCTGTAGGTGAATTCATGACATTCAATAACACTTCATGAAATTGATACTAAAACTTTGTGTTGTATTAGTAGACTATATTGTAAATCTCGTCTGTATATATTTCATCTAGACTGTGACTATAAATTAAGATTTTATAACAGTATAATGTTTTTGAGCTGTTCCATATTCTAGCTGTAAGCAATGAATGAATACAATGGAATGTTAATAAATACAATACAATACAATACTAGAGCTAAATGATAGTTGTGAGCAGTATGGGATGAAGATAAATGCAAATAAGACGAAGAGCATAGTCATAGGAAGAAAAATACAGAAGATAAACTTGTGAATTCTAAACAAGGCAGTAGAGCAAGTGGACAGCTTCAGATACTTGGGGTGTACTATAAGCAGTAACATGAGCTGCTGCCAGGAAGTCAAAAGGAGAAAAGCAATGGTCAAGGAAGCTTTTAATACAAAAAGGAGCATATTCTGCGGACCTCTGGAAAAAGGAACTAAGGAAGAGACAAGTGAAGTGCTTTGTATGGAGTGTGGCATTGTATGGGGAAGATACATGGACATTACGATGAAGTGAAGAGAAGCGAATAGAAGCATTTGAAATGTAGATATGGAGAAGAATGGAACGTATGAAGTGGACAGACAGAATAAGAAATGCAGTTGTGTTGGAAAGAGTGGGTGAAGAAAGAATGATGCTGAAACTGATCAGGAAGAGAAAAAGGAATTATATGGATCACTGGCTGAGAAGAAACTGCCTACTGAATGATGCACTGGAAGGAATGGTGAACGGGAGAAGAGTTCAGGGTAGAAGAAGATATCAGATGATAGACGACATTAAGATATATGGCTCATATGAGGAAACAAAGAAGAAGGCAGAAAATAGGAAAGACTGGAGAAAGCTGGGTTTGCAGTGAAAGACCTACCCTTTGGCAGAACAGTAAATGAATAATAATAATAATAATAATAATAATAGTAATAATAATAATTATTATTTATTTATTTATTTAATGCAGGGCTGTAGAGTTTATCTTTAACCGTGATAATGGCAACATGCAATATTCAAAAGTGAACTCTCATAAATACGGACCACCTACAAAACAAGTAAAAAATGTACAAATAAACTAAGAAACAAACAGTGAGAAGGGTACATAAATAGATATTATATAACATGAAAGGAAGAGTAACACATTTTATATTTGGAGGTTCATCATCTTCTCTCTTGCTTCCCAATACTTCTCTACCAGTGTTGTTGAGCACAGATTGGGACAATCCATTAGATGGTCTGAGTCCATAATAATAATAATAATAATAATAATAATAATAATAATAATAATAATAGTAATAATAATAATAATAATAATAATAATAATTTTTGTTTCGAGTGTTCAGTTGTGTGCACAAAGATTAGTTAAAGAGTTAATTTGAACATTAGGTCTACATGTTGTAATTTTTATAAATTAAATTTTACTCAAAAATGATTACAGAACAAAATACTGTTCATGCGCGTTCAGAAGTTTGCAATGTTAAATGCCTACTATGTTGTGGTAACACAACTAGCCTTACCACTACGAGGTACTGCAATTCGGGCTACCAGTCACTAAAGCACTTTATCCGTATGGGATATTTTTACTGCGCCACAAAAAGCACGCAAGAGATTTGGAACCCGGTAGCATACAGATCAGGGATTTATTCTGCACACAGTGTCAGGCTAATGTGATTAGAACTTAGAGGTGAAACAAATTCCATTTCAGGCAGAAAGTGTCACCAAGACCCGCGATCGCATAATGGAATGAGAGTAATGCCGTGTTAACCCTCTCTGTGCATTAGCTAATTCGTGGCAATCAAATTGCATGGAGGCGCCACCTAAAAATGTCTGCGGTTACAGGTGCTTCCGTACCCGAAAAAGCATTTTCATTGTAATTTAACGCCAGAATGTAAAATTATCACATTAGTAGGGATTTACTTTTATTCCAGACCGGCTTAAGGCAAATTGGACGGGACATACAGTTGTAAGTTGCAGGCTAAACAGAACTGACAGCGCATCGCATGCGGTAATTGTAACAAACGCACTGCACGCTTGGATGCACTGCGTCTGCAGAAGATGAGAATTGAAGACTTTTCACAATTTTAGGCCTATGGATGAAGATATAGTCGTTGAAGTGCCGCGTTTCCATCCCAGCTATCCTCTGTTGAATTTAGGGCGTAAACCTTACTGACGAATATTTCTTCGAGTATAAACATAAACCAGTAATGTCAAAGCAAGCGCATTTTTTCTGACCTTGACGACGTGCGCGGGCATCAAGCGCTAGGTATGGAAGGAGGAAGGATTATGTATATGAATAAGCAGCCTGTTCGATTAAGAACAGTGGTGCACAAAATTCAAACGGAACGTGAAATTTTATGTCGTTATTTTTATATGGTTTCTTTGTTTGATATTTTCTATATTGTCTGTAAAACAAAAGTACTAACACTAATTTCTTAATATTACAGTTGTATTTTAAACGTTAATAACATAATAAAGTGTTAAGAAGGAATATTCATATAAATTGAATAGTAGTACAAATATACTATACTAAGTGAATGAAACACATCATTCATAAAGAAAGTGATATCCCAAAGAAAGAGATAACTGAAACTAATATTACATAACAAAACTCTTATTGCATTATGCTTTTAAGGTGATATTGGAGCGCAACTTCCTATCATCAGAATATTTAATTATTTTCTCGAAATCAGCTGAAGCTCTAGAGCTGACGTTTTTACAATACATGGGGACATGTAACAATAGTTACTTTGTTAATTCATTTCCTTACAAACATTTTCCACACGAATATTTTCAAAAACATTTCAATACACAATCTCCAGTAATACGTATTTACGATATATTATTTACATATATTATTGGAATGACCACCAACATCAACTAGATATAGGGTAATATTGTTTTGCGCAAAATAGGAATCTTTTATTTAATGTCGTTATCATTTGTGGATGCGATAAAATAAAGGGACCGAGTGAAATATTAAAAAAACAATGTAATTTTTTTATTATTTAATTCACTAAAATCTAAGGAGAAACTTACTCATAAGCAGGGCACGGATTTTGATGTCATATCATCTTTTTTTCTTTACATTCTTTGCAACGCCCGTAAATATAGGCCTACAAATCCTGAATACGAGCTACTGGTTATAGAATTGTAGAGTTTTTAGGTCATTTTGGTCAATTTTCACTGTTTTAATCTTTTAAGCATTTTTTTTTATTTGAATGAAATTTTCAGTCTTTTTTTTAATTATAAGTTGATCTTTTCAGCCATTCCAACTAAAGACTTCAATGACGAATTAAAATTTCGCAATATAGGGAAACTCGTAAAATTAATAGTGACACTACCCCATTCGAAAGCGGAATCTAAAAGGGATTTCTCGATAGTAAGTGATGTCAGAAGGAAGATGAGAAATAGATTAGGAGATAAAGCTCTCGGCTCAGTTATTGTACGCTCTGCCTTCCAAACAAAAGAAATGAATTATGGTTATGTAGTAGGTTCTTAGAAAGAGGTGAATTCACGTGATAATTACTTAACGAGGCCCTTTTATTTAAATTATTTTAAATAGTTGTATAATGTTACGTAGAAGTCCAATTCCTAACAGCAAATGTTTCCGATAAAGAGCAAAGACAGCCCAGCCACTAGCCTTTACAGAGGGACCAGCAGAAACGGGTGAGGAAAACCGGGATGTGACGTAACTAAACGGACGTACGGTACCTGTGCGAAAATATATACTCACTCTATATTGTTTACTATGACCATAAGACGACTTTGGCTGCATAAGCGGCTTTGGTTGTGTGTGGAAGTTTCCTACTAGAAGGAGTGGGAATGAAGTATATACAAAAACTCAGGTACAATAAAAATTGAAGTAAAAATAAAATGATGTCCCTGTATAACACCGTATTATAATATAGCTTTTACTAATGCGAGGTAAATCAGTCGTAAAGAATGGATAGTCAAGTAATTAAGTGGGATAAGAAAAAAGTGAATAATTTTTCTTAATCTATTGCGCAGAAAAAGAACATGTTTATCCCAACGTATATGTTGGCCGATTAATATTCCGAAATACATAACTTGATAGGATTCATTTAGAATAGGACAGTTACAACTATTAGAAGAACGACTGGATATATGAATTTATAATTACAAGAGCGAATCAGGAGATTTCATTCCAATAGATGGTAACGAAAATGGTAGTACGATATATTACATACATTGCGTATTTACTTAAAGCAAGAATTGTTGGAACACCAGAATGACTGCGACTTTGAAGCAAAAGAAAGTCGAATTTAAATTTCATAAATGCTAACCTTAAATAGTTCCCACATTTTACGCTACTTTCCAGGTACATATTTTGTAGAAAATTATAATGAGAGAGTAAAAATAATAACTTTCAATGGATAAATTCAACTTAATATCCAATGCTTGCAAATAGCACGAAATGGTAACCAGTCCAATCAATTTAAAAAACCGTTGTTAAAATAACTGAAAATTGCCATAAATATGGGATTGCTCTTAATAGACCTCTGAGACATAATTTTAAAATTTTGTATTCATTGGAATGAGTGTTTGAGTAATAAAAACTCGGCGAGTTTTATAAACCAGCGGGAAGTGAAAGAACAAGCCCATTATCGGGAGTGGTTACTAATTCAAAAAACTGCTTTTATAGTGACTGCGACAATTATAATTAACCATACACAGACCAGACTTTGAAGCGATGAGCATTTCCCTTTCTGCAGAAAAAGACAATTCTGAATGTTTATTAACGGTAAATCAATGTTTTAGTAATACCAGCACTCACATTACTCTGAAGGCATTTATTTTACATATCTGTGTTTTAATTATGCTTAAGTGAATAACGGAACTCAAATCATGAAAAACATATCAAGGCAATGTGAGAACATTGCTTGCTGAAAGTATCATGAGGTACGTCATCTAAGAGTTCACCTTTTTCTCCTCAAGAAGCAAGTATAACAGACTAGTTTAGGTTAGGTTAGGTAACGGTGGCTAGGGGCAGGTTGTGCACCCCGAATTATGTGTTATGAATGAGGATGAGGTGTACCAGCCCACCGACCGAATGTGACCCTTCACCCGCTCACCCAATGGAGGCCTCCTACCCCCCGCTCTAAGTTCATACAGCCACGGTGACCAAACAGCACAGGATTCATTCCAAAGACCCTTCCAAGGTGTTGAAGCGCCCTTGGAAGTGCTCAAGATATTGCGCAAGGCTGGGAACCCAGAGAGGGTTACGAAGAGGACTCCCCCTCCCGTTAGCGCACAAAGACATACATCATGACCTGAATATGTCTATGGAATGAGATGAAAAAGATGGCTGACATGAAATCCAATTTTTTTTCTACACGAGAGGTGAAAGGAAATGGAATGTGACAATGAAAATTCCAACACGGACTTTGCCCCTGTTAAGTGTGGAAAACCACGGAGAAACCAAAAAACCACAGTCAGGTTGGTCGTCCGGGAATCGAACCACTGATCTCACGGACCTGCTTAAAAGATGACTTAAAAGATTAAAACAGCGTTTCCGTATCATATGTTAATGAAGATTCGCTGTTTTAATCTGTACTGCATTGCCACGAAGTAAACCAGGGCTGGGCACATTACGTGATTCTGAGAAATGAACGCTGTGTGCTTTAAAGAGCGGTTCTTGCGAGTGTGGTGACGTATGCATACTGTACGTCATTCAGTGTCGGTACAGTGGTGACCCTGCAATTGATGGCGAACTTTGAAGACGGAGCTTCCGCTCATACATTAAAGCGGCTGATGAACATGATAATGATGATGATAAGTACTGTATCACAGAATATTCCGAAATGACATTAGTAGGCTAATGCAGTATTTTTGTTTAATATAACCAAACTGATTAAGAAGTTCAATATCCAACGGCATTATTCTTTACAACATGCTACTGAATATGACAAATATGTTGGTAATGAACGCCATAAATTAATACAACAACTTAAAGAAAATGTTTCTTAGGTACTTTATAGCAGAGTATGTATTTGATATTTATATTGCATTATAAGTTATTATACATTTAGTAATATATAATTTTAAATTATACGAGCATTATGTTATATCACAGTATAGTATATTACAGTTTATGATATATCATATACTGTATATCATATCATATCATATCATATCATATCATATCATATCATATCATATCATATCATATCATATCATATCATATCATATCATATCATATCATATATGTCATATTATATTATATTATATTATATTATATTATATTATATTATATTATATTATATTATATTATATTATATTATATTATATTATATTATATTATATTATGTATTAACAGGATGACAATAATGCACTTAGAGAATCGGTTATGAGAATTAGCTACAAAATTTTCCACGAAATTGCAAGGGAATTGAAAACATTCAACGAAGGTGAATTCATCAAGCGATGTTTAATGATATTGTCAGATGAACTCTGTCCACAGCAAGTAGGGGAAGTGGAAGCCATATGCCTGCCTCGTAGAACCGTGGTGAGGAGATTGCTGTATGTACGTATGGGTTATGTAAATAAGCCTAATGATTTGTGTGTGTGCATAGAGCAAAGTTTATTCCATTAAATTAATAAGAGTGCTATAAAGTTTGTACTGTACAATAGATAGATGTAATATCCTTATAAACTATTATGAACTGACAGACTGAATGACTAGAACAACCGTGGCTCTTGTTATATTAATGCAGGGAAGGTAGCTGTAATGCGAGTCCGCCACTGCGTGAGCGCTCTGCTCTGGCTTGGAATTGAAGTGCCTTGCGGAGCGAGAGCAGCTCTGGCAGACTAAATGGAGCCGCTCTCATGCCCGGCCCTGAAGTAAACTGAACTGCATTCAACGGAAGTCAGCTGCATACTAATGCTCTAACGTTGACGTCCTTGCAGACTGTTTTTCTTTCCATTCTTGCGACATTCGATCTAACAGCAGTAAACTGTCGACGGATCGTTTCTTAGAGTATATTATGCATTCTATTTTTAATTTTTCATCTTTTCTTGGAAAATCTTAATAGTTATGGAGTATTCTATTTCTGTCTTTTCAAACAAGAGAATATTTGTGGACAATGGGGTTGGCGGTGTCCCTCATTTATCAACAAACCCACATAATTGTAACTAACAGAAAATTAGGATACAAAAATAACAGTATTCGCCAATAGAACAGTCGGTGCTGGATGTACACGTAGGCCGATGTTTAATCTTAATAACTTACGTTATAGGGAGAAGAACCTTACATTGGTTTGGCCATGTCTTACGCAGACAGAAGATCGTTCAGGGTGAATGGCCAATGGCCAATGACCTATCAATGGATACCTCCGGAAAGCTCAGGGAAAGTAGACTATTCAATGTCAGGAAGAAAGGAATACTGAAGAATATCGAGGAAATAGACTTGGTTGTGGAAGATGCTCAGAACCATAGAGATTGGCTATTGGAAAAAAGAGGGGGCTGTTAGCCACTTGAAGCCTACAGGAAGAAGACTGTGGTCACATCCGTACGTTAGTAGCCTTATTGTGAACGTTAATTGGGAGTTGTAAAGTTAAAATATATTTCTCAAAGGTATTTGAAGAATAAACTGATTTTTTAAAGGACGATTTTCATACTAGAATGCAGTTTCACTTCCAGTTTGTGTGGAAGCACAAATATTCATACAATAATACTCCAAAATTGTATTCCTGTGTTTTTACTTTTCTGTTTTCATCGACAGTTTCTGAAGTTTATGATTACTTCTCGGATTCAATTCACTTTTGTGATCACATTTCGTCCCCCTATATGTTTCATAGCCGAATCAGAGTTTTATGTCTGTGAAACTTACATATTTTTCTAAATTATGCAATACGCTACTCAATTATTGTTGTTAATTTTCTCAGCAATTGCTTACTACGAGCAAATTTTAGAGAATGATTACCTTTCTAATTCATAATGTGTAGAAAACCTCGAAAAGACAAAGTATATGATTATGTCTCGTGACCAGAATATTGTACGAAATGGAACTACAAAAATTGGAGATTTATTCTTCGAAACGATCGAAAAATTCAAATATATTGGAGCAACAGTAACAAATATAAATGACACTCGGAAGGAAATTAAACGGAAATTAATATGGGAAATGCATGTTTGTATTCGGTTGAGAAGCTATTGTCATCTAGTCTGCTGTCAAAAAATATGAAGGTTAGAATTTATAAAACAGTTATATTACCGGTTGTTCTTATGGTTGTGAAACTTGGACTCTCACTTTGAGAGAGGTTAAGGGTGTTTGAGAATAAGGTTCTTAGGGAATTGATGGGCATGAATTGTTAATTATGGGGGATTTTAATGGACATGTTGGAAGAAGAATCAGTGATGAGACTGTGGGACCTTGGGGAGAGGATAAAGATAATGATAATGGACAGAGATTGGTTGACTTCTGTAAAGAACAGGAATGCGTTATAATGAATGGAAAATTTATACATAAAGACATTCATAAGTTTACTTGGTTAAATCCATCAGAAAACCAGAAGTCAATAATAGACTATATTATTGCAAAAAAAAAAAAAAAACGCGAACAATTAAAATACAGGATGTGAAAGTGAAGAGAGGATTAGAATGTGGATCAGACCATCATGCGGTTATTGCAAAAGTTGCATTCCCATTAAAGGCGAAATTTAAACAAGTAAAGAAGGAAAATGGTAATGGAAGGAATGTAATAGAAGAACCGACATATATGGTTAATCTATTGCAGGACGAAAGTATAAGGTTTTTATATCAGAGTAGATTATCCTTGAAATTGAAGGTAATAAATGAAGATTGGGAAGCTAAGGAACTGTATGAATTTCTTAAAAAGTCTATAATGGAGGTGGCAGAGGAATCTTTAGGAAGGGAGAGACAAAGTGGAGGGAGAACAGAATGGATAACCAAGGAAATACTGGAAACAATAGACCATAAGAAACCTCTGTATAATAAATGGCTTAGCACAAAATCTAATGAGGATTTGGAGCAATATAGGGAATGCAAAAGAAATGTTAAGAGACTGGTTAAGTCAAGTAAGAATGAATCCTGGGAAAGAATATGTGGTGAAATAGATCATGAATTGGGATATAATAGATCGGCACAAGCTTAGAGACTACTACGTAAAATGAGAAAGTCCAACAACCCTTCACCAGTACTACAGCTCATAACTATGAATCAGTGGGAAAACTATTTTCAAGATCTGCTAGTTGAGAGAAGGAATGAAAAGGAAAGTGATCAAGATATAACTATTAGGAATGGAGTGGAGCCGATCTCAGAGGAAGAAGTTAGAGAGGCATTGAAGAAAAGCAAGAGTGGTAAGGCTAGTGGACCTGGTGGTGTTAGAGCAGAGTTATGGAAATATGGACCTCCTCTGTTAGAAAGGCTTATTACTAAGATGTTCAACCAAATTCTTGAAGGAGATGAAATTCCAGAAGACTGGAAAATACCATATATTTCCGCTATCCATAAAAAAGGGGATAAGGACCCCAACAACTACAGGGGAATAAGTGTCATGCCTTCCATTAGCAGGATTTTTAATAGTATCATCAAGAATAGATTACAGGAAGAAATAGAAGGGAAGATATCGGAAGATCAGGCAGGCTTTACTACAGGAAGGAGTTGTATGGATAATATATTTAATTTGAGACAGATAAGTGAAAAAATGTATGCTAAAGGAAAGGAAACGCATTTAGTATTCATTGACTTAGAGAAAGCATACGACTCGGTTCCTATAAAGCAGTTGTGGGAAGAAATAAAAGGTATTGGTGTTAGTTTACCCCTAAAAGCGTTAATTCAGAGGCTATATAAAGACTGTCAAGCTGCTGTTAAGATAGGAAAAAGGTTATCAGCTGCCTTCTATACAACCAAACGCTTGAGACAAGGCTGTAGCATATCCCCTGCCTTGTTTAAAATATATATCCAGCAGATACTGAAGCAGTGGAATAATTCATGTCGAGGAATGGGAATTCCAGTTGGAAATGAGACAGTGTACTCGTTGCTATTTGCAGACGATCAGGTGATAATTGCGCAATGTCGAGAAGATGCAAAATTTATGGTAAGGAAACTCCTTGAAGCATTTGAAGCAGGGGGACTGAAAGTTAATATGAGTAAAACCGAATACCTGGTGATAGGTGGAGATGGACGAAATATAAAGTTGCCCCAAGGAATAATTAAAAAAGTGAAGGAGTTTAAATATTTGGGGTCGGTTTTGCATGAGACTGGAAATTGTAAAGCGGATATAGATTATAGGATAATGCAGGGTAGAGGAGCAATAAAGATGTTGAATGGAGTGCTATGGAGCAGGACAATAACAATGCAAACAAAAAAGAGAATTCTTGAGACTATAGTGGAAAGTATATTGACATATGGGGCTGAAAGTTGGAGTCTATCGGAAGGCCAAAAAAGTAAGATACAGGCAGTTGAAATGGACGGCATAAGGAGAGGTGCTAGAATATCCAGGCTGGAAAAGAGAAGAAACGAGGATGTTAGAAGGATAATGAACATGGAAGAATCGGTGATTGCAAGAATAGAGAGTAGACAACTTCAATGGTATGGTCATGTAAGGAGGATGGATGAGGGGAGGTGGCCAAACGTGCTACTTCAGTGGTCTCCAGCTGATAGAAAGAAACGAGGAAGGCCTAGAAATTCATGGAGGGCTGGAATATTGAGGATGATGAATGATAAGGGACTAAATGAGCAGGATTGGAATGACAGACGCAGATGGAAAATGGGAATAAAGGGTAACCACTGAAAAGTGGAGAGGCCCTCAAAAGTAAGTAAGGGAAATATTTGAAGCTAAAAGGGATGAAGTTACAGGAGAATGGAAAAAGTTACACAACGCAGAACTGCACGCTTTGTATTCTTCACCTCACATAATTAGGAATATTAAATCCAAACTTTTGAGAAGGGCAGGGCATGTAGCACGTATGGGCAAATCCAGATATGCATATAGAGTGTTAGTTGGGAGGTCGGAGGTGATAAGACCTTTGGGAAGGCCGAGACGTAGATTGGAGGATATTTAAATGGATTTAAGGGAGGTGGGATATGATGATAGAGACTCGATTAATCTTGCACAGGATAGGGACCGATGGCGGGCTTATGTGGAGACGGCACTGAACCTGCGTGTTCCTTAAAAGACATTTGTAAGTAAGTAGAAAGCTTCAAGGAGACGAAACTGTATACAGTGAAATAAATTTCGGTTTTTGTATAACAAAAAACTAAGTAATGAATTTTGAAAAGTGCCACGAATTCACAGACAGAATCATCTTTGTGAAGAGTGATAAGCAGGTGTATGTATTGATGAGCATAAATATATCAGAGAAATGCTTTTGACATTTTTATCAACTAGAATTATTTACTTAAAACGACAATTTATGTAGATAAAGATAAAGGTAAAGGCCTCCTGCTAGAGGGAAAGTTTTAACTTTTCTAACGCGGCAAGCAAATCCTCGTTAGAAGCTGTAGGCCTACTAGATTTCGTATTGTTTTCAATTTTTTTGTAGAGAGTTTCTTTTTCATGGTACGATTTGATTGTCTTTGTATAGTTTTATTTCTCACACACTACTCAGATGACTCTCGAGGTATTTCCATTCACTTCTTCCTCTTGCTACTCGGGACCATTGTTGGTATGTCCTTGAAGAAATCCGTCCATATGCGCTTAGATCTACCCTGAAGCCACTTTCCTGCACGGGGGTCCCACATGGTAGTCTTGTAAATTTATCTGTCGTCCCTCAATCCCCATTTCCAATTTGTTTTGATGGCTACCTGTGGGATGTCCGTTGTTGATGACAATTGGTGCAGCGTTACATTTCATATTCTATCTCTCAGAGATACACCTAGAATCATTTTTCATTGACATAATTGGATTGAGTTCTTCTGTTTTTACCTACAAAAAAGGTTTAAAAATGTGTAATATAAATCAAGGTTTTTAGATTTTATCCTCGTAATGTTGATATTAATAACAGTATTGAGGTTTTAAAAATTGAACACACCAAATACGGTACCAGATTTTGACCTATATTTATGATCCTTTTAAGGCCGATTTCACCGAACATATTTAACTTTAATTGTTCATTATAATCCTTTTAATTAAAACTTAATGGGACATTGTATTTCACCAGTATAAATTGGGTTTTAAGTTCTCATTAAACTGCATTTAATTTAATTGGCCAATATTTAATCATTTAAATAATTAATCATGCATTAAGGACGATCATTTTCATCATGGTGAGGACAATGATGGACTTGATATTTAAATATACTAATTTATTCTTTGAAGATGATATCTTACTAAAACAAAATATCATAAATGGATATTTTGAATAGTATAGAAGGTTATTCAGATTTTCCAACTGATAGTTAAGTACTTCATATTTAAATCATGTACCTATTTTTTGAAGAAACGTTCAATTAATCCTCGATTGCCTGAAACACAGCAACTAAAGCAACATGAAAACAAATGTATTATACAACATTATTTTTGAAGACATTAGAATAGTAAATTACATTCAATATATTTTAATATTTTGAAACTAGTCTTTTACACTCACTACTAAACTCAACTTCCTTCACTCTATTTTAAGGGGGAATATACAAATTTGAGCACTAAAGAATTAGGAAAATTCAATTTTTTTTCAGCAACTAATGACTCCTTCACCTTGAAATTTGACATGTTTAATATTAATTGCTTCTGCAATTATAGACTATTTTCAGATTTACTAAAAGTTATCATAACAAATAAGTGACCGTTTTAGTGCAATGTGTCGTTTTTATGGTAATATCCACAAATATGAATATTTCTGAGCCATTATTTTTTCTATTTATTCCTGAATGTCAAATGAGCAATATGAACTACAAACTTTGAAACTTCTACAATAGAAGTATTTTTCTTTTTTAGTTTCTTAGAAGAATTTGAATTTTTAAAGTTTTCAAGTAAAAAAAATCAATAAACTATAAATGTTATAGCAATAATTGTAATCCGTCTTGTTAATATGTATGAAAGACAGTTGCATGCAAAATTTTACTGCGGTATCTAAGGGTGCTATTCATAGACATTTCGCAGCACGCGCTACTAGCGTACTAAGCTAGCCCCGGCTATTCACTGGTTACTAGTACAGAATTCAAATCATATCCTATCGCTAACACTGGTTTATGAATACGAAAAACGCTGATAATCCACCGAAAGCCAGCGCTAAAAATGTCTATGAATACAGGCCCTTGAAAACTTACAGAATTATCACAAAAATACAAGTTACGGGAAAAGTTACCTTATGTGTGGAGAGCTAAATAATCGCATCCTCGCACGTTTATCGTCGTATGTACAAAAATAGTGCATATCTCGTAAAAATTCCTTCACTGGCAAATATAATATGTCCAATCTTTATATAAAGAAGTAAATTTAAAAATGACTTTTTTGACCACCAAACCTGTATATCCTCCCTTAATTGTCTATTAGTTTGGTGAAATGTAAACGAATTAAGTATGATATAGCTTTCGTATTTAAGTTAAATTACAATTAGTTAGTTGAAGACATTTCCGGAAAAGGGATGTGACATCAAATTGATTAAATATGCAACTTAGATGGGAAAAGTAATTTTGAAGCATTCAATTATAACAATAACTCATTATCTAAAATATGAATAAACTTGTATCCTTGATTAGTCAAATGATTCTGCTAGTAAATATATTGTCTCAGCGCCAACTTTGAAATCGCGTCGTATGAGGAAGTGAGGAGCAGTGGGACGTGACTTAGTAAGTATAGTACAGTCTAGCCACCCGGTTCCACGCTGCATTCCTACAGAGTTTCAGACAGTAGGCCTAAAGAAATGTGCCCCTGTAATTATTTTTCTTTCTCTTGAAACGTGTATTATAGATTTGTTGGTTACAATCTTATTCCGGGGAGGTCTTCAATTGTGGATTAGTTAACATGTTGGTAAAATCGGACCCAGTTAAAAGCTCTTATGAGAATTGGGATAGACAATTACATGGTTTCAGATGCAATCACAATATTGGTTAGCTCAATGCCGAACAATATGCCGTAGAAGGTGGTGTGCATCGTCATCTGAAAAAAGTAGCTTAGAAGAGCGAATTGATCGAGTGCTTCTCATCACAACGTGTGTACAGGACACCGATCTGCCGCTCAATGCCGAACAATATGCCGTAGAAGGTGGTGTGCATCGTCATCTGAAAAAAGTAGCTTAGAAGAGCGAATTGATCGAGTGCTTCTCATCACAACGTGTGTACAGGACACCGATCTGCCGTGTACTTAAGCAACAAGTAAAAATAACCAAGGTTTCAATTAAAGCTGTAGAAGTTTTCAAGAAAACATGTCATTGGAGACGCGGTTGAAAAGAGGTACAGACAGGAAGAGACGTCGAAAAAAAGAATACTTAGAAAACAAGCGAGAGTGAGGGAAAGAGAGACGATGGGGAAGCTGGAAGGAGAGAGACAAGAGCTTCGAATTGTGAGCTGTGGTACAAGCTGTCCCTTCTTGATTAATTAAAGTCTCAAACACACAGAACCAAACGAAAAAAAGAAAATAAGAGACAGAAATAAAAGCGCGGAGACGGAGAAAGAGAAGGAGACAAGAGATGCTGGAAACATCTCTTTCAATTACTTAAGTCATTTCAACTAAGAACTAAATAGGATTGGAGTTAATCTTGGTTGGGGTATGCTTTGCACAGTTCCCTGACGGCGAGTGGAAGGAAAGGACAATAATGTATGTTACTCCCTCCTGTTTGTATTGCTTTTAAACCCACTTAAGATATTAATGTTGATTCTATGTAACGCATGTAATCGCTCAGAGGGGAAAACAGAAATTAATATCTTCGAGAATTGTATTATCCTAATAGACGAGATTCTGTGATCTTCATTACGCCACTTCTGTGATCCAATAGAAGGATCCGCAGTTGATGTGACATTTTCGTGTTTAAAAGAATTGAGGGGTGGAAATAGCATTTGTGCTTTTCATTCAATTTATTTCTATTTTAGAGAATATTCTTAATGATGTGATAAACTTTTCTTTCATGTGATCGGTTGTACTAGGGTTCGTCAGATTGCACTAGACAAATGTTTATTTAGCATCTGTAAGTTTCTCTATTGTCTCATTGAAATCAAATCGATAAAAATATGATTATTAGGTAGAAAATATAAAGACAGTATGTACTCTTCATGTATCGATTACTTAACTATTAACCGTACAGCGTTCTACCGGCAGGACAGGATGCCCTCATCGTCCTACCAAGTTCAAGTGATTATGTAAGATTTTCTGTCCTGCCGAGAGAATGTTCACCTAGACCATCTACAAGAGCGTTTCTTTCTCTATTAGCCTAAAAAAATGTTCGTACGACATATTTTTGCTAAGATATGGCGGATTCTTTCAGTGACGGTGCGCGAGTTTTCGCTAAAGAAATTCTCTTTGATGAAGATGAAAATAACACTTGGAGTAAATCTGTTTTTGGTGATATATGGTATGAAAGTGTGTGAAGGAACTGTATTGAAGGTACGTAGTCAACTTGTTAAAATAAAATGGAATATTAATAACAGAATAACGTGGATTCGTTCCTCAGACATAACTAACATAGCCAACAATGGCACTTCTTCTAACTCCAATAATTCTTCAAAGTCTGACAAGAAACAATAAGAATCCAGAGAAAATAAATTATTTGCTCCAGAATAAGGAAGATACAACAAAAAGCTAGTTACTTCTGTGTTGCTTGTGGCCCAAGAGCAGTTATGTGTAGTTCTCAAACTAAACGTGACTGTTTTGCATTTCACATTCAGAATGGAATTCCTGCATAATTCATGAAAGTTAGTATTCATTGGACTTAGCCAAATCATATAAATGACATTTTAAAATTATTTACATTCAAATTTCTTTAAATAATCTTGAGTAATATCCGGCCTTGTATTCTATTTCACAAGAAAGTATTAAAAACAATATGTTAAAAAATAATATAAGAAAATGTTATATGATTCATACATGTATGTACCTACATTATTTACTTTCCTGATATGTATTGAATAAAATTTTATTTATTCAGTTAGCACCCTAATGTTACAGATAAAACTAATGTAAATTGTATTGAAAATAAAAAAAAAATAAATAAATAAATAAATAAATAAATAAATAAATAAATAAATAAATAAATAAATAAATAAATAAATAAATAAGTAAATAAATAAATAAATAAATAAATAAATAATACGTCTTTCTGGCAGGACAACAGGGTACTACCGGCAGGACCCGTAACTTGCGTACTGCCGGTAGGACGTTACAGAAATACGTCCTGCTGGAAGGACAGCTTATGGAAAAATTATTTAAGAATCTGTTCTACCGGAAGGACAACTTGCTATATACAAAAGTTCTTCTGGAAGCGCTTCAGAAAGGACATGACTCTGTACGATTAACCATTAAGGATGTCATATACTCGTAATTATCTTTAATATAAACAAGAACAATATCCGGTTGCACCAATTTTAACCAAGATATTTTCACAAATGCTTTTATTTAAACCTGTTTATATTAGAGGGAATATTTATAATGCAGCGGTAAATTTCTTCCTCATACTGCGGGTTCAACTGCGTTCGTCAGAATGCCATCGACAAAAGTTTAATTAAAAAATGTTAGTTTTTACATCGTCTCAAAATATAACAGATCAACATATGAATCTTTGTGAGTATAAAGTTTGTATGTGGTTGTGGAGTGCATGTGGTCTACAGATTACTGAAAGGATCAGATAACTTCAATGGGAAGAATAGCTATCTGTAACTGCTTGCATCAACTATAATCAAGATATCTTCACAACTGCTTTTATTTAAACCTAAGATTATTTATGTTAGAGGGAATATTCATAATGCAGTGGTAAATTTCTTTCTCACACGGCGGATTCAACTAACTTTTGTCAAACTGACTTCGACAAACGTTTAATTAGTAACTGTTAGTTTTTCCATCGTATCAAAGTATAACCGATCAAAGTATCAATCTTTATGTGCATAATGGTAGTATATGGAGTTCATGTAACCTACAGATTATTTAAAAGGTCACATAACTATAGTAAAAACAATATCTCTCTCTCGTTGTACCAACAATAATCAAGATATCTTCACGAGTGTTTTCATTTTAACTTATTTCCATTACACGGTATATTCTTAGGTGCAATACATATATATCTCATGCGATCGGTTTTACATAAGGCAAACTCGGCTAATTTCGCAGTACGTCTAATTTCGCACTATCTCATACATTAATTAATTGCGGAGTTGTCAATGTTAGTTTGAGCTTACAAAAAATACGGATAAATGCCAGAACCTGTCGGAGATGTTTCATGCAGGAAGATCCTATTGCAACGCATTCTGGCGAAAGTTATACAACTATCTCCCTTGCAGGTGTGGGTTTGCTGTGATATCGTGAGTGAATTTGCAGTGTTGTGTTTCTGGACATTATATCGTCGAGATATTCAGAACTGTAATTATCACACTGTGATTAATGAATTCTCCACATTCTTATGATTAATTTGAACCCTTTCTTGTTGTTTTATCTAATTTAGTTTGTTCGTAATATGCTTTTGCCGGTACTAAATATCTTAACTAGTTTCCGCTAGTTGCCGACAGAACAGTTCGAGTGGCACGCAGAATCTAACTTCCTTTCAGAAGCGCTATGGGGTAAGTATGCACCAGCCAGAAAATCTATCCTACCATAGAGCAGCAGCCTCAACTCGCTCCAATTTGAACGATTTATATGATGTGCTAGGAAGAGTTTATGAGAAACCAGAACTGAGTACCAAGCCTAATCTCATTTGGAATTTAGATGAAACAGGGTTTTCATTGGTTACCAAACCTGACAAAATTGTGTCCCCGAAAGGAGCAAAGTCTGTCCATCTTCAAACAACGGCAGAGAAAGGAGAAACAATAATTTTCTTGCTAGCGGAAGATTATTCGGATTAGGCCTAAATAGTTCCATAATGTATTTTCTCAGAATGTTTAATGCAGATATGTATTAGATGAATTTATTAATTTATAATTACTGATGTTTAGATTGCATTAAAACATGTTTTGAGCTGAAAAGAGTACTCTTGAAAATTGCGTGTTACTGCGAAATTTCCCGAGCAGTATTGCGAAGTTACACGAGTTCCTGAAACGCACACATATGATCTCATGTTTTAGCTGGAACTATTTCCCTGTTGAGATACACTTAAAAAGTCAAATTTTTATACAAACCAATAACATTATGTCTAGTGATTAACTGCCGCATGAAGGAAGTTTTTAAGCAGACAGAAAACCTTAATACTGCGAAATTAGCCGAGTTTGCCTTACCTTCGTCCGATTGCCTTCGAAAAAACGTTAAATTAGAAACTGTTATTCTTTCTATCGTCTCATTAAAAATAAACCGACCAAAATGTAATATTTGGTGAGTACAAAGCCTTTATGTATAATTCATATACTGGTTATTTTAAGAGGACATATTGTATCTTTACTAGAAATAAGACCATTAACCGGTTACACTAACCATAATTTTATTAAGATACTTCCACGGATGTTACTACTTTATGTGGAAGAGCTTATTTCCGTTTCATAAACATTCTTAATCTAATATTATTAAACTGGATGATCAGATTCAAAGACAGCATTTCTGACAGTTAACTGATTGCGATTTCACATTTTTATATTAGTGGTAAATTTTGACCATAGATATTAAATTGCAGTAATGACTGAAATTTCAACTCATTATGCGAATACTATAGTTTTAAGGCAAAAAGTGATATGTCAATTTTTGGTGAAGAGGAGATTTGTGTTATGTTGTGCATCCTGGTAGTTCCTTCATTGTGGCAAAGATGACATGCATATCTCTTATTTTTCTCTCTAAAACGTTGTTGGCCACCGGCATAGCTCAGTCTCCTGAGGCGTTTTCCTGCCGAACCAGAGTTGCGTTCGGGCATAGATTCGAGTTCCGCTTCGGCTGAATATATGGTTGCTTTCCCCCCCCCCAACCGTTATGCGAATGTCAGGTAATCTATAGCGAATCCTCAGTCTCATAATGATAAATACCATCCTCTATCACCAATCCCATCGACACTAAATAACCTAGTAGTTGATACAGCGTCGTCAAATAACCAAGTAAAAAAAACGTTGTATTATGACTTTATACGTCGTTCAAACTTTAAGTTGTCGTTCCTGAAAAGTGAGAGAAATGACATATCATATTTTACGGAGCCACAGAATTTAGTATCTTTTAGCGAAGAACATTGAAAAATCGTACCAGGGATATATAAAATTTATGATACCTGGGTATTTATCATAAGAATGAAAAGAGGTTTTTATTTACTGGAAAATAATAACTTTCCAAAGCGAAATCGTCTGACAAAACAAATCGTCTTAAAAATTCTGGACCAGACTGAACAAAAACAATACCAAACTCTCTACAGAAATAACACACGCAGTACTTCAGAAAAGCTGTTTAACGATTCCACTCAACAGCTTCATTTCACAGTGGTTTCTACATTAATTATATTGCCTCGAAACCTCTTTGTATTTAATACGTTTTCCAACAATCTGTTTATTTTCAATTATGTGTATTTTCTCTCCAAACAAATTCACCATTAATTCCATCTCGAAATGCGTTAAATTAGAGTCCCTGTGATTTTATTCTTTTCTGATATTTTCTGTTGTGTCATTCATTTTTGTAGTAGATAATCTATCTGAAATGGAGCACATATTTGGAAAAAAATTGTTCGATATGAAAACTATTCTTAGCATGAATTACCATTGAGGACTTCTGCAGAAGCTATTTTATAATAGACAGTCATTCCTAAAAGCTGATCTCTTAACACTAGGCATCCACTGCTATGCAGTAACGGTTATCATGTCTGACCGTGAGACGGGCGGCCCCGGTTCAAATCCTGGTTGGAACAAGTTACTTGCTTGAGATTTTTCCGGGGTTTTCCCTCAACACAATAAGAGAAAATGCTGGGTAACTTTCGGCGCTGGACCCTGGATTCGCTGGCATTATCATCTTCATTCAATTCAGACGCTAGATAACTCGTAGTTGATAAAGTGTCTTAAAATAAACCAATTGAAGATGTAACGCTATGCAAATGTATTAAAAACTGACTTTTGCACGGTTGAGTGCGAAAAGTATTTTTAACACTAATGTGAAAAGTATTTTATCGTCGATTTTCAATTGTCTGCCCGACTAACAATTGTTTCGAACTAGATGTCACAGGGCTGAAATCGCAACCGATCAATAAAGCGGTTCGAGCATCGCTAGACCCACTTAAAAATGACTGTTTTGGTTAAGTAACGTACACAAATGAAATATTTTCTTAATAATTTAGGAACAAGTTGCGTGTAATTTTCATTGACTGAACTGTACTCCTGCTTGATCAGTGAAGTAGCTCGGTTCACGTTTACAACAACTTTGGCTACATATACAATATTTCATCATTACTTTATAATACTCAAAATCCCTTGTTCTGGTATATGAAAATTCCAGAATATGAAATTCAATTTGTAGCTTAATTTACTACTTTTTTAGTTTGTCCGGTTCCAAATTATTTTATTTTATGTTATTTATATCATTATTCATATTGTTATTTATATTATCATGGGTACAGTGAGTTTGTTCCCAATTCCATTAATGTTCATTTCTGTCTGTTACGGTTATTCTAAAAGTGATTTTGTTAGAAACAGTTATTAGTAGAGAGTCTTAACGAGATGTTCATTGTAGTAAAGATGATGTTCTAATATTTGAATTTGGACAACAACAAATATATATTTGCTTAGATGTGTATTTTTATTTATCTATTTTCAGAATGTTTAACGATTTTTTTTAAGGATTTCATTTTATTATAAATAAATGTCTTGGAGTTGTTCATGTTTGTATAATGACATTTGAACATTTAAATTTCAACAAATTACTGAAATGATTTCTAATTCATTTTATAGCACTGTGACTTCCATTGTTTGTAAATTTGTTTTCCACCGTGTAAAAATTATATAGCATTGAGAAACTTGCCTTCAAATGGAATGGATGCAAGTTTAACTTTGCTGATATGATTTTTCGTAGTGTCACCAATAACATAATATGTTCAAATATTACTTGAAGTTCATTAATTTTTGTTGCGTTTTCAAAAAAAAAAAAAATGGAATAGGACTTTTGAATCATCGTGAATTTTTAAGAAGAGGAAATTTATTTTACATTTTTACATTTTCTGAGGTCCATAGTCAATAATATATAAGTTACATTGTTATATTCAAAATCCTTAACAAAGATTGGTATATGATTTGGATGGGATATTAGCTCCTTTTATAGCAGTAATAAAATAAACTTGGTAGCAGGAGGGTTAACTTTGAAGATAATCAGATAAGGAATGTACTCGCACAGTAAGGTCAATATTTCTAAATTTTGGAAAATATTTTTACTTAGTGTCCTTTTATGCACATGTCATTATCCTTAAAGGCTTTATTTTGTAAAACAAAAATATTCTTAGCTTCAACTGATTTGTACCAGAATATTAACCCATACTTCATTATACAGGGAGTTTCCGAGATAGTGTTACAAACTATCAGGGATGATGGGTAAGGACACATGTACCAATTTGAGATAAAGAACCCTGGTCCGGAAATGACCGAGTCGAAAGTTGTGTGGAAATGAAATAATTTTATTCCTCTGTACACTTTATTTATGTGTATTTATCTGTACATCTTACACATACTATATTCATCTGACGTTGTTTACGTTGTCTACTTACAGTATTCCATTCAGTGCGCTGTCTGAGGCATGGGGACAGGAAACTACACTAAAGCAATGTAGATAGCGTAATGTGTAACGGACATGGTCGGTCCTGACATGCATGTCTGTAAACAGCAGTTTATGTGTACAAGTTGCAGTGTCCAGTCGATCAGTCCTAGTGAAATGGAAGAGTACACGAGAGTGGAATAAGCAGACCTGAATTTCGAATATGGATGAGCCAATGGGAACATTAGACAAGCTCACAGATTGTATCGGGCCATGTACCCACGTAGGAGACATGCGGCCCATACCATCTTTCCACGACTGTTCCAAAAGTTAAGGGAAGGAGGACACGTGGTGCCAAATTACAATTCCATTCCCACACAACTATTTTTGCTTATAACTTTAGACTCAGTCATTTCCGGACGATGGTTCCTGATCTCAAATTGATACACGTGCCCTTCGCCATCTTCCCTGAAAGTTTGTAACACCACCTCGGAAATACTCTGTAGAATGAAAGTATGCAATGTATAACCATTTAAGCTTGTTTATATCGCCAATAGAAGATATTGATCTTTATGCATAAAACGTAGAGCTAAATTCAGGAGTAATAATATATTGTATGTGTATTTCCAGAAGAGATAATGCTAAAATTGTATCTCTAGTTTACATGGAATTTCATGAAAACCTTTGACGCCACAAACGAAGGAAAACAAACACCTACACGCGTGTATAGCTATGTAACACTCTCTATGACAAATTTATTTGTATTCATTCATTCATTCACAATGAGAGAAACGGACGTAACAATATAACGTACGAGTAATTACATTAACATGCTCACCTGCAAAAAAATAAAATAAATAAAGAACTGAATGAAACTACTTCATCTTTACTTCTCTCCACATATCGCAGTATGGAAATATGTCGCAAGCAACGTAATATATTCTTGAGTTATTCAATGTCCGAAATTCTAATGCAATGGCCAAAGCAATTTTAGAGCCCAGCATTAAGTCAACGAAAATATGAGTGGAAATTAAATGGGATTCACTTCTTTCTGACGCCTGAGTGTGTATATATGTCTGTAGTTACGTTCTGAAAGTAAAGTGACGGTATATATACCATTAAGGCATAGAAAGCAGAAAGGCAGAGTACCCGTGCTTTCTGGACCTCGATGTTGGAAGGAATTGACCAATGTTTCGGCAGCGTTTCATCCTATACAGAGTAGTCGGCTTAGTGGAGACAGGAATCATTACTAAGTTTCCCTTCCTTCTGATAACTCATAGGCCTATCTATTGCGTGGGCTTATTTCACGAACTCGGCTTCAACGCCAGATGTTGACTTGTGGTGGAAAAGATCGTAGAAAAACAAACATATATAAATATATACTTACTTACTGACTTACTGGATTTTAAGGAACCCGGAGGTTCATTGCCGCCCTCACATAAGCCCGCCATTGGTTCCTATCCTGAGCAAGATTAATCCAGTCTCTATCATCATATCCCACCTCCCTCAAATCCATTTTAATACTATCTTCCCATCTACGTCTCGGCCTCCCCAAAGGTCGTTTTCCCTCCGGCCTCCCACCTAACACTCTATATGTATTTCTGGATTCACCCGTACATGTTACATGCCCTGCCCATCTCAAACGTCTGGATTTAATGTTCATAATTATGTCAGGTGAAGAATACAATGCATGCAGTTCTGTGTTGTGTAACTTTCTCCATTCTCCTGTAACTTCATCCCTCTTAGCCCCAAATATTTTCCTAAGAACCTTATTCTCAAACACCCTTAATCTCTGTTCCTCTCCGAAATTGAGAGTCCAAGTTTCACAATCATACACCACAAACGGTAATATAACTGTTTTATAAATTATAACTTTCAGATTTATTGACAGCAGACTAGATGACAAAACATTTTCAACCGGATAATAACTTGCATTTCCCATATTTATTCTGCGTGTAATTTCCTCCCGAGTGTCATTTATATTTGTTACTGTTGAACCAAGTTATTTGAGTTTATCCACTTCTTCGAAGGATAAATGTCCAATTTTTATATTTCCATTTCGTACAATATTCTGGTCACGAGACATAATCATATACTTTGTCTTTTGGGATTAACTTCCAAACCTATCGCTTTACTTGCTTCAAATAAAATTTTCGTGTTTTCCCTAATCGTTTGTGGATTTTGTCCTAACATATTCACGTCATCCGCATTGACAAGCAGCTGTTGTAACCCGTTCAGTTCCAAACCCTCTCTGTTATCCTGAACTTTCCTAATCGCATTTCTAGAGCGAAGTTAGAAAGTAAAGGTGATAGTCATCTCCTTGCTTTAGCCCGCAGTGAATTGGAAAAGCATCATACAGAAACTGACCTATACGGACTCTGCAGTACGTTTTACTGAGACACATTTTAATTAATAGAATTAGTTTCTTGGGAATACCAAATTCAATAAGAATGTTATATAAAATTTCTCTCTTGACCGAGTCATAAGCGTTTTTGAAATCGATAAATAACTGATGTACTGTACTCTTACACTCCCAATTTTTCTCCAATATCTTTGGAATACAAAAAAAAATCTGATCAATAGTCGATCAATTACGCCTAAATGCCGCGCTGGTGATCCCCAATAATTTCATCAATTAATCAGGTAATATTTTAGTATTTTGATGTTTATATTTTAATTAGCGACGAGAATTCAATCTTCCTACATGTTTTGCCTTTATAGACTACGAAAAGGCTTTTGATAGAGTTGATCGCAACATACTATGGAAAGTACTGATGAATCGTGGAATCCCATCTTAACTAATTAGTGCTATACAGATCCTTTACAAAAATAAAAAAGTAATAAATACCGAACAGTACAAACGAAATGGTAGAAACAAATCAAGGAGTGCGACAAGGGTGTCCCCTCTCACCCACTTTGTTTAATATATATATATATATATATATATATATATATATATATATATATATATATGGACGAAGTCATACAAATATGGTTGACGAATATTGAACATTTTACCATTAATAAGCTAAATTTCACAACATAATTTTATGCAGACGATCAAGTGATAATTAGTGGCAGTGAAAATGAACTACAGAAAGCAATTTTAAGATTGAATAAAGTAGCCAGTGATTTTAATATGAAAATCTCAGCTGAAAAAACAAAAACTACGGCATTTGTAGAATCACAACCATTACGGGTGAAAATTGAATTAAAGAATATAATTGTACAACAAGTAAATACATTTAAATATTTAGGCTGCAATGTGACTTACAAGGCAAACTCAGAGATTGAAACTAAAATCAATGTTTTTAATCATTTTTGCGGAACTATACGACGAACTTTGGGCAGAACTGTGAGGAAGGAAACTTTATTAAAATTTTTACAAAGTTATGGTTCTATCAGCATTCCTTTATGGCAGTGAGAGTTGGACATTACGATAAGATCAAGAACGTAGAATTGTAGCCAGCGAAATGAAGTTCTTAAGATATGTGGCAGGTTACACCTTGATAGATAAGAAGAGAAATGAAGATATAAGGAAGGAGTTAAAATGGAAAGTTTAATCCAGACGATTAACAATTAAAGAACTAACTGGATACAACATGTAGACCGGATGCCTGAAACACGCATAACTAAAGCTGCTCTACAGTACATGCCTAGAGGAAGAAGATCGCTGAGAAGACCTAGAAAGAGATGGCGAGATCATTTGTGAGGAGACGTAACAAGCATTCGAGAGGCCTAATACTTGTTGAAGATGATGATGATGATGATGATGATAATGATATTTTAATTATATTAATTGTAATTACAGTTTTAGTTGTATTGTTAAATCTGTTGTAATCCCCTGTTAGATGGGAAGAGAAAGTCTGAAGGCCTTATCTCTACCAGATTAAATAAATAAATAAATACTAAATACTATTACAAAGTGAGCTGATAATGGTTGATGATGAAGCAAAGTTTTGATAGATATCAATTAAGAGCTGTAATTATTTTATTTATCACGTTTATATTGTTTCTAGAAAGGACATTCTTAAAGAAGGCTTTCCGATGTGACGTCACTGCACTGGAATGAAAGTGTCGTGTTATTCAGCGTCCAGTTTGATAACTGAACCTCACGCACATACAAGTGTCACTGCACCCGGTGCTTAAGGACGCTCCGCACCAGCAAAATCTCGTGCTATACCGGCACCACATAGGATTCAGTCTGTTAAAAAAAGTAAGTTTTTTAAAGTAGTTAAAAAAAAAACCTGGAAGACTATTACTACTACTGTATACCATTAGAAATAAAAATACGTTAGAAAAATTTAGCCTATAGGCAATGTATACTGATCTGTTCATCGTTGGTTCAAAACGGCGTTATATAAATGTCAAATGTGGAATTGACACGGATTTATACACACTGAGTTAAATGAAGTTATATTTATTATAAATGAAAATATTTAATAGTGTTGGAATATTTTAGTTTCTGCTATATGTCATAAACAGAGAAATATTCTTAGTTTCCTATCAGCCCCATTAAAAGGGAAGACAAGGAAAGCTGAATCTATTTGACACAAGTATTTATTTGGTAGTTGACGCTATAAGTTAGCAGAAAGTGACCTTTGACCAATTGTTTGCAGTAGTCGGACACAAAGGAGCGCTAAAGAGTAGGTCATACTTATGTGCCCGGAACGTAAAACCTGTATGCAATTCCTAAACGTTGGAAATGTTAAATTTCAGCATTCCACATGACGGCATACTCAATCGTCTACTTCTGGAGTCTATATTTTGACGCTCGGTTCATCAAGAGAAATTCTACAGAAATAGACGTAAAATGGAGCGAGCAGTGAGTGTAAATGCACTGCCTATAATTATTTATATGATTTATTTATTTACCAATTAATAGTGCGTCTCAAGACGCATACAAAAACTGTGTTTTAATGGCCATTGAAGATAGTTGAAAGCTAATTATGAACAATATGTTTGTTAAAAAAGTCAATCTTTTCTGTAACTTATTTACATCATATATTCAGAATTCCATCATGTGTTCAAAGTGATGACCTTGAGCATTGATACATGATTCAAAGCGATTCTGAGCGGAAAACGTTGCACGTTGAATTTCATCAGCGCTTATGGCCGAGCATACGCGTGTTATACGGTCTGTCATGTCTTCGAGACTCGTGGGTATTTCTTGGTACACTACTTGTCTTAATTTTCCTCACAAATAAAAGTCCGCTGGTGTTAAGTCTGGTGAACGTGCAGGCCATATTGTGTCTTCATGTATACATACACATAAAGGAAACCGTACAACTACAGTAGTTGAATGTTTGTTCACATTCGATTTATACGGTTCAAACTGTATAATGGGGCAACCCAGTAGTTCATCGGTTCATTGAAGTAAACTACTTTCTTTAAACTTTGAGCTTGAACTATCATCAATGATCACCAAATGATAGTTGTTGTATGCGTCTTCAAACGCACTATTAAAGGGTAAATAATAAATCATATCAATCCACTTAAAATAATGAAGTTGGCTTCCATATCTTCTCTACACCTGCACCTATCAAAGAAATATATAAATACCACAATATGTCCCAACTTCACGCCAAACAACTTTCGTCTGAAGATTTATCTTCTATCACTAGAAATGGCAGTGCTATTCAGGTGATCTATTTTAAATTTCGCACCCTGTATACATATGGTGTAAAATCACATATTCATACGTGCAAAAAATTGATTATTAAAGAAAAAAGATGGATTACTGAAGGGTTAACATTTAAAGGAAAATAATTTTTTTTCTGAGAAAGTTGTTCATTAGGGACTAATATGCTAACATAATTTTTGTTGTACTCTATCAAAGGGACAACCTATTAATATCTGCAGTCGTATTAGTTCTACTCTGTATAATTTTGCAGTACACAAATTACTTTGCAGTTGTTAGCTATAGTTTCGCGCATCTGAGTCGCCATAAAATATTGCGTTAGGTATGTTTGTATGTCAGCATGTCGACTAAGCTAAGTTCGCTCCCGCATGAATGTTTGCGTTGCCTGAATAAATAAATTGCACATTTGTTCTCTTGCACGCAAAGAAAGCATTGGACTATCTATGTGCGCTGACATGGAAACCACATTTGCACGCTTCTAAAGTTGCAGTGTATACTAGACTGTTAAAAAGAATTGTTACCTCAACGTTACTGAAAGTCGATGCCAAGGAGTTCTCAGACTGTACAGTGTGTTCAATATAACACTTATTTCGCCTGTTAGCTTGTGGTTCGACCATACCTGCACCAATGCGTCAACTCCATCTTGATATGTAAGAAATATACATTTAAATATCTTCAGTACCGTAACTCTGGCTATATTGAAATTCCAGATAATAATCTAGGAGGACGAGTTCATTATTGATTGGGCATTTTAGGTCCATGTTAGTTCCGTCTCCCTAAATATGTTTACAGAAGATTTTCGTTAATTCTGTTTTCAAGATTTATATCAGTTCCGTCTCAAAGCTACCTGCCTCTCTTACCTGTTGTTACATTACTTCGACAGTATTTGAAATTGTTTTGGTTTGCTACTTTTCTACGACACAGTTATGGACGACGCATTCACTGATGATTAATCCCCGAATTTTTAATTTAACAAAAACTAAAATTAGGTTCTCTTAACCCATATTTTAGGATTCTTTCGGATTTTAAATCTTCTATTTAGGAATTTATAGGTTTTTACGAAAAAAAAAAAAAAAAAAAAAGAAAAAAGCAACATACTACTCGTATTAATATATTGTAATATTATTAGACTTACTAAAATAAGCGTTATTATGATAGGCTATTATAAGTCCAAAAAGTAACTTGATTAACTTGGTGATGATGATGAAATGTTTTATGGAAATTTATCAATATTAATAAATATTCATAATCATTATGTTAACAAGACTGTATATATATATATATATATATATATATATATATATATATATATATATATATATTACATGTTTATACCCTCAACCCATTCATTTAATTAATAGGCCTACTCCTAAAATGACAACAGAACATTGATAGGTTTTGACAGACTTTCAGGAGTAAAACTTCCTTATATAAATTACCAAGACGTGGTCTACTACGAGAATGGATTGCTATCCGTAAAATATAATTCAGTTTACTTAATAAAAAAAATCCCTTTAACTAAACATACCGAATTATATTCTACGAATAACAATGAAGTCTGAATCACTAGTTCACTACTGAACGATATCTGGTCAACACTGGCAATTTTTTGCCCACGTCATGATCACGTGATTGTGCTACGTCTGGCATGTGCTCCTTTTCTTTGAAAATTTGCTCGATATTTCTACAGACTGTCGTCCACTGTTTCCCTATACATTGTCGCCGCATTGTAGAGTTTTCTTTTCAAAGAACGCTGCCTATAATAATGTATTGACGCTTCACTGAACTGGAATATTATTTCAGCGAATTTCACAGTTATTTTAAAATATATTAAGTACAGATATTTAAGTGAAATACAACTAATTGGGTATTTTTAGGTTCTTATAAGCAAAATAGGTAATTTTATGTCTTCACCAACGAATTTGGTCTCTTTAGGTCCTCTAAAAGTTTAGTATTTTATTCGTTGATACAGAAAACGAAAAAGAAAAGTAATATATCGAGAGTAACGAGATAGCAATAGAATTGGTTCGAACCTAAGAGCCCGGACTTACTGATGGCATAATGCCTTTACAACTACAAGATTCCTGGGTTCAACAATTCTCGGATTAGTTCTATATCTGTAAAATATTATGTCTCCCAATTGCACCTTTTCTCCAATAGCATGCACAGAACTTGCAGCAATGATAATGACAACTATAGATGGACGAGCCGAGTATGAAACATGAACAGTTGCGTTAGTGATTTTTGTTTTATTGACCTGTAAGATGCTTTCAGAGGACACCAAAATAGACTGGGTAAGGCTTAAAGTATTCAGTTGTGTACCTTAAGCACTTTTAAATTAAATAATATAATGTAAACACCAAATTGTATAAATAAGAAATACTTACTTACTTATTTACTTACTTACTTACTGGCTTCTAAAGAACCCGAAGGTTCATTGCCGCCCTCACATAAGCCCGCCATAGGTCCCTATCCCGAGCAAGATCAATCCAGTCTCCATCATCATACCCCACCTCCCTCAAATCCATTTTAATATTATCTTCCCATCTACGTCTCGGCCTCCCCAAAGGTCTTTTCCCCTCCGGCCTCCAAACTAACACTCTATATGCATTTCTGGATTCGCCCATGCGTGCTACATGTCCTGCCCATCTCAAATGTCTGAATTTAATGTTCCTAATTATGTCAGGTGAAGAATACAATGCGTGCAGTTCTGCGTTGTGTAACTTTCTCCATTCTCCTGTAACTTCATCCCTTTTAGCCCCAAATATTTTCCTAAGAACCTTATTCTCAAACACCTTTAACCTATGTTCCTCTCTCAAAGTGAGAGTCCAAGTTTCACAACCATAAAGAACAACAGGTAATATAACTGTTTCATAAATTCTAACTTTCAGATTTTTTGACAGCACACTGGATGATAAAAACTTCTCAACGGAATAATAACATGCATTTCCCATATTTATTCTGTATTTAATTTCCTCCCGAGTATCATTTATATTTGTTACTGTTGCTCCCAGGTATTTGAATTTTTCCACCTCTTTAAATGATAAATTTCCAATTTTTATATTTCCATTTCGTACAATATTCTGGTCACGAGACATAATCATATACTGTAAATAACGAATGGAGTTTCAAAATACTCCACATGGTCTTCAACGTAACATAGTCCTCAGAAGGTTCATCTACCAATAGATAATTGCGCAGCAAAAATATATTTGTACAAGTCTTGCAGTTCGTGCAATGCATACGATAAAAATTCATACCACACACTACGTGTCCGTGAATCAATACCTATCGCTTGATATCGACAGATTTAGTTCGGCTTCTCGATATTTAGTATCATGAAGTCCCCATCACATGAGTTTCACATAGTTAAGAACACGGGGCTCTGGGGGAGGGGGGGTAAGGAAAGAGGAAAGCGTAGTACTTCAATAAAGGTCGTAAAACTTTCGGTTGTCGCCCACTTTTTTAAATTCAATCTAATCTCAAATCTTGCACGCTAAACTTATTCCGGTAACATAGGCACTTTATTCTGACAGGAGTTTATCAGACGCCCTTTCAATCAATTCTTACGTTAACACTTATCAATAAAGTAGGCCCAGTATTTATTACGCTGACTGTCAAGTTCTTTGACCCAGCTTCGAATTTTAATGCACTTTTGTTACAGATACGATTTGCATTTTTGAGAACTTGAGTTCAATTCCAGTGAAGTTAGAACGAAAACGGTATGCCTACTCGGATCAGTTTTATAAAATACTCCAGTTTATCCTTAACGTTCCATGACTGAATATCTAAGTGGAAAAACGTTGAGAGCGCCAAATTAAAAACTTAACAGGAAAAAAAAAAACTACATGCTTAGCGTTGTAATGTTTTTCGTCAACCTTCTAGATTATACTGCATATATTGAAGGTTCTACTTCAATTTTCACCCACCAGAGATCGCAGAGGTATAAAACATAGTACAATTATTTAGTCCAGACAGTCGCCGGCAATGTACGCCTGGGTCAGGCGAGTTCATTTAGTTACGTAAGGGGTGTTCGGGTTAGTCAGTCGCTTGCCTTACATGCTTAGCGTTGTAATGTTTTTCGTCAACCTTCTAGATTATACTGCATATATTGAAGGTTCTACTTCAATTTTCACCCACCAGAGATCGCAGAGGTATAAAACATAGTACAATTATTTAGTCCAGACAGTCGCCGGCAATGTACGCCTGGGTCAGGCGAGTTCATTTAGTTACGTAAGGGGTGTTCGGGTTAGTCAGTCGCTTGCCTTCAGAGCGATCGGATTTCATGCGTGCGGTAGAGCGATGTGTTTCCAGTACAGCTAAGCTGTACTGCATTCCTTTACTGACTGCTCGCCCTTATCTCTACTCCGGAGCTCTCCCACTATTCCTATTACTTCCCCTCTTTTGCGTCGTCCAGCTGTCAGACTAAATAATCGATCTGCACAGTCGAACTTCGATATCTCAAAGTTCTTTGGGAAATGAATAATGCTTCGAGTTATCGATAATTCGAGATACAGAAAATGTCATAAAAGTCTCAATTATGAATTTTACAAAAATATTACACTAGTGTATGTAATTAACAGCTATCACTTCCTGATATCACCATTACTACTACTGTACAACTGACTATGAATATGAATTGAATAAATAAACGTCAGCACTTATTTTCGATAGATTTCCTATTAATAAATTTAGTGTTTTGGTACACATTTTTTTTACTTCAAATGCACTAGACCAGTAGTCGTCAGCACTCGCTGAAATGTGCAACGGGCAAGCGGTGCTGTCCCGCGTGCACCGTCGTGCAGCAGCAAGAGATAGAGAGCATACCCGCTAGAAGCTACGAGCGCACCATGGTGCACTGCGTTTTCCGCGGGTAAGAGAGGCTAGCCCCAGGGTGTTCTGCGCTGACGACCCCAGCACTAGACTAATCTAAAATGTTATGAAAATGACTTATTACCACACCCATAGTACTACCGTTGCAGGTACTAGACCTATAGTAACAAACTTTGTCCGTAAGGTCTGTACAGCAAACCTTATAGGCTATTCGTTATCTCATGAAACCTACCTGCGCGTAAGGGGAAGCAGAAACTGGACTGAGAAGCTTCCCTCCCATGCTACGATTCCACTCGCAGCCAGCTATGGTCCGTCCCAGGAATCTGTTAAGTAGAAAGACGAAATAAGACCTCTGCGCAAGTGGTAGGTGGGAGGGCTAGGGCTAATGACCGCTCTGGGGGGAGGCATTGGTTGAACGAATTTACGAATCGCTTGCAGGGAGGGAATCATTTCTATCTGAACTCTTACCACGAGCGGCCTCAAGCTGATGCTGCCCGCAATACACTCCGGCACAGACAGACATATGTGCCAAGTCATTCTACAGATTCCTGGGACGGACCGTAGCTTACATACCCCCGCCATAAAGTTCTTACTGTTAGCCACGTTGCACGCTTGCATTTGGTTTCACGATATACGGAATGACCTACATGTAAGTTAAAGCAATGACCTTATGATATGTTGTAGTCTATTTTTGGAACAGTGGAACTTCAAGATTGTCTGTAGACCGCATCTCTGCTTTTCAAGCTGACGGTTTATCTCATTAACACAGACGAACTTCAACTCTGATTTTCAAAGAAAATCGATCTAAAAGAAAAATGTTGAGGATATCTTAACGTCCTTCTCAACTCACTACAAAGGTGGATTTCACCGTGCATACCAGTTATGTCAAAGCAAGCACATTTTTCTAACCTTGTCGTCGTGGGCGGGCATGAAGCGCTAAGTATGGAAGGGGGAAGGATTATGTATGTGAATAAGCAGCCTGTTGGATTAAGAAAACAGTGGTGTGCAAACGTGAAATTTTATATCGTTACTTTTATATAGCTTCATTCTGTTTGATATGATCTATGTTGTCTATAAAACAAAAGTACTAACACCAATTTCTTAATATTAAGAACATAATAAAGAGTTAAGAAGGGATATTCATATAAATTCCATATTCGTATAACTATACCGCACTAAATGAATGAAATACATCATTCATAAAGAAAGTGATATCCCAAAGAAAGAGACTGAGTATGACATGATAAATTGGAATTGATATTGATGGTATCTTCAGCCATATAAAATTAAGTATTGTACAAAGCAAAGTTATCTAGGTATATGTTTTAATTGTAACTAATATTACATAACAAAAATCTTATCGCATTGTGCTTTTAAGGTGATATTGGTGCGCAAATTCCTATCATCAGAATATTAAATTATTTTCTCGAAACCTGCTGAAGTTATAGAGCTGACATTTTTACAACGCATGGACACATATCTTCCATTTATAATGTAACAGTAGTTGCTTCGTTAATTCATTTCCTCACAAACATTTTCCATGCGAATTTTTTTTTTTTAATTTTAATACCCTATCTTCAGAAACACGCATTTACGATATATTAGATTTACGAAAACATTATTTCAGTACCTGTAAGGCTACTAAATAAACATATCTGAAAATTTCACTTTTCTGTAAAAAAAAAGTTGAGAAAATGTTCCTTTTGAATAAAGAGCAAACTTGTGAAAAATGAGCGTTAAAATTAAAACTTACATTCTTATAATGCATTTATACTTCTCAGATAAATCTAAAAATTAACATGGATATAGTTTTAATAAGTTCTCTCTGGCCATCCCTGTATATAGCTCCACCAAGCGCCATATATACTACCTCTTTCGCCTGTCTCTTTCCTTTTCACTGTAAAGCGCTCAGCCTCTCATGAGCTCTAAAGCGCGCGCTTGCACCTATGGGCATCTTTTCACATGACTGGTGTATACTGCAATTGTTGTACTCCTACCTAAATGTATTAAGAGAAAGAAGAAAGATTCGTGGAGTGGGGTGGGCATTATAATCTGTCACAAACTTACAATATAGGAGCAATATCATTGTTCACTTCTTGAGGAAATTTGTATTGAAAGGAAAGCTGTAAGGCCTACTTATAACGTTCGCTAAAGTAAAGGTACTTCATTCCCTTTGTTTTATTGTACCGCATTGAACATTTTCACCAGAACTTCGAGTTAATGTCTTACGGCTGGAGATTAAAATATCCTTCGAGATATCGAAGAATTCTTGAAACGAAACTTCGAGTTACGAAATAAACTTTGCACATACCTAAATTATATATGAGGTTGTCTGGAAATTAAAATTACCTCGAGATACAGAAGTTCGACTTATGGAAGTTTGACTGTACGTGAAATGTGTTTCCATTGAAACATTTCATTAGGGGGAAAATGTCGCTTGCAACGTTTTTCCGCTCAGATATTCAAATTTTACATAATTCAAAGTCAACCTTTTAGAAGTGCGGTAGAATGAATAGTAACTGTTGTACTGTAATGTCTGCTTAAGAATTATAAATTGATGGAATCCATTTTATCAACATCCCAAGCGGCAGTTAACGATATTATCCCTGTAGCTGACGCAACTCTCCAATGTCCAGCATGCCACTTTAAAAGTAAACAAAAGTTCACACGAAATCCGATACATATTTAATATTTGAAGAATAGTTGTCTGTCCCTTTCTATTACAAGATACTTGGGGCAGCCTTCCTAGATTAAGCAGAGCAATATGAGTCGCGGAAAGATCGAAGTTTGTTTCTATTAACCTGGCAATATCTGATCCCCACTCAGCCGTGCGGGACTTCTCAACTGTAAAGCCACTCCCGGCAGAGATTTTCCCCATATACACAGGGCTGATTCAGGCACCAAAAGTATAACTACCCTTTATTTCCCCCCTTCGTCACGAGGGTGAGTTAACTAATACGTAATTTTCCCTCTCTGCTCACCCTTCAGGACGGGAATTAATGTCAGATTGTCAGGTCTTCCTCGTTGCGTGCTGCATAGTCACCAGGGACGACTTCATCACTGCTTACTTCTCCAATCTGATGCAAGGCCACAGGCACAAATGAATTACACATGCGTCATTTACTTGCCATTTCCATATTTTTATATTTCTATTTTATTCCTTCAGTTTAAATACCTAACAAATATATGTACACTGATGTTCAACGATATCTGATTCTACTAATCGATAGTGATCGATAGTTTGCTGGTGTTAAGTGTGGATTCTTTAGTTATTACTAGGGACCGGATTTTTATGTAATTACATATTATATTCCTTTCAACTTAACTGTATATAAATAACAAATATTTGCGAATCTTGTAATTACCATTAATATATTCAATTTTGATACTACATATTTTTACATATTTACCCCACATTACATATTAAGGCTTGGTATTACGTAAATCTACATATTTAGGGGTTTTATTCATTTTTACTTCTCTAAAAGGGGAAAAAAAATGAACTTCTGCTGGGGAAGTTTACAATTATTTGAAATACACAGATTTGAAAAGCCTTTTTACCTACGTAAGACAGGACATATTTCGGGAAGAAACATAATGTCCTTAGTTCCAGGAAGTAATAGAGGCACTCACCCCATACCGCCCACTGTAAATATAAGTGAACATAAGGCAACCTTTCTCATAAAACTATCTTGTACTGTAACAATCACTCAGAAAGTAGCGTTGTCTTCATGCGGTGGAGTGCGACGAGGACAGTTTGTAAATGCCTATAGTTTTAGGTTTTAGTAGGTACTTTGTTTCTTACAGGGAGCAGCTAAAATGCATGTCTCTCACATCTCCTCTTATTTTCTCCTACTCCAGTAAAGCAAAACAGTGCTTGCATTCATTTCACTCAGTTCTGCAGTTTTAGTACTTACAGTATAAAGTGCAAGTGAGTGTATGTACTTTTTCAACTAACTAAAATTTATCTTCAACCCTAACGACAAAAATAAAATCATGGATTGCGATGGACGAAGCTTTCACTACAGATGGAAAAATAGTAATGTGTCAAGTGTGCGGTAAAAAAAGTCGAGTGCTCTATGAAATCACAAATGGAGAGTCTTACCTATCCTATACCTTCCATATATTGATATTAAATATTTTCATTTTACATATTTTGGTACATAATTTAACTTATTTTTCTTACATAAATATGTACATATTTCACACCTTGATATCACATAAAAATCCGGTCCTTAGTTATTACTTCTATGAATAGATGGCGAAGATAATAGACACTGTTGCCAATAATAGACAAATATACCTGTGCTATAGAATTCAATTTTTCATCCCACTCTAGTTATTGGAAAACAACATTCAATTTGGCTGGAATCCGCTGATATTATCTATTAGAAGAATAATTTATGCTTATTCTATATAATAATTCTCCCTGACACTTCATAACAATCTCAATAATGGTGCCACCTATTGAGAACTAGCGTAATTCTTTCAAAGTTTGTCAGATTTTCATATCTTTGGTTCTGATTCATCTCGTGGTTGGAAACTTCGCTTACATGATCATACAATCGTAGTTCGAATACCTTTGAACGTCAGTGTATTAGGCCTACATATATTACTGTTTTTAATACTACTGCTAGAACTCTGATTCCGTAAGAGATATGGATCGAAACTCGGCTCATCGAGGACCAGTTTACTTAGTTCTCAGTTTCGCGTCCTGACAATTATTGTGAGAGATGGCGCTGCCGATAGCCGATCAATGCGCTGCCCAGCTCAGCGACTGAGGAAACTACGTTTCGCTCACTAGTGTTTAGTGACAGGCTACTTCCATTTATGTGTCCAAGTAGATTACGTCCCATTATCCGCCTTTTCTTTAAAAAATGCTCTAAGTCCCTGCAACGGCACGATGATATTCGTTGTCAAACATGTAACGAAAGAGGCTGGAGTTCACGTGGATATTACATCAGTTCCGGGACTGAATTATAAGAGGACCTCCATGAATAGAGGACCTGTTATGTTATTGACTACAATAATTGTTTATTTATAGATTTAAAAAGATTAGAATATATCATAGGCTTTGGAAGGAAAGCAAAACCATAGAATCCCGATATAACGAGGTTACGGGGATATCATTTACTTACTCCCCTGTTATAACTTGACCGTGGTACAGTATATTGGAATATGATCATTTAATAAAAGTATTTTTGGGGTGCATGTTAGTGTTACATCCACATCCACGATGTTTCGGACCGAGTTGTATAGGGCTTCAACTGTAGGTCTACTATAAAATTATAAAAGGGCATAACTATAGGCAGAGTTATGGGAGGATATGTGGGAGCCCTGCCCCTCCCCCAAAATTTGTCCAACTCTTTTTTTTTCTATTAACATTACAAAATATTGAATTCAAAACTTTTCTGGCTTTTGTTTATGAATGGGATATTATTTGAAGAGTCCACTGCAAGAATGATGGATGTCACTTTCCTGTCGAAAATGAACCAAGACTGTCAATGCATAACTTAAGACATATAGAATGTGCATAGAGAGTTATATGGCATTAACACTGATAGTCACTGTCCAGTAATGATCGGAAAATCACAGTTAAGCTTTGAGCGCTAAGCATTTCAAACTTTCAATTGCTTCTCCTGCAAAATGTATTCCAAATGACATCCATCATTCTTGCAGTGGACTTTTCGTTTGTAAATGCTACCATCATATCATCTTCCTGGAAAATGGCTGTTTTCACAAAAAAATCTTTGGATTATGGTTGTTTTATGAAAACTACTGAAAATTTTCACTCCTTTAACATGGGACTATGGTGTTTTTCTTTTTTTCCACGAATACCTAATTCAGTAGATGGCAGCTGCAGACTTCTAACACAGGAGTACAGGCTGTTACAAAATAAACATTACAGTGCTTCTATTCCTCAAACGAGGTATAGAAATTCTTACATATTCAGACATTTAAAATAAATATTATAATCTATATAACCCGTTTAATTCCAAACCCTCTCTGTTATCCTGGACTTTCCTAATGGCATACTCTAGAGCAAAGTTAAAAAGTAAAGGTGATAGTACATCTCCTTGCTTTAGCCCACAGTGAATTGGAAACGCATCTGACAGAAACTGACCTATACGAACTCTACTGTACATTTCACTGAGACACAGTTTAATTAACCGAACTAGTTTCTTGGGAATACCAAATTCAATAAGAATATCATATAAAACTTCTCTCTTAACCGAGTCATATGCCTTTTTGAAATGTATGAATAAATGATGCACTTTACCCTTATACTCCCATTTTTTTTCCATTTTCTGTCGAATACAAAATATCACTTATTACTATTACTTAATAAATAATGTATTTCACATAATTAGTACAATCATTGCACTCTGTTTGTTACAGAATAACATGAACTTATTCGCAGCAATATTGATTAGGCTACATGATACTAGTCTCAAATTATAGAATAAGAAGTTACAATAGTGATTTATTTGAGGTAGGTGCAAACGCAGAGTCACTGAGAAGCATCAAAATGCAGAAGCTGTTTATACATCTAATCGCTTTTCTGTGTTATTGACCACAAACCTGTCCACCTACGAGACAGCGAGACTGTGTCAGTCATTTGTTATTTCCTTCTAATGGATGAATCTTCAGTCTGAGACGAAAACAGAGAATCCATAAACCTCTTTGGGAATGTCTATCGTAATAGGAGGACTTGTCTTCGAAAACTGTTTCCATGACACCTAATCAAGAATCACAGTAATTTTTTTTGTATGTTGAATTTAACAAAATTAATGCTGCATTCAGTTCTGAACAAAAGTGTGAACGTGTCAGGAATAAACAAAATATCTACCACTACAAAGCTGCGAAACCGAACACATAAATTCAATTAAGCCATTTACTTCAGTTGCTGACTTGTGCAATTCTAATATTGAATAGAAATCTGAAAAAGAGTTAGAATTGAAAGGTGCTAAGAGTTTAGCTTTAAGGAGATTGGACAGTGATTCCTGCACGATTAAAGCATTTCGGTACAAAAGTTTAGTTAATTATTCCTAGAATTTAATGCTTAAATTGGAATAAAAATTGCCATGGTTAGGCTATACAATAAATCATTCTGAATTTAATAGTATAAAAGACAACAAATTAATTTCTTATTGAAGCGGAAAAAGACCATAACTAATATATATATATATATATATATATATATATATATATATATATATATATATATGTGACCCGTTGCGCGAAAAGGGACCTAAGGTCGTGAAAGGAAATTTTACAGGAAAACAAAATAACGAATTTGCGGTATAAAAACTGCATTTCTATGTTTTGACATCTTGCGGTACCTGTAGGCTTTTTTACATACTAAACTAGGACGTAGTTTTACATAGTGCTTCTTAAATACTTAAAATCTTTCATACAGTTGCTAAGGAAATAAATGAAAATTTTAATTTGCATTTTTCTCGAAAAGTGCATAATGTAATATCAATATTCAATAAGTGATATATAGCACCTAGAACCACGAATTTTTTTTAAATGCTCAGTATTTCATCCTTTTTTTGAAAAAACCAAAAACAAAAAAATGAAAAATCGGACTTTAGGTCCCATTTCCTGCAACTAGTCACATATTGTAAATTATAAACCAATATCTAAGTATTTCACCATTATTCAAACAGAAAAAATATACTTTAATTAAATATTTTTGTCATTTTTTTCTATATATTTATTTTATGTTATATGTGCGATATTCATAAATCTGTAGGTCTACTTTGTACAACATTTGTTACAAAAACAATGTAAAAATTTCATGTAAACAGATTCAGAAATTTCACATAAATATGCACTTACGTTTGAAAAAATTTTAACTTACGGAAAATTGTACTTTAAGAAAAAATAGAGGTATGAATTATATGCGCCGCCATATTTAAAAAGACTATTTGAAGTTCTTACTTACAGAGATATCCCTACCATGCAGAGTTATTTACGAGGATTTACAATCCCTTATGGAGCTTATTTCCGAAGATATTGTGAGCAAAAACTGTCATACAAACATTTGTCCTAATCTCAATATTTTCAGAGTTACAGTAATTTGAAGTTGTTTGTGAAATACCAATATTCTTGAGTTTTAAGGGTAAAAGAATATTACAGATAAAGAATGAACTATTCAGGAGTATCATTTCTTTAATTAGCTAGTATTCTGAAGCTAAAAATGTTTTGTAAATTTTATAGTTGCTTCGTACAGATTTCTTTTTTTCGATTTTTAACCACAAAATTACATTTTATTACTTATTTATCACAACAATTGTTACAAATTACGCCACTCTTGTAAATTTTTAAGACTATACGTTAGACTGCAGATCTAAGCTGTAGGCAGGGCAGATAATATTAGGAAGTTTAAATGTAGAAAAAAAAGAACGGACTTGGCAAAATTTTCCTTTGTTAACCGCACAATAGTAGACTGCAACAGCTTACCAGCGGCAATCTTTCAGGGTGGTCCTCTCAAAATCAATACATTTAAGGAAGGTTGAGAAGATTAGACTGAAAATGTAATTATAAGTGCACTGTAATTATCTAAGTTTTGTCATGTAATTAATTAAGTTGATACGTAATTAATTACGATGACATGTAATTTAGTTGATATGTAAATAAATTAAGGTGATATGTAATTAATTAAGACGATATGTAATGAAGTTGATTTGTAATTAATTAAGGTGATATGTAATTACTTAAATTGGTAATAGTTGGGTGAAATAGAAGTACTTATTAGTTAGGTTTACTTTTGCTTATTGTTAGGTGTTATTATAGAATAGTTTTTAATTATAGTCCTAAGTTTATTGCACCTATTTACTTATAGTTAGACATAAATTTAGGTATATTAATTTTATTTTATTTGTAATTGCTGTAATTATTGTATAATTGTAATGGTATTATTGTATATTATATATCACTGCCACCGGGTGTATACCCAATTGTAGTGTTAAAAATACATATATACATATATAAATAATCAAGTTCCTAAAGTTGTATGACAATTTTTTTGATGCGTGCGTAAGAATGATGCCATTCTTAGTCAAAAATTGAAAAATAATATCTGTACAGAGCAATTAAGAACACATTTTAAGCTTCAGAACAGTAGCCAATTAAAGAAATGACACTTCTGAATGATTCATTCTCTATTTGTAATTTTTTACCCGTAAAACTAAAAAAAAAAAGGAAAGGTATTTTACTAATAGTTTCAAATTAATGTAACTTTGAAAATATTGAGATTAGGACAAATGTTTAGGGCCTATATGACATTTTTCCCCTCAGAATGTCTTCGGAAATAAGCTCCGTAAGAGACGGTAAATCCTTGTAAATCACCCCATATATATATATATATATATATATATATATAGTGGATTCTCCTAAGTTCGACAAAACAGAATTTGATAGTTCAGTCCAATAAGGGTAGAGGGTGTGGCAGGTGAAATGAATACAAATTTTTATTGGTTATCCATCAATGAACATAGCACTACTTCTTGCATTCCTGCCCGCTCCGAGACTTGTGTATGCGCTTCTAGTACCACAGTGGATTTCGACAGTTCCGTCTCACAAACGGCACAATTGTCAAGTAGAAAAAGAAGAGTCCATTAATTTAAAATCAGTGATCAATATGGATGTCCTAATCAATAAAATATTTTTTTTCTTTTAACAAAAGTATCACTGCAAGACACAGAACCAATTCACATTCAAATGGCAAACCAATTTCTTAGCGCCCTTATAGGGGCGTGTCTAATTCTCCTACGTAAGCAGTCGAACTATAGGATGTCGAATTTGATTTCTGTCGAACTTAAGAGCTTCCTATGTACAAACTGTAAGTTGTTTTAAAGAACAAGTCTTTTACATATTTTTTTTAATATAAAATAGGACATCGGGGTTTCCTCTCCAAATCACTACCCACTTCCGTTAAAGGTAGATGAGAGATATATTTTGTATGATTTATCTTTCGATGAGTTGAAGTTTAATCTCAGACAGGAAATTATCTTTAAAGAGAAGACAATATAGGCTACATATTATATTAGCCTAAAGGAAGTGTCTTTCGTAGGGAAACTTGTTAAAGATTGTAAAATCTTGAAAAATGCCAGCTAGGTCCAGAGATTTTGAGTTACCAGTACACTCTAAAATAATTGAGCTGGTGATAAAATCTGAGAACATTTATAGAATTTAGTAGAATAAAAAATATGTCCTGTAGACTCTTTGTTCAGACGGCAAAGGGCTGTAAAGTTGAATATAGAGAATTCGAGTAAAGTTTAGTAGTTGAATTTGAATTTAAAAAATGAATGAATGTAGAACCGTTCATTACTTTTAGAGCTTGTAGCGAAGTGATGATTCAATTAAGAGAGACAACACAGCACCTTCAGACCTGGTCTGCTGTACTTTACTGCACTTCCAAATAACTTAACTCGTAATCGCTTGGAAGCTGTCCAAACGATCGTACTCGCAGCCTTTAGCGCTGTTAATGTAAGTACATACACAAATCTTCTAGTGTGAGGCAGTTACAAGACTCTCTCTTTGGGCCTCGCTCCATGTGAGAACTATCTTCAACCCATTAGTCACAAACTGTAATGAAACTACTGATCTTTTTATTGTAAGCTTCATTTGACGTATGTAAGTAGTGCAAATCTAAACTCTGTTGTAAAGAATGAATATAAATAAATTATACTTCATTAAACAGTTACAGCGACAGAAATCACATTTATGAAAAATGAACTATGTTGCTTTATGCTCGACCGTGCCGAAATGTAGTAATTATACACCTGGTAGTAGTCCTTTAATGCATGTCATTAAAGTACACCTACTCATTAAAGTATAATTATTCAGCCAATGACAACTCAGCTTACAGGTGTTCAGCTAATCACAAGTCAGCTTTGTACCGTTATAAAACCGCAAGTATCGATTATTCTCGGATATGCATTCGAAAGAGAATTAGCGAAAAGTCACGAAGGCTGGAAATCCAATACTGTCGCAGAAGGTTATGTTCTGTTACTATAATAATTAGCGTTAATTGTAAATAATATTCAAATAAATTCAATTTGTCATCTCGTTTTTCAATGTCGAATTCAATAATCAAGGTTATATCAAGTTTAACGGGATTACATCAAGGTCAATGACATTATTGTTCCTCGGAAAAAATTAATACTTTAGCGTCTGCGCACTTCTCACAATTCACAACCTAGAACAAGGTCACTTCCGATCTTGTCAGATACAAATAAAATGTATACATCTGAATAATTTCAAGTTAGAAATATGGTCGAGCATAAAAAGTCGTATGAAACTCGCCTATAATGGTAATTAAGAAGCTCGTATGAAAATATTATGACACTCGCTTGCGCTCGTTTCATAAACATCCATACTCGCTTCTTAATTACTATCATTATAGGCTCGCTGCATAATGTACTATTATATTGGACCGAAGGGACAACGAAGGTATCAAACTCGATACCAATTATGACCATTATCGTCAAAATCATCACCATTTTTCATAATCGTTGTCACTAGGGACCGTATTCTGGCCCACGGCGTACGGAAATAAGATTAATTTTTCATATACTACATTGACATGAAATCATATCTGGCGCGTGGCACAGGTACTATCAGGGAACACTGGCGTCTTCTTTGTGCTGCAGTTGGCGTTTTATTCATGATTCAAAATTAGACCTCAGATTGTTTACAATGCACTATAGTGACAAAGACTGATACTACGATGATCTTTCCTACAATTTATTTTTTTTTTCTTTTGTTTAATTGATTTATTTTTACTGGCAGAGTTGAGAACATAAAGCCTTCTCTTCCGCTCAACCAGTATAAAAATTCGAAGCAAGTATAAATAACAGTAACACAGAAAAAAAGTAATAATAATAAAATAGTAATAATAATAATAACAATAATAATAATAATAATAATAATAATAATAATAATAATAATAAAAATAATAGAAAATGTAGATGTGTTTAGTTACATGTAAGTCTAAGAGTTAAACAATAATTCAGTGTTAAATAAGCCAATTTGTATAAAAAATGACGAATAAAGTGAAGGATAATAATTGATACATGAAAAGTAGAAATCATGTATCTAGAAAGGTTATACTAGAAGAAAAAACATACTCTAGAGACGAAAAGCAGTCTTTTTGACAATCTGCTTATGAAAGCACTCATTGTCTGACACCTCTTTATACACTATTTTAAAAAATAAATACAATAGGCTATAACATTATGAAATAAAATACCTTTCATTACAATACACAGCACTGTAGGTAACAGTGTAAATAATGTTTGATCAATGTATACCTACATTCTTTACCATAGTATAAATAGTAAAAATAGCTTATTCTAGTGTAAGTGTTAATGTTTCGCGTAATTTTACAATCAAGAATCACGTGATGTAGACAGAAGTACTTCACTTGCTAAAATACATGCACGTCGTCTGCTACAGTAAAAATTCCAGTAATTCTACACATCCAAGCAAATAGCCAGAAACTAAATACACTAGAACAATACGAAATATAGACACACAAGAACACATTCAAATGAAATTCTCAACACACAACTCAATTTCAGGACCTACACACTCTTTGACTCCACATTACACTACATCCCCACAAGAAACAAAACAAATGGCGCCAAGACCAGCAACAACCAGTTCTCAAGAAGGCCAATAGCAGGCCGAAACGTGTTAACCAGGTACGGTAAAATTTAACACGTGAAAGACGTATAATACATATTCCGAAGTGATATAATGTTAAAAGTTGTGTAATCAATATGTAAAATATTTCCAATTTCATATGCAATATTTTTTAGGAAAGGTAGTGAAAAATTACAGTATGATGAATGGTGAAAAGGCGCATGGGGGGGAAGGCTAAGAAGAGAAATAAAATACAGATTATTCACAGATAAAACTAAGACGCTTTTTTGTAATTATATTTATTTTAAATTTATGACAAATGTAAAATTTAATGATAGGAAATTATTAAAATGGAATATTATTACGACAATTTATTATGGTATTATATAAGTTTTCTGATTTTTTTTTTATTTAGGAAATATGAAAACAAACAATATTACAGTATTACATGTTTTGCCAAGGTATTTAATGTACATTTTGTTTCTCATAAAGGCAAGTAAAATACGATATTTTAAGGTTTCTAACTTTATTGATCTGGCAACCCTCTCTCACACCTACACTTTGTTTACTCTATGTTGACTTTTGGTCCACACCTGTGGAGTAACGATTAGCGCGTCCGACCGCTAAACCAGGCGGCCCGGGTTCGAATCTCGGTCGGGGCAAGTTACCTGGTCGTGGTTTTTTCCGGCGTAACTATCGGTGCTGGACCCCGGAATCATTTAACCGCCATTATCACCTTAATCTCATTCAGACGCTAAATAACCTAGGATATTGATACAACGCCGTAAAATAACCTACTAAAAATTGACTTGTGCCGCGTTCGGTGGAAGTTCACTCTTGTTAATTCACTTTTTTACTACTATTTTCACTATTTTCCTTTTTTCTCGTGGCACACCAGCGGATCATTCGCGGAACACCAATGTGTCGCGGCACATCGGTTGAAAATGGCTGCCCTAGACATATATTATTCAGATATCTCTACGTTCCATGTACACAGGATTCCCCCATTAAAATTCTGTAAGGATCTAAAATGCCTAAATGAACCATAAACTCCTATAAAAACATAAAAATTATGTTTGTGCGCGAAAAACGCCTTTTGGTATTTTGAGTAAATTTAAAATAAACATACCGGAATTAATATGCAAAAATGCCTGTGAAACTACAAAAAATAGTATTTCAAATATAACAAAATTCTCTTATACACAAACACTGGTCTGGCAAGTTCGTTCCGTATTGGTCTTTGAAGGAGAGAGAACAAGATTTTACCTAATTTTCGTTTGCAAAAGTTCATCCTACCATAAAAATGGCGTTGGTAGCTTGTTCAGGTTAGGCGAGAGCTTACGAAATACCTTCAACTTCATTTGAACCCCGTTAGTTGAGAGCTTACAAATTGAGTTTTCGAAATAATGCACTCCCATTAAGAAAATTTAAACTGACCAATCAGCAATCAGTCTCTTTCATTGATAGAATTTCAGTCTTCAGTTAAGTAGCACTCACTGTCTGCACCAGTTCTTTGTAGCCTACATAATTTCCGCCTAACATGGAATATTTTCCAAAATTAAAATTACTACCGTACTTGTTAATTTTATATGAACTCCTAAAAGTCCCAAATTGGATTTTACAAAATTCTAAATCCCTCTTTCTAGCATCTAGAAATCCGATCCTTACTAATCACTAGGGCCGTGACATCGGTATATTTGTAGTAGTTTGTAGACGATTCGTGAGCATACCGCACTGTGCATCGTCGTGCACTGTCTCTGTTTACAGTTCGCTCATACAGTCAGATTCAAACAGTTCTCCGTGCAGCACAGTGTAGTAGGCTGCCGCTCAAGTAATGATGTTAAGGAATGAGTGCTCTGGAGTGCCTCTTCCTCCTGTTCCTATTTTAACACGATGAGGATCATGGGTGGAAGTTTGCACATACTTTTACAATAATTTTGTCAGCGTAAAATGAGTCATACAAATATTTGACGGAAACGATGCAGCTTCCATAAGTAATCCCCAAACTCTTCCTGGTGACCCAAATATATATATATAAAAAAACATTGTAAATATATTTCATCTAATTTTGAATTTACACCATTTACAATCGAATGTCTAGAAAAGACTGGTGTAAAATTTGTGAATCAAATTTCGATAGTAAATAATCTCTTCTCAGAAAGAGAATAGTCTGCAAGATCATAAGCAAAAAGTTGTGTGAGAAAATGAACAGAGTAATACAAAAAAAAAAACCGGTGGTTTCAATTAATTATGCAAAATTGCAAGAGTTTTGTCAGATGACAAGTGCAATTGTTATAAACTTGATGTAGAAATCGATGATGTGAAATATTTTACATAAACGCCCTTAGTTTCAGTCGATGTTGAACGCAGTCATTTTCGTTTGAAACTTTGAAAATGAATGTTATTGTTCATTGTAGCAGAAATCGAAACTAGGCAAACAACATGCAAGAAAATAAGGTACGGAATAGATGTGATAAAAAAAAAATCAATGGAACAATTAAATATAGGGAAGGCAAAACCATACGCCATATACGTTTTCGTCATTCTAAAACTGTAATTCAAAAGTCTAAATATAAAAAAAAAAACAAAAAAAAAAAAAACAAAACAAAAAAATCTGTGCAGATATGTTTCACCACAATTTTGACAATTTAAGTATGATTTCCAACAATTATTCTCAACCTCACTAGAATTTTAGCCTTTTCTCATATTAACCCTTATATATAGGCTTGGAGACTTGGAACCCGATACAATAAGTTTACTGTGCTTGTATTATAGGTTGTTGACTCGCTGCAGAAAGTGAAAGGTAGAGATGTGTTGAGGTAACAACGTTGCTATTTAGAGTAGAGTACGGTAGTATGGGCACACACACATATAGGCTATGTACATTCTGAAAGTAAATATACATTACACAATGACAATCTCAAAATAATGTGAAAAACATTTATTCTCCTGTATTTTATAAGCATTTGTGTTTAATTAAACACAGTGTTAATGGTGGAAATAAACATGTAGCAATTTTAATTTCTTTATTTATCCTATTGGTCGTCTATAGGAAGTGCAGTTATAGTACCGAATTGCAATGTACTACAAGATACATTTTCAGTGTCTCAAACGTAAATCATTTTCGGTTATCTGCCAAACACAGTTTGTACTGTAAAAAGTTGTGCTCTACGTCGCATGACGTGATAGGAGCAAAATGGAAAAACCTAACATCATTGCAGGCTCTAAGAGACAGTCCTTTATTCTCGGGTGATTCCATGTCCACTAATTTGCTGTTTATGTTACACAATGTTCCATATCCGTTATTTTTTAAATAACATTAATTTTTACTCCTGTTTTACACGTTCAGTAACCGGTGTACTTGGTGTCTCATTAATTCTCTGTACCATTTCCTCAACTAATTTTAGGGCTTCCGGCATCTCTTGCTCTGATTTTTCTAACTGTGTAATACTTTCAGACACAGTTTGAAAATAGGTTTGTCTGAAAACCAAATTATTCGTCAGAACCTTCAAATCCAGAGCGTTTTTCTTTGCGTACTTGTTGGCATTCACTGTACAGTACTCTCATCCACTGTACGCTTTCAGCGTATTCCGAATCTCACCGGACCAGTGGACAACAATGACGTCACGCTGCAGCGGAATAGGGACAAAACTGCTGCAAGGATCGATGGCTGTCATGGCGACTGTATAAGTTGTTGTCTGTGCTACGCTAGCAAAATTTTGCGAAATTTTCATACTGCCATCTCGTTCAAAGAAAAGAGATCATAAACAACTTATTTCTTGAACCGGTAGTAATAACTGGTCCGTTGACATGTTCGCTCATAAGCCATTAACATATTGTTTTTACGTTGTGCTCATTACAAACAATACAGCAGAACTAAAGCAGAACACACCGCCATGACACAACAGTGCACGATGCCTATACAAGAACCAATCAGATTCACTGATGGCGGCTGATGGAGACTGCCACCACCTATGCAAGCTGATGACACCGGTGCGACACCGGTGGAGCATCAGTGAAGCCATCGGTGAAATTCGTAACACCGTGATGCCATCAGATTGCTCAGGGCTGAGATTCGGAATACGCTCTTTACCACTATACACAGTACGCCGTTATGCGGCTTTCCCACTGAACTGCTCTATTGGGTCCGAAGTCTCGAAGCCTACTTATATACAATGATTGTATTGTCTTGATTTTATAATAGCCTACACAATAATCGTACACAAAACACGGAACGTGTGTCCACCTTCAATCGACCTCAAACTAATAGAAATATACCGATATCACGACCTTACTGATTTCACATCATACTTCAATACTCTAAAAATCCTGACATAACGTCACAGTTTTCAACTTACACTACGTAAAACTTGAACGCGAAATTCACATTCGACAAAGCGAGTATGTTTGTATATTTATGACATATTATAGGCCTAATACGGCTTCAATATCATATTTATATTGTGATGTGTGTTCCATATTAACAGCGATTCATAATTTATGATAATACAATCTCATTAAAACGAATCCGACTGCCGACTGCACTTAATTACCATCAGCAAACATCGAATGTGGAATTTGTCAAACTCTGACAAGAAATCGATGAGACAACAAAAACTCCAATTTATTCCACCCTTATGTAGGTTGATTTGTGGCGAGGACTTTGCTAGGAGCTCCATTCAGACAGTTTTTTCGTCCAAATTGATACCTGTTGTATTTTATTTATCTTGTCCCTTGTAGAAACACAAAACCGGCAACAACTGTAACACAATTTTGTGGCGGGAGAGGGAGGTGAGAAGGAAGGGGGCGGCGTATACATTGGTAATGAAGTGAGCCCTCCAGATTAACTCAGCAGAGTGGCATTCGAAAACTGTACAGTAGTTTGTTGTGCGGGATGCCGGCATCCAGGGGCCGGCAGAGCAAACAGTGGGGGCGAAGCGTGTTTGTTAAAACGGTCACACGTCTCTCATTAATTCCCGATAGATTAACATTTACAAACAGCGACGCGAATTGCCTTCCAATTACACGTCTTCAGACTGGGAGGAATGCTCAAAGCAGTTCTTATTAATTGCACGTTCAAGGACTGTTCAAACCACACGTGGTTATAACAGGGGATTACTGGGATTAGGAAGATGTGACGTGTGTCCAGTGCGGTACACGGGAAGAGAAATAAAAACAGCCGGGTGATTTATTTAACATAAATTGGCGAAAAGAAAAGGACAAGCGAAGAAACGAGGAGTGAACGAATGAGTGAAAGGCAGCAGATGCCAATTAATTAAGATACAAATAAATAAATAAATTTATATATAAATAAGTAAATAAATAAATAAAATAAAGAAATAAATAAATCTCGATTATTCGGGATAATGACCGGAAAGATGTACACGGGTAACGCAAAAAACGGATAATACAAACGTTTATTTTTTGTTTCTAAATTAGACCGAGTAAATTAATCTTCGAATTTATCTCAGGTAGTTTATGTCCTATACATTGTATGTATGTATGTATGTATGTATGTATGTATGTATGTATGTATGTATGTATGTATGTATGTATGTGTGTATGTGTGTATGTACGTACGTACGTACGTACGTACGTATATATATAAAAGGGGAATACATATTATATTATGTAACTGATTTTTATTATATGTAATTTTCTACTTTATTTTATATTGCCCGTACATTATGTAACTGATCTTGACTATATGTAATTTCCTACTATTCTTCTTCAGGTACAGGGATTAGGCCTATTGGCCTGTTCCGTCTTCAAGGTTTAAGTCATCTGTCCATCTCATTTTCGGTCTTCCGACATTTCTATATCCTGTTGGTGCATAATCATAATTTGTTTTGGTAATCTATAATTTGTCACTTCTAAATTTAAAATATTTAATAATTGTCGGACATTTTCATTTCTGTGATGATCAAATAAAGTATAACCGGCAACACCTCGTAGGAACTTCATTTCACTTACCTGATTTTTTCTTTTTGATGCGCTGTTTAATGACCAGTTTTCTGAGCCGTAGGTTAATAATGGAGCTGCTAGGGTTTTGTAAAATTTTAATTGTGTTGAGCGCTGTGTTTTATTTCTTAAAGTTCTTCTTATTGTTCCACACATCTGTAGGAATATGCTCAACTTACTGTTAAAAGGCTATCCTGTTCACCCAAATAAGATATATTGCAGCCTAAGTAGTTAAAAGAAGATATCTGTTCTATAGTTCTTTGATTTATAACTATTTTACATCGCCTATGGTTAAGCCCGCTGAAAGCCATTGTTTTAATTTTATTATTAGAAATTTTTAGATTATATCCTTCTGTTATTAGCTGGAGCTGGTAAGTTGCCATTTGTAGATCATCCTCAGATTCTGCAATCAATACTTGATCATCGGCAAAAAGCATTGTATTTAATAGAGTTGTTCCTAAATTTATACCAAATGATAGCATATTCTGTCATTCTTCTATGGCTTTATTGAGATATATAGTATTAAATAATGTTGGAGATAGCGGGCAACCTTGCTTCACACCTTGGTTTACTATTACTGAATTGCTTATCTGATTACCTACTCTTATCAATATTTTTGTCTCATATAAACGTTTTATGATATTTACCAAATGTTTGGGATATCCTTCTTCATACAATATTTTCCATAATTTGTTTCTTAAGACCTTATCAAAGGCTTTCTCGTAATCTATGAACAATATATATTTTGGGAGATCAAATTCCCTTCTTTTCTGAATTATCTGCTGGATCACAAAAACACAGTAAGTACATTATCTTCCTTCTCTAAACCCACATTATACTTCATTTAGTATTGTTTCAGTAATAATAATTAGGCGTCGAGTTAATATTTTTGCATACAATTTGTATAAGGAGTTTAATAAACTGATACCCCTATAGTTATTAGGGTTGTCACAATTCCCCTTTTTGTATATTGTGATTGTTATTGCTTTTGTCCATTCTTCCGGCACTTTATAAGTTGTCCAACAAATATTCAATATATTTAATAGGCGTTGTTTTATACTTCTTGAGGCATATTTCAATATTCTATGTTTAAGTTATCACTACTTGGAGATTTATTCTTGTGGAAGGATTGTAAGATTTGTTCCATTTCCTCATACTCGATGAGACCGACATCTCTTACAGGGTCTGGAACAGAATTTTCTGCTATATTTTATGTAATTTCTAAGGTATATTCTTTTGTGTTGTTTTGTAATCTATGATATAATTTTGTATTTCATGTATATTATTGGAACCTGGTTGAGTAGAAGAGAAGGTCTTATGGCCTTAACTCTGCCAGGAAACTACCACTACCACTACTACTACAAACTTTTGGATCGGAGAGATAACCTTCTTTCAAACACTTTTCATTAAGAAACCCATGGACTCGGACGCTTCGTTTCAGTGCTAGAGGGTTTAATGCTACAATCCAGTTTGTTTACTCCGTCAGGCCAGTATCATTCTTGGAATGCGTTTGTTTATTCCCTGAGCTCGATACCAAGCGTTAATCCAATTTTACTAGTATAGTAGTATATATATTTATTTGACCTGGTAGAGATAGCCTAAGGTCATCAGGCCTTCTCTTCCCCTCTACCAGGGGGATTACAACTACAATATTAAGAATACAATTATAATTTCAATTAATATTAAATTTACAAGTACAATAAAAATCAAAATACTAAAAGATTAACTGATTAATAAAGGCTAGACAATTTATTGTAGAAGTTAAGAACAAAGAAGAATTAAAAATTAAATTAAACCTAGAATAAAATTATATAGTGATGAAGAAACCGGATAATGAAATATTTTGTGCTAGAATAAGAGAATTATTTACAAGAAGCCATTTCTGAATGAGTCTTAATCTCGTTATTTATCTGTATGTTTAACTATCTGTCTCTCCATTCATTCATTCATTTACTTACTTATCTACTTATTTAATTATTTATTTACTTACTTAGTTACTTAGTTATTTATTTATTTACTTATTTATTCGTTTTTTACTTATTTATTTATTCATTTATTTACTTATTTACTCAATTATTTATTTATTTATTTACTTATTTACTTACTTATTTGCTCACTTATTTATTTACTTATTTACTCGTTTTTTACTTATTTATTCATTCATTTATTTACTTATTTATTAAATGATTTACTTATTTATTAAATTATTTACTTATTCGTTCATTTATTTATTGACTTATTTATTTATTTACTAATTTATCCGTTTTTCACTTATTTATTTATTCATTCATTTATTTACTTATCTACTAATTTATTTGTTTATATTTACTTATTTATGTATTATTTATTCATTTATTATTTACTCATTTACGTATTTATTTATTTAGTTATTTATCTGTATGTATATTTGTCTGTATATCTCCCTGCCTGCTTGTAACCCTATCTTCCTACCTATCCATCTACCTGCCTCCCCAACTACCTACCTACCTGTATCCTATGTATCTACCTGTTTGTTTATTTATTTATTTATTCGTTTTGACTTATTTATTTATTCATTCATTCATTTACTTATATACTCATTTATTTATTTATATTTACTTATTTATTCATTTATTATTTACTCATTTACGTATTTATTTATTTACTTATTTATCTGTAGGTATATTTGTATGTCTATCTCCCTGCTTGCTTGTCACCCTACCTGCTTACCTATCCATCTACCAGCGCCCCTACCTACCTATCTGCCTGTCTCCTATTTATTTATTTATTTATTCATTTATTTGCTTATTTACTCATTTATTTATTTATATTTACTTATTTATTTATTTACTTATTTATTCATTTATTATTTACTCATTTACGTATTTATTTATTTACTTATTTATCTGTAGGTATATTTGTATGTCTATCTCCCTGCCTACTTGTCACCCTACCTGCCTACCTATCCATCTACCTGCGCCCCTACCTACCTATCTGCCTGTCTCCTATTTATTTATTTATTTATTTATTTTTATTTATTTAATATATATCATATCTGGTACAAATATTTATAAGAGAATTATTGCTTTCATCTGAAAGATCCTTTGCTAAGTAAGTGACGTTAGAAATGTGTTGTACTCTTAATCCATTGCCATTGCTAAGGAACTGAAGTCAGGTACTGAAATTTTTTAAACAAATTTTTCATTTGACACTCGAACACAAACGTTTCACTTTATAAGAAATAAGCAAATGGTAGTGATGAAAATGAAGCTCAAGATTTTCAAGATATAAAATATATAAGTAATTATTATATATTTGTTATTTTTTTACAAAGACATTTAGACAAAATACATTTCAATACAGATATATAATAAATAAATATTTGGTAATAACGTAGCGCTTTATAAGTTGTATTATTTTATTGTTATTTCTTATGTAGGCTTAAAATTGTTTATCCGTCAACAAGAAGCGTTATTCAACATTTGCATGGAACTATGTGACTATTGCAATGTTTTAAATATCATCAACGAGGATTATGCGTCTATTATGCTACCACTATTTGTTAACGAGGTCCGCCGTCACTAAAGCGCAATACAGCACCGGGGGTAAATGTAACACAAATAAATTACACCCCGATACCGCTGCTAATGCTACATTATACATGCGCCGAATCCTTCCCTCACCCCATACAGAAATTTTCCACGATAGTTTGGCAAAACCCAATATCTATTATTTTCACCAGCCACCAAACTACACAAATTTCCCCTCTGTCCCTCCCACCGGGCATGGGCTAGGGTAGTGTAGTGTACATCCGGGAGTATGGCCAAACTAGTTCAAATACCAAACACTAACGCGCCATATCGGAAACGAGACAACATGGCGTCAGGGTACTACAAAACACATGTACAGTGCCAGCACTAAGTGCAGGACTTACTGGCACAAGAAAATCGTGGTTAAGTTAATTTTGCGTACTGGTGCGTAATTAATTATAACTGCATCTCAGATTCAAGGCCATTTTCTTCAAGCAATGATTAATTTGGCTGAAGGGAACCAGATAGTGATTAGGGGTCAAAAATCCGATTTTTTATTTCGTGTTTTAAAAAAGTACAAAACTTGCTCTCTAAAACAATATAAATATTGTGGGGCTATTTCTGCAGATAAGTAGGGGAGACTGTTGTACTTTAAACACTATTCAGATTTTTTTTTTAATTTTGGGAAATGAAATTTTTAAAATGAAAATGCTTGAAATAATTATTAAAGATTCCTTTGCATCGTCCTGTATGTATTTCCTATTTTACAGAGCTATTAAGGATGGAAAAAATAAAATGAAGGGATATGTAATGTGTTCAAAGGTACAAAGGTACCTTGGAACATACCCTCTTTTAAGTTGGAACACATGGAATACAGGTGGGAATATAGCTGTAAGAACTGACAAACATATCAATACTAATAATAAATCTGTAGCCGAAATTTTTCTGGTAATTTTCGATGTTCCAAAAATAATTGGTCCTAACATATATATTTAACCACCCTGAAACCGATAATCGCATTTTTGAAATTTTTGTTTGTATGTCTGTCTGTATGTTTGTTACCTTTTCACACGATAATGGCTGAACCGATTTATATGAAAATTGGAATATAAATTAAGTTCGTTGTAACTTAGATTTTACGCTATATGGCATTCAAAATACTTTATATAAAGGGGGGTTATAAGGAGGCCTGAATTAAATAAATAGAAATATCTCGCTTATTATTGATTTTTGTGAAAAATATTACATGACACAAGTATTTTCAAACATGATTTCTGATAAGTTTTATTCTTTACAAAATTTTGATAGGACTAATATTTAAGGAGATAAATGAGTTTTAAAATTAAAATAACGCCATCTAAGACGGTGCAATGAATTAAGAACAAATGACTTCGTCTATAAGGGGCCTTGGACAACAGCAATCGAAACAGGGGCCTTGGACATCAACAATCGAAAGCTATTAAACATAGCCTACAGAAATGTTTCTCTGTAAGCATGAAGTAATATCAGAAGCTAAATTAACCGATTTGTATAATTAATTATTATTTCACCATTGAAAAGTGTAGTTTCTCAAGATGAACATAATGCTATAATGTTATTACAGTAACGTCTGAGTAAATCGAGGACAGGTAAGATTAAAATAGCTTCTTATGCACAGAAAATTTGATAGGCTATTTTGTACATTCGTTTTCTGTATTTCTTAAAATAATATTTATGTACACTCATTTTAATCTCAGAGAATTAACGAACAACGAGAGTGTATTGATTTAGTATGCAGTAATAGTACGTTAGCTTAGCAATCCATTATTTTATAATTCAAATTTTAACTATGCTCAATTGAATCGTGTTAAAATACATAAAATATATATGCAATAAATGCAATGCAAAAAAAAAATTTGGTAACGAGCGAAGCATATTATCTTGTGCTGTTGTAAAAGTTGTTCCCTGGATCAAACGTCCTATTTTAATTATGTAATTACTTTATATTCATTTCTAACAGGTGCAGCGGAGCGCTTCAACAGCTTTCTTCAAGGCATCCGAATCAATTGGGGGCCTCTTAAATCCAGACTCACTTCGTGACATGATCTTAAAATAAAATAAAAACAAAAACCGATAGTATCATGTACCTTGGAACTTGTTCCATAGTACAAAATGTTTTGTGTTCAAAGGTACACGAGGGTGCATGTTTAAACAAATATGACTCCCAAAACTAGAGATTCGAATAAATCATGGAAATTAAAATATGTTCTTACTCACCAGATGACGGGGAGCACACTGTACTTGATAGATAGTAACAAATACAATCTGGTTTTGTGTTAGAAAACATATGTCAATGAACGAAATGTTAACTTTTGGTACTAAGAAAAATTATTTTGTCCACAGAACTCACACTTTGTAATAAATGAAACTGAAACTATGACCAGAGCTACTTAGCGGCTTTCTCTACAATCTACTTTAGTTTGAGTCTTCTAGGTAGCAGCAAAAATTAAAATAAAAAATGTTCAAAAGGTACACTATGCTAAAGATACAACAGTCTCCCCTACTTTAAATGGTGTCTTTAAATTTGGCGGTGTATGTAATTCATACATCCTTCTTTTTTTTAAACGCAGTTTTCCATATGGTGACTTTTTCATACTTAAGTGATCTTTTATCTGAAACTACTGAATAACTTTATATGAAGGTTTTACAATATTTTCTGCAGCCTGTGTTCTACATAGTAGACCTACTGGTTTAAAAACATCACACACATAGCACGAGAAAAAAATTAATGCATTGTATAGGTATATGTGTGTGTATATTTGTCTTTAAGAAAAATTCTTTCGGTGAGGCGGCACTTCACATTATTAGTATACAGTGCCGACTCACCGTTTTACACGCCTCTCGAACAAGTTATTTAGGACATTACTTATTTTTAATTTATTATTGCAATTCTTCCACTAGTCTTTTCTTGTCTGTCATCAATTCTTCCACAAGTTTACTCCTAACCCATTATTATACCAAAAATACTATAACCTCCCCTTCTGTATGACACATTTCCCCTCACTCTACGTCTCCAATTATTTGCACTTTTCACTACTCACTTTTCCACGTTGCTACTTTTAGGTCTTAGTTTTCTTCTCTCACGATTTATTGCCCCTCCACACCATTTCCTTACGTCATATTGTTTTTTCACCTTGTTTGCCCCTCTTCCTTCATCACTGCTCTCTGAACCATTTCCTACTTCCGTTGCTCTACTTCTCGTCAGCCTCGATTTAGATATTATATGCATTGAAAAAAATGCAAAAAATGTAAAACAAAATTCGATATTTTTTCTGTTTCACTAGGGTTGAAATATTTAACTAAATTTTGCTTTAGAATGTACAATATATATTATTAGATAATTTTAAAAAAATTCTAGGCATATGAGTGAAGATTGTAGGAAGTAATGTACACCTGAAGAATGAGGTGCATTTAGCAAAGTGGGAAAACAGGTTATCAGTTAGGACCTTTCTTTTTTACTTGGATACGAAACTAATTAGTTATCTTTTTTACCACTGAATTCAGAATGATTGATTGTATAATCATGGAAACGTTTATTCCAATCTGAGCACTAAAAGCCTAGAAATATCGAACTAAACTTTTGCAATGCATAGGCATTACTATCCAGTCCCCTTATCAAATTTTAAATTAAGAGCCTGTTAATTTTTAACATTTTGTTAATGTATTTTCCATTTATTCAATATAATTTTGTTTAAAACAACCAACACTTTATATTTGAGGACAAAAATTCGCTCCGGCGTCGGGGATCGAACCCGGGTCCTTGGTTCTACGTACCAAGCGCTCTGACCACTTAGCTACGCCGAATTCAATCCATAGCACCGGATCGAACTCTCCTCCTTCAGTGTTTCCCTTTGTGGCCTGACTCCAAGTTAGGCATATATGTTGACGTATATGTGTCAACTGCCATTGTACTAGGAGCGCACTCAGCGAAATTTTTCTTCTCAGATATTAAGTATCAATATTACAGATACTATTCTGTAGAACAAATTAATAAATCTACAATATAACCACACTTAACTATATATAACAGTCGTTAACACAATCTTAAACACTCAACAGCAGTTGTTAATGATTGTGCATTGTAAGGCAATTTTTTTATTGGCTGATATTATTCTTTAAAGTTTGTATTGCAGATTAAGCCATGAAACATGTATAAAATCATAACGTGTGACAGTGGGACAATGGTTCTCAACCTTTTGGAGCACCGCCAACACGCGTGATATTAAGTGGGCGAATGCCATTAAATTCTAATAGGTTGAATACGATTATACGAATACATAAATAAAAGAAATGTTAAAACACTCGCCACGGCATACTACTCGAATCAGTTAATCGTGATCGTGCTTTGTTCTTGAGACATTTCATAAATGGGAAAGTTTTTTTTTTTTTTTCACATAGTTTGTTGTCCCTTAAATAACCAGACATTTTAAAGAAACACTCAGTATTATTTGGAGTCTCTTTGTAATTTCTGCTCCCCCCAAATGCCAAGAATTTCTTCTTTTAAAACAAGTATTTCAGTGCTAAGAAGGACTGGAGATCTATTAATTGAGTTCTTCACGAGGGATCATATTATTCTCTGGAATAATTTTCATTTTTCTGATTAAGTCCACATCTGATTGAAAAGGCTTATACATCATGAAATAGGGGAAGACCTATTAGATCGCTAAAATAGTATATGGATGGGTAGGAACACTATCTGTTCCCTCTGTACAACAAAGTTTGAATCGGAAAAAGGACGTCAGGAGCGCTCGTTCTCGCGAGCATAATTTTACTCGCATGATGAGATCTTCAAATGTCATTAAAAAAAAGCACCATGGTGCTCGCGAGCAGTAGGTTGAAAACGTCTGCAGTAGGCCATGATCCAAAAACAAAAAGTTGACAAATGAAAGTTGTACCGGTAGGTGACTACTAGGAATAATAAATAATTATTACAAAGTAAGGTTATAGTTCTAGTGCTAAAATATGGCTTTCTGCTTCGAAAAATCTCAGCATTATGACCACCACTTGACAACATAGGTGATGTGTGTACAGCTCATGCATTTTGTCAAGACTCGCGATGTGCAGTACGTGAACAACGTTTCTGTGAAGGGGATAGGAGTAGAAGGGAAAGTCGAGCGTGTGTCTACCGAGTTCAAGGCAAAGACAAACCCATTCCCCCTATAATTCGTAAGTAGACTCATCCGATCTCGTGCGTAGCTCTGTAGGAAAAGTGGGTGAGTGTCTTGACAAAATGCATAAGCTGTAGTCAACTGTGCCCAAAAATCCGAGGAAAATTCCATACTATATTATTAAATTATTTAACCACTCTTTCTGCTTCAGGTTCATACGGTAATTGTATATAATGTCGTCTCAAAGAAGCCTTTGCTGCTAAAACCTTTTTGATATATTTAGGCACTGTGTATTTTGAAACACTATAGACATCTCCTGTAGTTAGTTGAAAAAAAGCATCTAGAGGTATAGTAAATGCTGAATTGGAATAAGCGACCTATTTCTGTTTGTAGAATATTCTAATCAGATTTCAGTTTCTTGCAAAATTTTAAACGCTATTTGCTTTCAAATCTGTGTGTGCCACAAATTCAGTATCATGCATAGTATATAAATCACCATTCCTAGTTGACACGCTGAGATCCAAAAGTTTCTAAATATTCAATATATTATAATAGCTGAACATCAAAATAAGCAGTCAATATTTTAATCGCTTGACTTTTAAAGATTATCTTCCCTATGTTAACAATCCAAAGTATCTCTTGAATGTTATATTATCAGCAGGCCTCTATCTAGGACAGGGATACAGAACTGGGGAGAGAGGAGTGAAAATCATGAGGAAAGCGTTGGTTCCCCGTCCACAGTCCACCGGCGTTGAATGACTGTATCTGTGGTCCGTACGCAATCACATAAGGCAGACACTGAATACAAATTCCCTCCCCTGTCACGTCAATGACGCGGTAGGTGGAAGGAAGGGGTAAGTGACGTATTCCGATGAGTGACGTAACGCCACAATTGTCGCCCAGTTCTGCAAGCCTGATATAGAATCACAGCGTCACCAGACTGGAGTTTGGAACGCACAGAGAATAAATGACGTCATGACCTGTGGGGTGGCACTGCGAGAGTACAGTTGGTTTCGTAACAAAATCCATGACAGTTTTTCTTATTTTTGCTTATCGTGTGTCCGTGCGATTATCATACGTACTTGAGATCATGTGAGTAAGCAAATGAATCGGTGAAAATTAAAAGGCACTAAGTGATATTTTTGGTGCAGTGAGTTAAGCATTGTTTCTTATATTTTAAAGATAGCCCTACCGATTGATAATGAAAGAAACAACCTACAAATGTGTAAGAGAGTAGATTACAACCTATTCTTTTGAGCTGATGAAGAAAGGAACTAAACTGTTGCATTTAATTCTGTTCATTTCCAAAAGTTGACTTGACACAGGATGCATTTCTGTGGTAAATAAATAAATATGTATCTGAATGGAATAAACCGTTGTACTCTTTAAAAGTTTAATTTGTTAGCTTTTCGAGATTCGTTTGAAATTATTTAGGAAAACAGTAGTTTGGAATGGATTCTAAACAAGTTCGATTAAGACCTTCTCGGTAAATGTAAGACTCAATCCGTTTAGAACTTTATTGATAAACTTTCATAAGCCTGCACTTTATACCACAGAATAGAATTTTCACTTTTGGTTTCAGAGTGTAGAGGACATTCGTTCTTTGATTGCGATGGGACATTTGACCTTACAAAACGTGCTGTAATTTTATGTTTGCAAAACTAACAATAAAGTAATGCGATGTGCTAATTTGTTGTCTGATACTTATGTAGAATTGAAAGGAACTAAGCATATTTCTGTAGTGACTGTAATAATGATAATGGTATCTAGCAGCGGAAATGAGACCGCTCAGACCATTGACAGGTTATAGTCTACTCCACCATAAAAGAAATACAGAAATACTTGAAGAACTAAATATGACAACTGTAATAACAACATATGAATATATATATATATATATATATATATATATATATATACTGTAGATAGCATGACCATATTACCAGAATGGAACAAAACCGTATTCCACAAATAATATATCGATATCAACCAAGAGGTAGAAGAGACATCGGTCGACCTAGAAAGAGATGGAGTGACAAATTTTAACTTTAACATTTAGAATACGTATGGGGACGGAACAGGCCTTATGGCCTAAACCGTGTTGTTACTAATCTGAAGTGTTAATATATTGTCTGGTACTTTCATGTAGAACTGAAAGGAACTAACTACAATAAATTAATGTTTATCTCTAAAAAAATATAAAATTAATATTTGCATTCAATTTTTAACATCAGTGACCCTTTCTCTACCTCTCTGAAAAATCAAATAAATGTAAACATTAAAACCCTAACTTTCCGACACTTTTTTTTTTCAATTCACATTTCTTAAAGAGAGATATAAAATGTTATTTCAACTTCTGTTTGAACAGCTGTGGTGTCATCTGCCATATTTGTCAAATGAGTTAACTGTCTAAAATCCTACATTTAAAGTTAACAAACTGTTAACAATCTGTTTCCTAAGCTAAACTAATGTTGAAGACTGAAAGATGATACTTAGAGCTGAGATGATGTTTAGAGCTTAACAGTCGTTAAATGTTCTAACAATAATTGGAGGAACCGGCCAACAGTCTTGTTAACTGGTCTTTAACACAATCTACGTTAAATGTTATGTGGTTGCCATGGTAACAAATCATGTTGATATAAGGAAATAACTATTAAATTTATTTTATGTGCATCATTAACTACTGTATATCTTTCAGTCCGTCTTGTTTTGTGTCATTAACACAATTTTATGTTAACTATGACTGTGTGCTACATTACTTAGGAGTGTTAATAATAAAACTTCCATTAGAAAATCGTCGTTAGGCCCACTTTATGTGCATTATTAATTATAAATTACTTGACGTAATGGAATCTTGCTCGCTGAACATGCGCCGCGTCATACGTTGAATTGTGCAGCACTCCCCTAACCCCAGATGGTGTCTCACTATTTTGGTGTCGCGTGAGGGAATGCATAGAAAAAACCAGAGCTACTCGCTCAGCTTCCTGTCATAAAGACTCCATTTTTATCCAATATCAAACTGCACGAAAGCGCCATCTATTGAGAAAAATATATACTTCAGCAAGAGTCAAATTGAAATCGCGAAAAACTCAATTTGCATAATTGTCTCTTTTACCTAATAGCATATAACAAATGGAGAAAACTAGCGCTATGAACTGGCTAAAGAATGACGTCAGAAGATTTTAATCTGTTAGATCAAGCCTGCAGAACTGTAGCTCTTGAGAGCGACTGCTTTCCTTCCCTCTTTTACCCCACCCACCTTTTCTACCTGTCCGGTCACGGCGTTCTAGTTAAGGCTGGTTCACAATAAACCTGGAACGAAAACGACAACGAAACCGAGAATTGAAATATTGTTAAAATAAATGTATTTAAATGTGAGCATTCACAATTAACTATTGTGAACGCTTATATTTAAATAGATTTATTTTAACATTATTTCCGTTCTCGTTGTCGTTTCCATTCCCGGTTTATTGTGAACCAGCCTTTACGCTCGGCTGCATCAACATTCATTCTCGGGGCGGAAGTCGATCATACCCAATAGAAGTGGAGTGAGGCTGACGTCATAGTTTCCCTACTTTGAGAGTTCTGGAGACCTGTGTTAGATCAATGATCGTTTGCTTCTCCAACTGCAGGTAGAGATATATAGAAACTTACTATTATTCTATCCAGTAAACCTGTGGCCGATGTACTGCACATTGACAAGGTCTCTGAAGTTCGCGATACAGTCATTCCAGTTGTCACGGATGTTACAATTTTATTATTTTCAAACGCTATACGTATATTGAAAATGTAATGACTTTTATCAACGTTTATTACTAGAATCCATTTAGAAGATGAGTATCATTTATGGAAAAAAATTTGTTCGAATATAATTTATTATTATTGTACAAAATAAAGACAAGTTTCTGTCATGGATGTTACAAGATTTGTGAACTCACTTTACACCTTATTAACAAAAGTGTAAAACACAGCAAGCAAAAAGAGATTCATTCTCACAGTGTCCATGTGTTTCTTGTTTATGTTATTAATTAGTTAGGATACAATTAATTATGATACTTAATCACTCATTTAAAGTTTGTGTGACTGCAACCTGTGTATATTTTTGTGTGGCTTTACTTTGTTTATAGTGCTTTTCTCTCTCTCTCTCTCTCTCTCTCTCTTCATTTCTTGTGTAACTTTACTTTGTATATAGTGTATTTTTTCTGTTTATTTCTATTATTGTATTTGTATTCCTGGTGTTGTGAAAGAGAAGGCCTGATGGCCTTAAATATACCAGAATAGACAGACAGACAGACAGACAGTCAGGCAGGCAGGCAGGCAGGCAGGCAGGCAGGCAGGCAGGCAGGCAGGCAGACAGACAGACAGACAGACAGACAGACAGACAGACAGACAGACAGACAGACAGACAGACAGACAGACAGATAGATAGATAGATAGATAGATAGATAGATAGATAGATAGATAGATAGATAGATAGATAGATAGATAGATAGATAGATAGATAGATAGATAGATAGATAGATAGATAGATAGATAGATAGATAGAACTAATTCTCAAGCTAGGCGCATTCGCAAACCCACATCGGCTGACTACACTAAGATTCGTTGCGTACTAACATTTCACGCAGGCTATCCCACTCGTTCTTAATGCAAGCCCCCTCCGTATTGTACGTCGTCAGCCGGGGTTAGGGAAATGCTATGGAATGATGACGGAATGGAGAGATGTTGACGGAATGATGTACATGCACATGGATGGGCAACTCGTGCTCACAAAGTGCTAAAAAATCTTGAAAGAGAGAAAAACAGACGGAGCCAGCCGCAGCAGTTACAAGTTGTTTGTAGTTTCGCTGCAAAAGCAGTTCACTGCCGCGGTGCGCTCTGGCGGCTCATGCAGGTGGTCGTGATATCTACTCCATAATTTGAATTTCAGAATGACGCTGGTACAATAATTATAGTAATTTCAGACAGACTGTACCTAAACACGCATAACAAAATTATATTATTTCCTAGCTTTGTAAATCAGTTTAGCACTGGAAACACAACCTGGATACACCTTTTCAAGAGACAACAAACATAGCTGCAACACTTATTTATTATTATACTATTTGTTAATATTTATTACCGGTATATGTTTTATTTGAAACAAAGAACGCGAGAATTTACAAGTCTTTATACATTAAAGAGTATTCCTCTGTTCTAAGAAATGTAATAGTCTATATTCACAAACAAACACAAATTCAAGGAAGTATTTTTCACATGTCACTGCAGATGAAATAAACTTACTTCTAAGCTCTTTCTGTACATTGAGAGCTTTAACACTTCTTTCAGCACCGAAAGTTACCCAGCATTTGCTCGTATTGGGTTGAGGGAAAATCCCGGGAAAAACCTCAACCAGGTAACTTGCCCCGACCAGGTTTCGAACCCGGGCCACCTGGTTTCCCGGCCAGACGCGCTGACCATTACTCCACAGGTGTGGACCATACAGTATATATGGAAGCAAAGAGCATATTTGGAAATTCTGACTTAGGCAGCATTACGAACAGTTCGATTCCTGATTTCGCTGGAACCTGAGTGGCGCGCTGTTCTGCAGATTTATCAATTCAAGCTATAAACTTTCAGGATATTCTATCGGCTGTAAGCCAAAAGGATTTGAGAAAAATCTCGATTCCTTGTCAATTGTCACTGTTTCTCCAAACTTACCAATGAATTCCGCTGTAGGTCTTGAAGTAGGGTCTTATATTGGATAAGAAGATTTTCTTATCACTCTTCAAGACAGTTTATAGTCAAATAAAGTGAAGTTGTCTATGTTCTACATGGTACTGTCACATTTCAAATTTATCCATAAATATTCTCAGCATAAATGTTCGTGCAATTCTGATAATCGCACGCACAACGTGCTAACGATATTTGATATCAGTCTCACCTTGTTGATATCCCATTTTTTACCTTTAGCCGTTCTAAACCAGATCTAGACAGTATTTCTTTACTAAATCCCTTACTGTGTTTATTTGTAACATAAAATGTCATGCGTAAGAAAGTTAATAGAACGTAATACAAGCTTTACCTCCTTTCTTAATGAAAAAACTCTCTTTCGACTCATCCACTAAAGGGAAATGATCTGGGGATTATATTGTTTTTCACTTAAAACGAGCCGCCACTTACTGCAGACGCGAGCAAACTTGTATACAGACACTACATTACAGAGTCCGTTCTACCTGCACTGAGGTTGTGTTCACACTTCGAGAGCACGAGTTGCCCACCCATGTACTGTACATGCCTAATACGGGATAACGAGAGAAATCCGAGAAAAACTCCAAATGTGTCACTATGTTACCTACAGGTACCTATGCAACTATGCTTATAGTAGAGGAGGCAAGAACTATCCTGTGACAGGTTAGAAACATCGCATTACTTCCTCACTCACGTTAGAATTTCTAGTTTAATTTGAATGGCCTAAACGTATGTAGGTTTATTTTGTCCTCTACCTGTAATTCATCCACCTACTCACTCATTCATCCTAAGGATCGAAAAGACTTTGTCCATCCTTCGGAGAACTGGAGAGATCTACTGTAAGGTAGAGCTGAAACAAGTCTCTGATGTAATCCATTTTGCTCTCGGTGTTGAACATGATGCTGATAATAAATATAACAAAATGTATTGACTAACGACCCCGCAATACATTTTTTGTGTACTTCTAAATCAATATATTAAATTAACACTAAGTTACGTGAAAATTTAAACGCCATGTTTATAGAAACAAAACATACAACGAGCGTGAAAGAGTGCGGCTAATATAATTAAAGCCAACAAGCGCATACGACTCAGCTTTACGCATACGCATTTTTGCTTGCTTTAACAACATGACACGGTAATTCATTACTCCAGCTATTTTAACACAAAACCGATAATACAACAATTTCACCCCAGAGGAATATAATATTCCTACATGCGAGCACTGTTCAAATTAGACCACATTAGTATAATGCTATTTATATGCATTTGCAGGAGACAAAATTAAGGCAGATTATATTTGCAACAATTTGTACTTTAATAATTAAACTTTCATTTCAAAACGTAAAATCCTTATCAGTCATTAACTCAACTTCGTCTCTTTTTTCGTTATTATTTTTTGATATACAGACTGAATCGTAAGTAATGTCATTAATTTCAGGGGGTTGTTCTTTGAGATATTCCAATCAAAAACGTTTAATACAATTTTGCTCGTGTTTGCCTCCTTTTCGAGATAAAAACTGTTTTATATTAAACATTTCATAGCGTGTTTTGGGAAAGCCATTAATTAAATTCCTAATACAGTATCTAGTAACAGTCTGAGTTTGTAATAACGATGTATCGTAACACTTAGTTTCACTCCGATCCTTCCATATATTAAATTCTCTGTTGGCAGTCATTTTAGGATGCACAGTTCAGTGCGAGAGACTTGTGGCAGAAGCCTCGTAGCGACGCGCGATGGCCTAGCTCTCACAGGCATCGGCACTCGCAAGCTTGAGAGAAGGCCGGAGAGGAGTGGGATATCGATTCGCTACGACTCAGTATTGGCTAGTCTCAACTGCGATTTAATACGCCGCGCTATGTTGCTGCTCTGTGAATGCACTGAATTGTTGAGTGTTACTCTAATCAAAAGTGCATGCGTGTATGTATTATATCTTCATAATATTTGATTTCTCTCTTTCATTTGCTCATTATCCCGTATCAGATATTCAATCTTCGCACTGATGTCTTCTGACGTTATATCCACTTGTTTCTTCGAGTTTTCTGTACTATTCTGCATTACCAATCCTCCATTCTTAACTTTATTTCTCCCCTTCTTTATCACTTCTCGTTGTAGCACTTTATCCATTTTATACTGTGACTTCTGCTTTACCATACCATCATAGGTCAATGCCTCTCTACGCTGTTCAGTCCCCGATTCTTCAGCACACGTCCATACTCGACCAAAACTCGCTGATGACTGGGTATGTATTATACACTAATTTTGTGTAAAGTGGCTCATACTCAGAGAATATTGAGGCCATTACTTGCAGAATTAAAAGATAAACCGTTTTCAAGTTGGGCATATGAAACAAAATGACCTTACAAAGATAGGAGACACTACATTTATATATTAAAATAGCGGATGGAGGAATACAAAATAGATAATTTCAATTGTCATGGTATAAGAAATATCCTTGGCTGACAGGGTTCTCTGAGACAATTGAGTTACATTGTTATACCTGTATTCTGTTTGGGGCGAAACATGTGTGGTCATCATCTTCTTGTGGGATCTGTGTTACAAAAAAGTAATTGCTGTATAATAGTTATTTATGCAACAAGTGGATAATATTGATGATTATGGCACGAGTGAATATTTGTCGCACTCACTATCGTTCGTGCGACAAGTTTCACGGGTGCCATAATAAGATTATCCACGAGTTGGATACAACACTTTATGGCATCTTAGCATTTTAAATTGTAGGAAATAAATTATGAAATAATTCGGCATCCACAACTGACATAGTTTTCATATGTTCATACAGGCCCTATTACTTGCGTCTGGCATTGGCATTGAATAAAGATAAATGGATGACCTTGCAGGTATTACAAATTCTAGTTATACCTTAGGTATCAAATTTTATGTTACAAATATTTCATTATTTTGTTAATATAGTTTCTCTGAACCACAGAACTGTTTTATGTGATATTACAAAAGTGTTAAAAAATTGTTAAATATTAGAAATAAATGATGCGATACCTTCTGTCCTGCATTTCATTTCTTGTTACGTGGCGCGTAGAAGCGGTAAGCAAGATTGCCGGAGTTGCTCTTCCAGGTTAAATTGTCCACTTCAAAATAACCAGAGGAAAAATGACCATAAACAAAAATGTCCAAGAGAAAAAGTTCAGTAAGAAATGTCCACATACAAAAATGTCCACAACAAAATGTCTAGTATAAAAAATGTCCACTAACAAAATATCCAGTATAAAAAAGAAACCAACAACGGATAGAGGCAATCGTCAGGAGATACCATCAATACAAAGACAGGAATGATATAAAACGCTACCTTCGTGCAAAATCTTATCACTTAAAAATGCATGTACAGTCAGAAGAGAAAGGTCAAGATCAAGAGATGGAATAAAAAATTCATTGTAAATTGAAGATATCTGTGTGTTATACATAAAAAAATTATGATCTCATGTATAGGACATTTTACATTTGTGGACATTTAACCAAGTGGACATTAATATAAGTGGACATTGTATTTCTGGAAATTTAATTTTTATGGACATTTACGTAAGTGGACATTTTGCAAGTGGACATTTCTGTTTGCGGACGTATTGAAATGGACATTTTAACCTTCAACCGGAGTTGCATGCATCCCCACCCAAGCGTTCCGGTATTACGTCATAGCGAATACGTCATTGCTATTATTGGCACGCGTACCATAATAAGCCAACTGCGCACGATATTAGATGTAGTAACAACCTGTTTATAATGATAGGTTGGATATAAAGGTAAGCAGATTTTTTTCAGTCTACGCAGTATTTACATTTTAGCTTCACTACCGATATGTTTTACTGGCATATTTAGCTAGTATTTATTATATCGATAAAGATATTTTTAAAACAAATTTCAATACATAGAAAACTGTGATTATAGAATATCTTAATAGTTGCAATCCTTATGGAGGAAATATTTGGATTTTAAGAGTGTAATTTTATCTGGAAACAATTTGGCTCTCACCATGTCTTTGTAGGTCTTCCTTTCTGTTTCTCCTTGTGGTGTATAGTTCAACATCTTAAGAATGAGGCAGTTCGGCATTTGCAGGATATTACTATAATATTATTTCTGTGCTTATCCTTCTATGTCAGTGATGTCAAAGCAAACGCATTTTTTCTGACCTTCACGTCGTGCGCGGGCATTAAGCGCTAGGTATGCTAGGAGGAATAAGCAGCCTGTTGGATTAAGGAAACAGTGGTGCACAAACTTCAAACGGAACGTGAAATTTTATGTCGTTATTTTATATGGCTTCTTTCTGTTTGTTATTTTCTATATTGTCTGTAAAACAAAAGTACTAATACCTATTTCTTAGCCTAATATTACAGTTGTGTTTTAAACGTTAATAACATAATGCATAATGAAGAGTAAAGAAGAAATAGTCACACAAATTCCATAATAACTACAACTATACTGTACTAAGTGAATTAAACACATCATTCATAAAGAAAGTGTTATCCCAAAGAAAGACACTGCATATGACATAAGTTGAAATTGATATTGATGGTATCTTTAGCCTTATAAAAGTATTTAAAACAATATTATAGTAAAAAGTAAAGTTGCCTAGGTATATGTTTTAACTGTAACTAATATTACATAATAAGACTCTTATCGCATTATGCTTTCAGGTGATATTGGTGCGCAACTTTCTGTTATCAGAATATTAAATTATCTCGAAATCTGCTGAAGCTATAGAGCTGGCGTTTTACCAACACATAGGCACATATCTTTAGTTTGTGATGTGACAGTATTTGCTTTGTTAATTCATTTCCTTACAAACATTTTCCATGCGAATATTTTCAAACATTTTAATACACTGTCTTCAGTAATACAGTACGTATTTACGATATATTACATTTACGAAAACATTGTTTTAGTACGTGTAAAGGCTACTAAACAAACATATCTGAAAATTTCACTTTTCTGTAAAAAAGTTGAAAAAATATTCCTTCTGAATAAAAAAGCAAACTTTTGAAAAGTGAGGATTAAAATTAAATTTTACATTCTTATAATGCACTTATACTTCTCAGACAAATCTAAAAATTAACATGGATACAGTTTTAATAAGTTCTCTTCCCTTTATTCATTGAATCAGTGCTGGCCATCCCTGAATATAGCTCGACCAAGCGGCATATACTACCTCTTTCGTCTGTCTCTTTCCTTTCCGCTGTAAAGCGCTCAGGCTCACCTGGGCTCTAAAGCGCGCGCTTGCTCCTATGGGCATCAATTGACATCACTGTTCTATGTTATCGCTTAAATTAAATATGTACAGTAGGAAAGAACTCGAAAAGAAAAAATATGCAGATCCCCATCACAGTTATGAAAAGTGTGAAAAAATTAATACAATCACAGGTTTAAGTGAACAAAATAATCTTCACACCGGAATATTACTTTGTGTAAGCGTGAATTTCACGTTCGGAATATGCTTGTTGTACTATATTGCAACAGTTTTCCACCATCTAAACTCGAAACGATTGAAATTATAGAAATAAGGAAATAAAAAGAGTATGATTCAATAAATTACGTAAATAAAACATTGATTCAATAATTCAAGCAATTGTGCTGTTCTTCAAATACCCAAAGTGTTTTCTATGTAATTAAAAACGATAATTTGAGTAGCTAATTAATGAAGTGCGTACGGGGATCAGTACAAATCACGGGGGAAGGGAGGGGAGACCAGCTTTAAACAAAATAATTCAATCACACAACTATTTTAATGCCCCCTCCCATCAATTTACCGCAGTAACTGGATCCAGCATAGGAAGAGGTAATATCTATTCATTTGATGATATCCGGCTTTCAATAGTTAATTGTATACCCCTGACCCCACGGCTCGTCCCTTGTGAATACCCCAGCCCGCCGCCCTCTATGTTTTAGTTATCTGAATAATGTCAAAAGATAAACCAATTTTGTGACATTTCGCGATCAAACTTGCCGTGAACCGAACATAAAGCGAACACAACAATCGATGGTAATTGTGTTATATTATAGATTACACTGTAGCTGTGACCTGCGCACATATCGCTCGCAGCAGTTCATAGGTAGGCAGACCTTCTTTATTTATTGGACAACACACGCCATTCAATGTCGCTGAGATGGTTATATGATAGCCTGCCTATTGGAGCAATGGTAGAATTATAACATCTTGAATAACCTGCTCACTATTGATCTGTGCAGCATAAAAGTTTGAAGGTTTCACCGGTGATTAATTAATTCATTCATTTTTCGTCCGTTCAATCACTCACTCATTCGTTTAATCACTCGCTATCATTAATTAATTAATTCATTCATTCATTAGTCCTTTCTATCGTACATTCATTCGTTTTTTATGTTCGGTCACTCATTCATTCAGGCGTTCATAATTAGATTTACTCATTAATACATTCACTCATTCGTTTAATCACTCGCTATCATTAATTAATTCATTAATTAATTCATTAGTCCTTTCTATCGTTCATTCATTCTTTTTTTTGTTCGGTCACTCATTCCTTCACGCGTTTATAATTATATTTACTCATTAATTCATTAATACATCCATTCATTCGTTTAATCACTCGCTATCATTAATTAATTCATTCATTAATTAGTCCTTTCTGTCGTTTATTCATTCGTTTTTTTGTTCGGTCACTCATTCATTCACACGTTCATAATTAGATTTACTCATTAATTCATTAATACGTTCATTCATTCATTCATTCGTTTAATCACTCGTTATCATTAATTAATTCATTCATTCATTAGTTCTTTCTATCGTTCATTCATTCGTTTTTTCTGTTCGGTCACTCATTCATTCACGCGTTCATAATTAGATTTATTCATTATTTCATTAATACATTCATTCATTCGTTTAATAACTCGCTATAATTAATTAATTAATTCATTCATTCATTAGTCCTTTTTTATCGTTCATTCATTCGTTTTTTCTTGTTCGGTCACTCATTCATTCACGCGTTCATAATTAGATTAATTCATTAATACATTCATTCATTCGTATAATCACTCGCTATAATTAATTAATTTATTCATTCATTAGTCCTTCCTATCGTTCATTGATTCGTTTTTTTGTTCGGTCACTCATTCATTCACGCATTCATAATTATATTTACTCATTAATTCATTAATACATTCACTCATTCGTTTAATCACTCGCTATCATTAATTAATTAATTAATTAATTAGCCCATCGTTCATTCGTTTTTTTTTGTTCAGTCACTCATTCATTCACGCGTTCATAATTAGATTTACTCATTAATTCATTCACACATTCATTCGTTCATTAATTTACTCAACAGTTCGCATTAATTCATTCAATAATTAATTAATTCCTTATTTATTATAGTTGACTTACTTGTTTCTGTCGCCCTGAGTGGTGCAATTGGTAAAGCGCTGGCCTCCTGTGTCCGAGGTTGCGGGTTCGATCCCGGCCTAGGTCGATGGCATTTAAGTGAACTTAAATGCGATAGGCTCATGTCACTAGATTTAGTGGCATGTAAAAGAACTCCTGTGTGACAAAGTTCCGGTACACCGGCGAAGTAAGATATAACCTCGGCAGTTGCTAGCGTCATTAAATAAACCATAATTTAAAAAATTTTTACTTGTTTCTTATTTATACATTCATAAATTCAATCGTTTGTTCACACATTCACTAATTCGTTTATTCGTCAATTCACCCATTTATCCATTAGTTCGTTTCGTTCGTTCACTCGCTCATTTATTTGTTCATTCATTCATTCATTCATTCATTCATTCAGCCATTTGTTCTTTATTTCACACATTTCATTAATTCACTCAATAACTCAGTAATTAATTCATTTATTCGTTCTTAGAGTTCGTTCACTCTGTAACCCTTTTGTGTGTGTCTGTCTGTGAAGTCGAATATACTAGTTATATTAGATAAATTATATTATCTTCCCCATCAATAGATAGAAATATATAAGAATAATCATACATTACTATATTTAATAGATGAAATTAATACACCAACAGTTACATTAAAAACTATTGGACACTAATGACATTGAAGTTATGAATATTCAGATGCCTATCCACTTCACTTTCGTGATTCGTATTCCGCATACTGCGGATAGATGGCAGGACTGTGACCCATTTTTCAAGTTGCACACCACTTCGGCGGCCACGTTATGTGTATCTATGAAGAGTTATGTCGTGTACTAGGTTGAGTGTATGTGTAAGTGTTCTTGTAAGTGTAGTGTAGAGAATGAGTGTAGATGATGATGAAGATGAAGAGAGAGGGGGAAACCAGGTGCCGGCACGTAGCCTATTCCTATCGAATAGTACCAAGGGATCTGCCAAGCTTTACCGTTCCCATCTGACGGACGAATCACTATCAACAGTGACATAAGCCTTCTCTTCATATGCACTGCGGAGAGATTTGGTATTTAACCCAGGCATATTGGTGCACAATTTAGTGATTAGAAGTTGTGCACCGCCATCTCTCCTAGTCCCGAGATATAAATTTTACGTGAATATTTCTGACCCCTCCGGGAATCGAACCCGGCCCGGATAGTCTGGAAGCAGACGCGCTACCACAGAGCTAACTCGGCGGACGTAACCATTTTGTTCATTCATTCATTTAATCTTTGTTCATTTCTTCACTCATTCCATAGTTTATTAATTCAATCACTCCTCCTTCATTTGAATGAAAAATTGAAATTATGGTTTATTTAACGACGCTCGCAACTGCGAGGTTATATCAGCGTCACCGGTGTGCCGGATTTTTGTCCCGCAGGAGTTCTTTTACATGCCAGTAAATCTACTGACATGAGCCTGTCGCATTTAAACACACTTAAATGCATCGACCTCGGCCGGGATCGAACCCGCAACCTCGAGCGTAGAATGCCAGCGCTATACCAACTACGCTACCGAGGGCGACATTTGAATTAATCATTAATCCTAGTTTATTCCGTTTGTTCACTTACCATGTTCTTGTTAATTCTAATTCTTCCAAACGTTCAATTGTTCGATAATTTCCCTCATTCATTCATCTATTATTTCATTCCCATTGCTACTTAATTTGTTTCTTCACCCATTCTCTTAATAATATGGTAATTGATTCACTCACCCATTCATTAACTCATTCATTCATTAATCCATCGAAGTTCATTGCCTTCGTTAACTCATTCATTCCCTTATTCACCCATTTATAAAAGCATTCAGTCGTGTCTTTATTAATTCACTCATTATTTAGTCCATTAATTCACTCACCAATCCCTCAATCATCCATTCAGTCATCCTACATTATTCTATTCGTTAAGTCGTTCGTTTCTTTGTTCATCAATTTACTCATGTACTCAATCATTTGACGATTAATACACTCTCTCGTTTTAAATAATTAAATTAATTCATTATATCGTTCCAATTGTTCACTCATTAATTTGTTCATTCATTCATTTCTTTTCATTAATTCAATTAAGTCATTCACTTATTCCCTATTTCATTAATTCACTCAATCAACCGTTCAAAATTAGACTTATTCTTTTATTCATTTCATTATATGTCTATTCGTTGTATATTCAGCCACTCACTCTTCTGTGCATTCAATGATATTCGTTCGTTCATTCTTTCACGCAATTAAACACTCGTTTTTTCATTAATTATTCCAACAATTATTCGTTTAATAATTCACTCATTCACTCGTTCAAAAGTAGACTTATTCTTTTATTCATTTCATTATATGTCTATTCGTTGTTTATTCAGCCACTCACTCTTTTGTGCATTCAATGATATTAGTTCGTTCATTCTTTCACGCATTTAAACATTCGTTCTTTCATTAATTATTCGAACAGTTATTCGTTTATTAATTTACTCATTCACTCGTTCAAAAGTAGACTTATTCTTTTATTCATTTCATTATATGTCTATTCGTTGTATATTCAGCCACTCACTCTTCTGTGCATTCAGTGATATTCGTTTGTTCATTCTTTCACGCAATTAAACATTCGTTCTTTCATTTATTCGGACAATTAATCGTTTATTCATTCACTCATTCGTTCATTTACATTTATTCACTCATTAGTCCGTTAATTCACTCATTCTTTTCATTGTTAGTTCATTTATTCATGAAACTTGCATTTGACCAATTCTAAGCTAATTTCTTCATTTAATCATTTACCATATATACATTCTAAATTATAGACATCAGCTCAAAGAATTTGAGTGACCACAAGGGTCCTGAATACAATAAACATGTACAATATAATGTGATGTGATACATTAGAGAAAAAAGAAAGTTAATTGTTTAAGGCAAATATAAGTGGATTAATTGAAATACAGGTTAGATCAGTCATTTTCAACCGGTGTGCCTCGAACGATCAGCAGGTGTGCCGCGAAAAAATAAAAATAGTAAAGGTTGTCGCAGCAAAAATTAGAAAAATAATAGTGAAAGTTATAGCAAAGAAGTGAGTCCAAAAAAGGCAACATTCAGCGAACGCGACACAAATCAACAGTCAGTAAACATTCCCTCCTAAAATCCTCAAAATCTTCCCTGGTTGGGAACCATTGGTTTAGATTATATGAGTGTGACGCGGGTTTTTAAATTATACTTTTAGTGTGCCACATGTTGAAAAGGGTTGAAAATCGCTTGCTTGTTCTAACCTCTATAAAGGATGTATAAAAAATACGTGTACAAACTTCAGGCATGGGTTCCTTACACCAAAAGAAGGAAAAAAGTTCATATAATCCTTTGTTTCCCCGTTAGGAACTGTTCAACACATTGGTACACTCATAATATGCCAACACACAAAACTCATAGCCAATGCTCGAAATTTCCTCCTCTTGCTTCTAGACATGCATGCACTCATCGAATCATGGACTGTCGCACCCTTTCAAATACTCCGGGATGATGTTGAATGGTTTCGCAGGCTTCCGTGACATGTCGATGAAGAGTTTCTTGATCCGGGATTTCTGCTCCATAAACCAATTGTTTAAGGTGCCCCCAAAGATAAAAATCCAAAGGATTGAGGTCGGGAGAACGTGCTGGCCATTGAACTGGTCCTCCTCTGCCTATCCATCTGTCATGGTAGACACCAGTCTGTGTATCTCGAACAAGGCAACTAAAATGTGCTGGAGCCCCATCATGCATGAACCACATGTTTTGTCTTATGTTCAGATGCACATCTTCGTACAGTAATTCTGGAAGAGTGTTTTGGATAAAGTCCCTGTAGATAGCACCTATAAGACGTGCTGGTAGAACGTATGGACCTACCAGACAGTCACCTACAATTCCAGCCCATACATTAATCCTAAATTGTTGCTGATGTCTAGCCTGAAATACAGCACGAGGATTCCGATCTGCCCATACGTGTTCATTGTGGAAATTGGTAATTCCATCTCTCCCAAACGTTGCCTCGTCTGTAAACAAAACTTATGAGACAAACAATGGATTGGCTATTTGTGCTAGAAACCATCGGCAAAAGTTCTCCCGTGGTGGATAATCGGCAGGCGAAAGGCCCTGCACATGTTGCGGATACAAGAGCTGCTCGTGAAGTACCCTCCATGCTGTACTGTGTGATGTACCAGTTGCCACAGCCAATTGTACTGATACCTGGATCGCCTTCGGCACAGTGTAAAATGTCTTCTTCGAGGTTCGGCGTACGAACAACTCTTGGTCTTCCTCGATCACCAGTCTGTGATGCAATGGTTCCTGTCTCAGCAACGCGACGATACACAGCAACAAAGGTTTGATGATTCGGTTGTCTTCGGTCTGGAAACGCCATCTGATTCAGCCGTACAGCCTCGCGTCTATTACCATTCGCGCGACCATACATAAAAATGATGTCAGCCTGCTCACGAAATGAATATTGTCCTGCCATGGTTGAACGAAACACGTTAACTCACTCCACGTTCACAATTGCAACGTTGAAGACAGACTAATGACAAATGACACATGTAAACAAGTCTCCATGGCAACACTTCGCCATCTGCAGCCCATTTCTGATACAACGAGTCACAGCCTTCTATGAATGAGTGCATAAAGAAATGAAGTTTTGAGGTTGGACCTCGAAGGCCGTTGAACGCAAACTTTTAGTAATAAATGAATAACGGGGAAACAAAGGATTATGGGACATATGTTCATATGAACTTTTTTCCTTCTTTTGGTGTAAAGAACCCATGCCTGAAGTTTGTACACGTATTTTTGATACACCCTGTATAGCTGTAAAAAGCAGAGTGAACAAAACTTCGCTATACAATTGCGTGAAAATATTTCATCGGCAGACATACCAAGATAAAAACATAAAATCACACATACTTATTTTTTGCTCGATGTAGGACATATGTAAACTGGTTTTGTTATACTTTCTTTGTTGTACCATTTCGGTGTCTTACTGTTATATGCTAATTGTGGTATGCCCGTCGTTAGCAAGAATCATGACGATACGGAAACTTCGTTCTTTCTGAATTTTCAAATGGGTTTATAGACGAAAATCTTGCTGTGCAAAGTCGAATAGAGCTATTCATGTATTCCTCATGTTCGAAAAATTCGTTTTCACATTCCAGCAATTTATAATTAACCTTCTATCCTCCTAATACTTCTTCACCCCTCTTGTGTTGTAGTGGACCATACCCAGCAAGTGGTCTGGAAAGTCTAATTACTTGGAACTGTTCTCTTAACTAGTCTTGATACAGTGTGCTGTTCTCGATCCGTATTACATTACAATCGTCATTTTCTAGTAAGTCTGAGTACTATGTTAAATATTTCTTTTCTAAGCAGTGTTTTTCTTATTCTATAAGTTAACATTTTTGCATTTATATTGCATCTTCCATAATTTTTAACGAATAATACAAATTTTAAAGGCATGTTAGGTCCGATAAGTATAGTATCAATCAAATAGTGTAAGTTCTTACAGTCAATTACTTAATATTACATACATTAAACCTTTATATTATTACATGAAGTAGTATTTAAAAGTTATGACAAACGTTTTCAGCAATAATTTGGCATCTTCAGGTGACATTAAAAGAACATAGTAACATAAAATGAACACTTAAGATATTCCAGTTAAACACAATCGTTAAAAATTAAAACTGGTATAATAGGTAATCTGAGCAATACTCCATTAAAATACATGTAGCAGGAAGATGATACCATGAAATCGTGGGATAGGCTGATAACATATACTGTATACATATACTATATACTGCAGCATATTTTCATCATTTTGGGAACTGCACCCGCATAAACTTGAAGATTGTTATGTCTTCTTTCTTCGTTGTGTACACTTATCAGTTAATACAATGTTATCAGCCTATCCCACGATTTCATGGTATCATCTTCCTGCTACATGTATTTTAATGGCGTATTGCTCAGATTTCCTATTATACCAGTTTTAATTTTAACGATTGTGTTTAACTGGAATATCTTAAGTTTTCATTTTATGTTACTACATTCTTTTAATGTGACCTGAAGATGCCAAATTATTGCTGAAAACGTTTGTCATAACTTTTAAATACTACTTCATGTAATAATATAAAGGTTTAATGCATGTAATATTGTTAAGTAATTGACTGTAAGAACTTACACTATTTGATTGAATAATACAAAGCATCGCAGACAGTAAAAATGGTTTTATTCTTCTGTAATTGTACTATTTATTCTACTTCAGTACGCATAGAGTACATACATACACACATACATACATACATACATACATACATACATACATACATACATACATACATACATACATACATACATACATACATACATACATACATACAACCCAGCATTCTCCAATCTTTCCTATTTTCTGCCTTCCTCTTAGTCTCCGCATGTGATCCATATATCTTAATGTCATCTAAGAGTATCATCTGATATCCTCTTCTGCCAAGAACTCTTCTCCTGTCCACCATTCCTTCTAGTGCATTTTTCAGTAGGCAGTTTCTTCTCAGTCAGTAACCCAACCAATTCCTTTTTTTCGTTTTATTCATATGACAATGTAATTTAGTCAGCAATAAATTTTCACACGTGTTTTTAAAAACAAACGAATTTCGTTCATTGTTGTGTACGCGTTCTGCTTTTTCTACTTTTATTGTGAAGTCAGTTTTTAGTTCAATGAGTACGGACAGGTTTATGTGAGGTGTTTATGTTAAACTGTGTGTTAATAACTGTCTTTTATTCCGAACATAATAATATAAACTAAAAAAAAAGCCTATATATAAATTAGTACGGATGAAAATATGCATGCTTTCACGACATTCTGTTTAGTGTAACTATATTTTTTGCAGTTTTTCTTGGCATTATGATTCTACGAAGCATTAATCAATTTTTCCCGACTAAAAGGTATGTTGTCTGATAGTCGCCTTACGTTGAGCAATCAAGAAAACAGCCCAGATTTTGTCATGATGTGACTTTAATTTGTTCACACTCTTAATGCTTACATTAGCACAGAATCCACACAGACGACTAAGTAAAGACCACAGTACACTTCCCGCCTGGGATCTGCGAGCATGAGTGACGTCACGCGGTGGGTAGAAGCAGTACAGCAGTATTGTCGGACCATCGGATCTGTGCCCATTCAGCGCTGTCGTCGTTCTTGAAAAAGTTAACGCCTGTACTCACTCCATTCCACCCGCTTTCCTCCCACCACGTCAAACTGCAGACCACGAATCTTGCCGAATAGGGATGTTGCCAAATTTCCGTCAAACGTTGTCATAAATAACTGGTCCTCTATGCTACAATATCATTTCTTTCAATCAAAATACATCTTGTATTTCTACATTTTTTAAACCTAAATCCCATGTCTCGAATCACTTTCCGTAGCGTTTCTCTCCAACCTTGGAAATTATTGCTTCTCTCGCAACCTTCAGTAATTTGAGTAATTTCTTCAATGTCGGAACTTCTTTCCTCAAGGTATTAAATTCTTGTATCTTTTTTCTTAAAATATGCATCGGTTCTTATGATCTACAAGAATTAAAGGTTCCCTTGGTCTGTTCTTCCCTGGTGATTCTAACTTTTCATCTCCTGCACAGACTCCCTCTCTCCTGATTTTCTTTATTAGGCGCTATGACCTGCCTATATAAATTACATAACATATTGTATTAGCATTAGTTAAGTAAGTTATTTTAATACGTAATCAATTGAAATAAAATAAGCCTCACCAGTGATCGCAGCTGCTTTTATCGTTGTCTTATTTATAGGAAAGAGATGACCTGTTTGTTTCTCTTCATCGCAAAATGCTATTACTTGCTTAATAATGTTTTTTTCACCACTCCGTCACAGTAGACTGTGACTCCGTACTGCAGTATTCATGTTGAGTTGACAACACTGGACTGAAAGCGCAAATAAACTGTCCCGCAAGAAGGCTCAAAATTGTGAATAGTGGGGAGAGAAAGGGAGAGATATAGAAAAGAGAGAGATAGGAATGCAGGGAGAGAAATGAATTACCGAGGCTGAGAAGGAATTTGGGTTCAGTTCGCATATCTTACGGGGGCACAGATCCGATGGTGCGACAATATATGCTCGCGCATGCGCATTCTCTGTTTTACAGACGAAGCTAAGGGCCGCTATGCTTTCAGATTGCAGGCGACTAGTGTACTGACTTTTTCTAAGCCAACGAGATCATCCCGTTCTATCACAGTCTAGCATATACAGTCACGAAGCTCAATATGTATTAAATATGCATCCATAGATAGTTGCTAACCGCTAGGTTCGCTACTATCGCCTCATTACAGACAATGAGAAATAGTACCGGCACAGTCTATTGTTTCTAGCAACCTCATCAACTCAAGCTTCGTGACTGTATATACTAGACTGTGGTTCTATTACGTGCTGTTCTCCAGTTTCGTTCCAGCAACAGCACGCGTTCATCCCTCTCCTACGTGCTATCTAATGCTAGACGTGATATTGGAATACAGGGGCGTACACAAGGGGGGTTATCGGGTTTGAATCCCCCCTTTAAACTTAAAAAGAATGGCAGGTTTAAATTTGAAAGGGACTATAGGATAAGTACACTTAATTTTAATACATAGAAAACCTATATTACTTTTGTGATTAAATGCACGGTTAATTAGAAAATTAAGTTGGAAATCCCTGCTAACATTGTCTCTTTCTTCTCGTAATACAGATGTAAAAGGTCAATGAACTCAGGTCTGTTTCGCTACACGAATTCCCCTCTCTGAATACAACGTTACAATGTAGTTGCATCTTTCAGTGGCTTGAAATGAGCTGTTTTTAAATTAAATTTACACGAAAACCGTTCAGGCTATTGAAATACGCCAGAGGGATAAATTATTCTTTATTAGATTTTTTAGCGACATGGACAAAAATCACGATCCTACTCCTAATAGTTACCGAATAAGAGAGTGTTAAACATTTGGGGGAAAAAACTTTTCTCTGGGAAAACCACGAACTTTCCACCAAGATGATATTACACTTTTTTTTACATACAACATGAGCTAATCGCTCTGAAAATCTACAGGGTTATTTCACTTCCATTTCTGTATAGATTAAAAGGGCCAAAATTACTAAAGTGTAATACTCGGGGAATTAGACTGAGTCTGAACATAGGCTTTAATTATATACTTCAAATTTTCGAAAGACACATATTAGTGACCATCTGCCTACACATCGCATATGCATATGGGATGAGTAATGTTGACCGTTCGATAGCGTAATTTCTGTAGCCCTTAGTATATCATAATCCTGGTTTGTACGTTAAACGTAATGAAATGGTTTCATTTACACACACAATGCTTCCATCTGGAGTTATTGTATTATTTAATCAGGTCTGTTTGACTGCTGCAATTACGACAATGTATTGCAATATTAATCAGCACAGATCCTTTAATGCAGTACTCTGTACCTCATTACCGCAGCGAGCCTCGACCAAAGCGCTGTCGACTTTTCCAAGTCAGGGAAAACAGACAAACACAACATGATGCGAAAATATTTACCAAATAGCTCGTTTGCATATGGTGCTTTAGACGTGTAAAAGGCTTGCGTAGTATGTTATTGCCTGCAAAAATGTCGTCCTCTGTCGTCGGGAGCTTATCGTGCCTGTCATTATATCAAAAGTTCGCAGGCTCAAATTCATCCGACGTTGGTGGGATTTTAAAGCAGATAACAAAATATCTATAGCAATATAAATTTTGTAAAAAAAATATGAAGACGTGCGCAATAATTTTTGCCATAAAACATTTTTCCCCAAATAAGAACCTTTTCGACAAAAATTACTGGCTGAATTCCAGTGCGTCTCAAAATATGAAGACGTGTGCAATAATCTTTGCCATAAAACATTTTTCCCCAAATAAGAACCTTTTCGACAAAAATTACTGGCTGAATTCCCGTGTGTCTCCAAATATGAAGACGTGTGCAATAATCTTTGCCATAAAACATTTTTCCCCCAAATAAGAACCTTTTCGACAAAAATTATTGGCTGAATTCCCGTGCGTCTCAAAATATGAAGACGTGTGCAATAATTTTTGCCATAAAACATTTTTCCCCAAATAAGAACCTTTTCGACAAAAATTACTGGCTGAATTCCCGTGCGTCTCAAAATATGAAGACGTGTGCAATAATCTTTGCCATAAAACATTTTTCCCCAAATAAGAAACTTTTCGACAAACATTACTGGCTGAATTCCCGTGCGTCTCAAAATTCATCCTTTCTAGCCATCGTTTAGACTGTTATTTTCTTTCATCGCAAATAAGGAATATGTTTTTGCTTTACTAGAGTCTCCAATTCAAGAAATAAATTTATAATCCATATGATCCATAGCCATAATCCACGAGTTATGTGTAACTAAAACAATGTAATTATCCTAAAAAATAATAGTAATCAATTTTAGTTTTTTAATACTGAATTTTTCTCCTTTACAGTTCATATTTCTCTGCTGTTATGTAGGAGAAAAATATGTATGGTAGACCTGTACAGGAAGGAAAAATATCGATAGTATATACTATACGTATATCATAATTATGCATGCTGTACTTTGACACTCGTTTTCCCGATTTTTCAATTTTCAACATTTTGTGGTATTCAAAATGCTCTAATGAATGCAATTTTTCTCCAATATCAGTGAAAGTTTGCACAGAAGTCCACAAAATTATGTGAAGTAAATTGACACACGTATTTTCTTCTGCTTTTGAAAGTATTCAAATCACCATGTGTTTAGGACGTGATAATTAAAAAAAAATTAAGTTTCGGTAGTAATAATAATAGTAATAATAATAATAATAATAATAATAATAATAATAATAATAATAATAATAATAATTATTATTATTATTATTATTATTATTATTATTATTATTATTATTATTGTTATTTATTTATTCTGGCGAAGTTAAGGCCATCAGGCCTTCTCTTCCACTTAGCCAGAAACAAAAGAAGCTGATACAATTTTACTAATATTTAAAGAACACTAATAAAAAATTATACAGTCATAAAATTATAGTTACCCGAAATGAGCATATGCTTGTGCTCGGGTACAGTCTAGTAATACTTACAAATGGCTTTTAAGGAACCCGAAGGTTCATTGCCGCCCTCACATAAGCCCGCCATCGGTCCCTATCCTGTGCAAGATTAATCCAGTCTACATCATCATATCCTACTTCCCTCAAATCCATTTTAATATTATCCTCCCATCTACGTCTCGGTTTTCCCAAAGGTGTTTTTCCCTTCGGTCTCCCAACTAACACTCTATATTCATTTCTGGATTCGCCCATACGTGCTACATGACCTGCCCATCTCAAACGTCTGGATTTAATGTTTACAGTCTGTTAGAGAGAGCCCTCATAAATTTTACAGATATCAATATAATTGATGATGACGGTTATAATAATAATAATCATCATCAGCATAATGGATTAAACCTTATAATGCTCGTTCCGGTTTCATTTTTTAACACTGTTGAGCCCATCTTTTTTCAATGTACCAACATTTCTTCTATCTATTGGGTTATAGCTCATCATCAGTTTTGGTATGCGGTCTGCTTCCATTCTTTTTATATGTTGTTTCCAATCGTTTCTATATTGTTTTATTCTGTCTAGATCTCCCCTTATATCTTGACTTCTTTTCCTATCCAATAAGGTGTAACCTGCAATAGATCTTAGAAATTCCATCTCTGCTGCTTCTATTCTTTCTTTTTTTTTTAGTCAGGATCCAAAATTCAGACCCATAAAGCAACATTGGCACTGTCATTACCTCATAAAATTTAATTTTCCTTTCTTTTCTAATACTTTTTAGGATCTATTAATGACACCGCATACATAGCTGAATTTATTAATCTTGTATTGAATATTTTCATTATTCGTGTAAGAAATGTTGCACCCAAGATGACTGAAATAATTTATCTGTTCAATAATTTTTCCTTCCATGACAATTTTGGCTCTTAATGTATCTGTTCCTCTAAAATATTTAAGCTAAAACGTTTAGTTATATTATTTAATTGGAATAGAACCCTCTGTGTCTGTTCAGAACTGAATATTAACACCTGGTCGTCCGCAAAGAGCAATGTATCTAAATTTTAAAAATTTCACTTAAATCCATCTGCCATTCCATTACGATTTTGTCAATATAAATATTAAAAAGTGATGGTGAAAGTGGACACCCTTGTTTTACTCCTTTATTTATTGTTGCCACTATATTCTTTCTTTCCATTGATGTTGTTCCAATTACAATTTTATTAATAATAAAAAAATAATAATAATAATAATAATAATAATAATAATAATAATAATAATAATAATAATAATAATAACAATGAAGTTGAGAAGAGAATTTAGTGTCACTTCCCAGTGATCGAGATTCGAATATAAGACAGTCCTGTATGAGACGGGACCGAACCTCTACTCTTTAGAACCCTCAGTTCTCATCTCTGAATAAACTTTGAAGCAATTTATCTTTCTGAACTCATAACCTGAAGCAGTCATAATTGTAATGAATTACATCCTATGTCCATAACGGTCACATTACAAAATGTCATTTTAACTAATTTCAAAATTAATGGCAAATGATGCAAATATTTGAAAGACCCTGAATCACTATATGGTCCCTGTCACCGAGGTCGTTTGGCGACATGCGGTAGCTGTTTGCCTCCCCTCTCCCGTTTCAGCCCCTCTCCGCCTCCTGGTCTCAAGAGGGCCGCATGCAGCAAACCTTTCTTTCAGAGGTGATGAATATTGCAGATGACAAATCCACCCATTCGTGGACTGGCTCGTGCTGATAGACGACCAACTCCACGCTACGCCTGGCCTGCTAAATGTGGCTGTGTACTTTGCTCTACATGGATATTATTTATTGTCATTCAAAATTTTTAATCGAGTATTTAACGAAGCTATATCAACTTCTAAGGATATATAATGACGTTGGATTAGATAATAGCGAGATAGTACAGGGACATCATTTTATTTTTACTTCAATTTTTATTGTACTTGAGTTTTTGAATGTACTTCACTCCCACCCCCTCTATTGGTAAACTTCCAACCGTCCTCCACACAGAACCAAGGCCGCGTATACAGTCAAAGTCACCTTACGGTCATAGAAAAACAGACTGAGTTACTAAATATAGTGCGTTCCAGAAATATGTTCGCGTTTTCCAGTGACAAAAGAGTTTTCAATATTGAATCATATTTTCGCACAGGTACTGTCGTCCGTTTGCCTACGTCGCATCCCGATTTATCCCACCCGCTTCTGCTCACCCCTCTGTAAAGGCTAGTGGCTATCTTAGCTCTTTTCCGAAAACATTAATTTCTGTTAGGAATTGGAGTCTACGTAATATTATACAACTGTTAAAAATAACTTAAATAAAAGGGCCCCGTTAAGTAATTAACTGTCACGTGATGTCCCCCCTTTCTACGACCCTGCGACATAACTTGGACGGGTAGTAGATATCATGTCTGAGTAATTTTATCTTTTTGGATTGGGCAGAAGTGAAGATTGAATTTACAGTACGTAAGGTACTCTTTTATAGAGTAGGTACAGAATTATTTCAACATGACTTAGTGATACGAAGTACGAACCTGGTAATTGGAATTAGGTACAATAGTCTATAGTGCGATAATATGCACATTAGAACTGAAGCCTGTATCGAAATGAACGGCCACCATTTTCAAAAATGTGTTTAAATATCTGTATTATGATTATTTTTAATTTATCTTCATTTTCTATAGTGTACGCTAATGTATTGTAGATAGTATAATATACACTGCATAATGAATAAGTCCGCATGGACAGCTCAGTTCGTGAGTAAAAACTCATTGTTAATACTGTACTGTATTTTGTTTAAACAAAAACGTAATGAACATTTTATCAAACTCAAAATCGCGATATTTCCTAGTTTACGAAAATGGATGAACTACTTTTCCCCCCTCATATAACTAGTAAAGTGATTTGTTTGTATTTTACGCCAGTATCATCGAACTCCAGTCGTGGAAGAGGGTAGCAAACGGTTTCCGGTTCTCAGCCGTTAAACCAAAGGTATAGCCAGGTTAATATTAGAAATGTTAGTAAAAATAAAATGATGTCCCTGCAGATGCCTTCCAAGAAATGAAGAATGAGCCATTATTGCTCGAGCGCATTCTTGGATCTTTGCGGAGATAAGACGGTTGCAATCAAGTGCAAGGTCAGCATTTTGAACACCTCCTATAAAATTCTTCAGTTAACATGTTCATACTATAGTGTAACTTGTTTATCCACAAATTTCACTGTTGTTCAAACAAAAATGTATCTGTGTATTTTCAATCACATTTCTGAGGTGTTGAAGCAAAAATTATGAATTTTACTCTCTCGTGATTGATAAATTAAATAAAATTGTCACTGCTTTTGTTGGAATTAATATTTGGTATTCAGCGGGCCCCAACGAATAAGTACAAAATAACATTATCTCGTAAACGGTTAATTTGCGGACCCATGTTTACTGGAACTTTTTTGCTTCTCTTCGTTTTTACTTCACATCCCTAATTTTTTATCATTACATTTGAAACACCCTGTATAATGAATTTTTAAATTTTATTAGGTTATTTTACGACGCTTTATCAACAGCTCAGGCTATTTAGCGTCTGAATGAAATGAAGGTGATAATGCCGGTGAAATGAGTCCGAGGTCAGTACCGAAAGTTACCCAGCATATGCTCATATTGGGTTGAGGGAAAACCCCGGAAAAACCGCAACCAGGTAACTTGCCCCGACCGGGAATTGAACCCCTGGCCACCTGGTTTCGCGATCAGATGTGCTAGCCGTTACTACACAGGTATGGACTGTATAATGAATGTTCTCAATTATTATTATTGTTATTATTATTATTATTATTATTATTATTATTATTATTATTATTATTATTATTATTATTATTATTATTATTATCAAGATTGTATTAACAGTTCCAGTCAAGCTACACATTCCACGTAATGGGTATACTCGTACGCCTGGAAACAGGTCTCGCCTAGTACGGTGTGGAACGAAAGTGATATGAGAAAATAACGGCCTACTTATAGGTGAATCAACAAACTCTCGCGACCTACGTATATATTATTGGTATAATTTATTGATTTACATTAAGATGTGTTGTAACTGTTCACCATCCTTTCTAAAGAGCATTTCACAACTTTGGAAATGATTTCTATACACATACACTTGATTTTGTTTCTACCAATAGAAGAACTGAACTGTAGCAGTATTGAATTGTATATGCATAGTTCTCGTATTAAAAATAATAATCTCTGAAACATTGGACACAACTATCAACAATATGCCTCTACTAGAAACATCAACAACCAAATTTCTTGGTTTGCATAATAATAATAATAATAATAATAATAATAATAATAATAATAATAATACAATAAATTGGAAAAATCATATTAAAGAAATCTGTTGTCGGTTTGCAAAAAGGGACATGTCACAAATAACGAAGAGTTGGAAAATTGCAAAATCTATAACTAAGTTAACAAATTAAAATGTTCATTTTTTTCTAATTAGATCACTATGGATACATACATTCAGGATCCATAAGCATTTCAGTTTTTAAAGTCCGTTATGGTTTTTTGCGATTTCCCTACACTTTGATAATTTGGGCGTGTCTCCTTTTGCAAATCGACGACAGAAATACTCCCAAAACTTAGCTCTGCATGCTTCGCAATTAGGTCGTTACAACAATTCCTAAACAGCAGTATCTTAAAGACAATATATTTTGGCTATTTTCATTCCATTATGTCCTACGGAATAATATTGTGGAGAATTTCTGCACATAGTAAAAATGTATTCTTATTAAAAACAGAGTCATTAGAATAATAGTTGCAGCCAAGGCTAGAGAATCATGTAATTATTTAAAAAAAAATTAGAGATTCTGGCCTTAACAAATCAATACATATACTCTATAATAAATTTACTCTTAAGTAATAAAGAAAATTTTCCACCTAATTCAGCCATACATAGTATAAATACCCGCAGAAAGAATGATTTTCCTACGCCATCATCAAATTTATCATGCTATCAAAGAGGAGTACGTTACAGAGCGATAAAAATGTTCAATAGTCTTCCTGAAGACATTAAGAATCATAGCCAAAACCCTGCATTATTTAAGGTAAAACTAAACAACTACTTAATATCTGACACTTTCTATTCTGTAGATTAATTCGTGACATTTCACAGTACTGTGTAAATATTTTAATACCATTAAATGGTAAACATATTACATTGTATAAAATATTATTGTTATTAAGGTCAGTTATTAATTCTGTACATATTTCATATTTGCTTTTTATATGTATTGCATTTTTATGTTAAACTTAAGAATTGGACATGTACTTTATTCTGTGCTATAAAGCAAATGTAAGAATATTATGGAACGAATAAATCCATCTATCCATCCATCCATCCATCCATCCATCTCTCTATCTCTCTATCTATCTATCTGTCTGTCTGTCTGTCTGTCTGTCTGTCTGTCTGTCTGTCTGTCTGTCTGTCTGTCTGTCTGTCTGTCTGTCTGTCTGTCTGTCTGTCTGTCTATCTGTCTATCTGTCTATCTATCTATCTATCTATCTATCTATCTATCTATCTATCTATCTATCTATCTATCTATCTATCTATCTATCTATCTATCTATAATATGTACTATCTAATATTAATGAAATCCGTCAAATTGTTACAAGAAAAAACTGCACACAAACTGAAAGACTTCGTAATGCGATAAGAAAAACAGAGTTGTGTTCTTTAGCGCATATTTAACGAAATGGTCCGTGAAATTTTCTAGGAATGACGCAAACCAGTCAATGATGATCATTTTAAGCCGAATATATAATGAAATATGGATGTAAACGCGTATAAATTATCGTATGAATGCATTCAAAACGTTCCCCTTATTTGAAAGTAGGATATTTCGTACCCCTTCCAGGGACTCACTGCTTCATTCAAACCTAATATTTAATTCTATATTCCAACAAATCGAGCCTGGTAGCCATCAATTGCTGCCCCGTTTCATTTCCTACTTCACTTGTCCGATACAAATCAGAATTTGTTTATGTGAGGCTTCGATGCTTAAATCCCAACCACGCCTCACTGCGCGGCTAATCTACCTTCCAAAATTGCACGCCATAAAGAGCTTATGTTTGGGCAATTTCACCCCCATAATGAATCCGAAATTGATATCTGAAGTATTGCAATTCAGTGCCCATCCCCCAAGTTAAAGATACGCCTCATGCATGGACAAATTGTGTATGAACAAGTGGAAACTATCCGAATTGCAGCCAATGGCACTTCTTACATTTTCAACAAGTTCTCATTTACGTTTCATTACCCATTTCATATAATCTCGAAACCGAACTGTACCCTGATGAAGTCCATCCAATTCGCAATTTAAAAAGCTACCTCATAATTTTGTTCTCGGGGATTGCAAGTCATATTATCTGTACTTTTAAATATAATTTACGAAGGATCGATTATTTCATGACATCCATTTTATGTGTCAAGTGATTGATTAGAGCTATAACGCCACGAAATTGATACGTAATGAAATGCAACCCGCACATCACTATCATAGATAGAGGGGTAGAGTGATTATATTCCCAGGTGATGCAGTACTGAGAAGGACTGTGAACGGAAAAGAAAAACAATATGATATTCCTCTACTTATTAACTACATAGGTCTACGCTTTATGCGAGTTAACTTATCCCCCATTAATTTTGTTTCATTAATATAATAAAATATAATCTCTTATGCTGGGCGCACACTTATCTAGCAAACTGCTTTAAGCAGAAACGTTTTTGCGTAAACATGTTCAAACATATTTTTTCAATGATTAGTATAGGAATGCCGCACACTTATACTATCTAGCCCGATACAAAAACCCTGTGCAGCATGTTTAAGCAAGTTTAAACATGATTGAGCAAAGTGCACGCACGATGTATAGCACTATTAAGCAAGTTTAAGCATGATTAAGCAAAAAAACAAAAACTCTCTACAGCACTACACAGCAAGTTTGAGCAGAGTTGGGACTGCTCGTCGCACAAATACTGACCATTGTTTGAAGGCAAAATATTTCGTTGTGTGCATGTGCTTGGAATATGGAGAGGAAATAATTTTGGGTCCTATTTTATTTCTAATATATGTTAATGATCCGCTAAATATAAGTTTAGAAAAATTTAATGGATCTATATATTCATATGCGGATGATACAGTAGTTATTTTCAGTGGTTTTTCTTGGCAAGAAGCATATAGAAATGCTAATATAGGTGCTAATATTGTTAAAAATGGCTAAATTCCAACTTCCTTTCTTTAAATATATCTAAATCAACTTTAGTTCCTTTTTCGTTAACAGCTGCCAGTGTTCAAAATTTAAAATTTAGCGATGAATATAGACTAATAATACACAGTGAAAATTGTTTAGATCCCAAAAGTTGAAAGAAGCCACGTATGTCAAATATCTCGGTATCATTACTGATCAGAATTTAAAACGGCCTCATCACATTACTTATCTTTGTAAGAGGCTTCGTAAAACAATTTATAAATTCGTTAATCTTCGATGCTACTTACCCATTAGAGTTCTACGAAATGTTTATTTGGCCATTATTCAGTCTATCATTAAATATGGTATAATTGTTTGGGGCGGAAGTATAAAAATTAATCTTAGTCCGTTAAATTTACTACAAAAACGAATAATTAAAAATTTGTTTGAAGAAACGTTTCGATTATCCAACTAAATTAATTTATTCTGAATTTAATGTATTTAATATTGAACAAATTTATAAGTATACGCTGTTAAAATTTTATCATAAAAATCATAATAAGTTTGTATTACAGACATATAATTATGACACAAGACGAAATATTAATTCAACATTAGTAGAACCTAAATGTCTCACATCTGCTGGTATAAAGCATAGCATTAATTTGGCCCTCGGTTGTACAATGCTTTAACTAAATTACACCCAGAACTTCTAACATGTAACTCACTAACATATAACAAGAAAATTAGAAACGTGTTAATATCTTCAATTTGATTAAATAAATTCATAGCCTATGTGTATGAATTAATCAACCTATATTATATTTGTATTCTATAATTTAGAAATATATAGTCCTACTTTTCACGTGCGATATTATTCTTCTCTAGTGTTAATATTATATTATATAATTCCATTGCCGCTGTAATTTAAACTTTAGTTCCTATTTTATTTTACTTAGTTATTTTTATTATTATTATTTTTTATTTTCTGCATTTCTCTTATATTAATATTGTGTTATATAATTTCTGTAACTGTAATTTTAAATTCTATATCCTATTTTATTTTATTTTATTTTATATTCTCTTATAGGCCTATTAATATTATATCTGAACTGCGACCGAACACGAGCGTTGCTCATTCGGTCTCAAATTTTGTTAATACTACTGTATCTCCTTTTTTATATTGTTTGTATTATTTTATTTCCATTTCTATTGTTTGTTTCTAATTATATTCTTTATTCTGTATATTTAAATTTAAATAAAATAAAATTAAATTAAATTAAATAGGTCAGAGGCCTAAGGGGTCAGGTACTCTGTTGCAAACATGGTGGTTTATCCACTAAATCTAATTTTTTGGTCCTCTGTCAGTGGCTAAAATTCATTAAACGATGGGTAATGGGGAATCTAGTTTATTTTAATGCCAGTGTAAGTTTTTTTAGTGATTTGCAATAATTCTCAAACATAACTGTAAGACAGATTGCATACAAAACACTTACGACTCTTTCAACGATTGCCATTATCTTTTCAAAATACTTGTCTTGCAATGTTAGATGTCTATCAGTGTACTCTGCAGTTACCCGTATAACAACTCAATGGCTGCAACTGAAAACAGAACACAGTCTTAATACACAAAGTCTGAAATTAACTCGATGACGGCGCGTTTCTTTCGTTGTTCTTCCAATCAAGCAACTGCTGAAACGACTTTATGAATGTATGGAAATACTGAAAAATGTTCCTAGACTAAGTTTCCATTATGTTCTACAACAAATCAAGGTTTTCTTAATTTAATACAAACCAAAAAGTTACTGAAAATGTTTAAGTATAGGGGCGCGTGATGAACTTAATGAAACGAAAAAAATTCAGCATTACTACAACTTGTAACGTTTTCCAGTACAAAGAGATATCAAATAAAAACCCGTTAAAAGAATTACCGAGTTCTATGGTCTATGTTAGGGTCTATGTCTTGCTTGGTGAAATTCAGAAGTGTAATCAAAGTATTATTAAACCAAAACTAGAAATAGGATGGAAATTTCATTAAATTATGAAATTAGAGCTGTACCGAGACGGAGTGGTGTATGTTGTTACAATTTTAATGATTATTGTTACCATTATATCTTAATCTGTGAATTATTTAACAATTAAGTGCAAAAAAATTTATAGGAACGAAAATCTGGTGGGTTTTATGACATATTTGGTGAGTTTTTGTAAGCGTTCAGTGGTTTCTCGCAAATTGGATTTGGCAACACTGGTCAGGTACAGCTGATAAAGATGTGAGATGTCACTCCAGTAGGAGTATGAAAAAGAGTAATCTACCAGTCTGTCAGATTCAATGCTATGTGTCTATGACAGTAGAAACGATACAAATATACGAATACGAAGTCGAACTATACAATAACTTCCGTACAGGTAGTTTACTATTCTGGATGGGTGCCGAGTGGACATCTAATCGTGCAAGCATTAAAATCTTCGTATTATTTTTTTAATCAGTAAATAATTCGCGAAATAAAAATTCGTTTCTTTATTTCCGAGCCCGGCCGAACAAAATTGTTTTCGGTTACAGCAGAAACGTTTATGCTTTAAGGAAAAACGTTTCTGCTTAAAGCAGTTTCGCTAGATTTATTTTATTAGGTTATTTTACGACGTTTTATCAATATCTTAGGTTGCAGAATAACACTTCTCGGGCTCTCAGCCAAGTGAGTCGGAGAGCAAATCTCCAACTCACCTGGCTGAGAACCCGAGAAGAGTTAAGGCTGGTTCACAATAAACCGGGAACGAGAACCAGAATGAAAACGAGAAGCAGAGGACGTGAATACGAAAATTTTTTATTCACAATAAACCGACAATGTAGACGACTATGCATATCGATATGTATGTCAATAACGATATGTAAAGTCGATATTACGCATTCTGATGTTAATTGTGTATAATTGACCAATGCCGTTCTCTCATGAGTACAAGGCAGCCAACATAAACACACAACTTCGAAATTTCAACTGAAACATTTCATTAGGTACGGTACTTAAATATGCCCATGCATCTTTATTATCACAACCTATTTTAAGTCTACCATAACGTAAAATAATTAGAGAAGAAACATTTGCAATAGAATAAAAATTGAACACAACAGTAGTTATTGAATGGAAGCATGAATATGTAGTGTGTAATGCAACCAATACAGTAATAAAATATGATTCACTTACGATGGTGTTCAAAGATGCAGCTATTGAAAGCCACGTATTCTCCTTCATTTTCTCATCTTTACTGTATACGAGGCGCGCCGCTTATCGTAAACGTGAGGATTTTCCTCAACACTCAATATTAGAATCTCATCAAATAAAAGTTGCTCCATGATGCACAGCACAGAACAAAATAATGCATAGGTTATGTCATGGTCTTCTTGCTACAAAATATACGACGACAAAATAGCTTTTAGATGACAATAGAATGAATCTAGTGGGCTGTGATCGGAAACGTGAATGCCAAAGTTGAAACTTGGTCAACTCTCCGTTCCCGATCCCGGGCTCCGGCAAGCTTTTCGTTAATTGTGAATGCTCACATTTAAATGTACATATTTTAACAATTTTACCGTTTTCGTTTTCGTTCCGATTCTCGTTTCCGCTTTATTGTGAACCAGCCTTTATTCTACATCAAACGCCGGGAAAGCCTCAAGTCATACAACATCTCAGGTTATTTAGCATCTGAATGAGATGAAGGTGATAATTCCGGTGAAATGAGTCCGGGGTCCAGGACCGAAAGTTACACAGCATTTGCTCATATTGGGTTGAGGGAAAACCTCGGAAAAAACCTCAACCAGGTAACTTACCCCGACTGGGAATCGAACCCGGGTCACCTGGTTTCGCGGCCAGAAGCGCTAACCGTTACTCCACAGGTGTGGACAGTTTTGCTAGATAAGTGTGAGTCCAGCCTTATTGATCATGAGAGAAAACACGTGCTTTACATCAGCAGACTTTTGGAAACGTACTAGGCCGATCATGAAGTTAGAAATTACTCTGCGTACTTCGAAAAAACGCCCGAGCATTATACCCTAAGACAGAGAAGCCAATACTTTTTATTATTTATTTAATAATGAAATGTTTAATTTAGAGCAAATTTGGCAAATTTTGTTAAATTTATTTTTAAATTTACCACGAAATTATACCAGCCACAAATGCAACTTTGATGGTATAGTATAAATGGCAGAAGATGTACTATAACATAAATTTTGTTCACTGCGCTTTTGCAGTGTCTTGAGCGAATTTTTTGTAAAGTACCGTAGGTTCTTGAAGAGTTGTGAGATCTATAGCTTTGAATTTGTGAGTGAATACACCATGCGATTTCCTTTGTTAAGAGAACAATTTTATTGCTGTTTTTTGTGGTCCAAAATGTTTTCAATGGTAAGTACTGACATTGTGTACTTCTTGGTGAAAAATATAAGTAAGCCTATTAATGCAATGATTAATGTAGCAGAGGTTTATCTTGAGAAGTTATTTTATTAGCGTTTTTCTCGTTCCACGATGCAATTTTTTCTTTAATTTTTTTCTACGCTATAACAACACTCTCTAGTGGAAGAAATGCATCAAACGTAAAATATTTTTGGGATATTCCATGCAAAAATATATGTTTTTTAACCATGATGTCTCAAAAGTTAAACATATTTTAGTAGGTTATTCTGTATGTTCTAAATATGAATTTCAAGGAATACTATATTTATATCTTTCATAGTTTGGCAGCAATCAGAGTTTAAAATACTGGTTTAACAAAGAACACGGTTTCATTCATTGAGGTTTTCTTACTATGTAAAGAAAGATGGAAAAATGATTTCAATGCAACTCTAAAAAGGAGAGCCTTGTTTATAAATGCCCTTAAAGTGAAAGAAAAATATATAATTTTTTAAATAGTTACCCACCGTAAAATAATTTAAAAAAATATATAACACAAAATGCAATTCGTTTTTACAGACGAAAAAACCTGTGTTTAATTCTTTAGGGTATATTGATTCCACTGTGAAAATTTCAGAATGGTGACTTAAATATCATGTCAGTTTTTTATAAAAATAACTCACCGGAATAAAGGAGCTCAGCAGGTAGGCTCTCCCGTCGTACAGAATGTTGCGCGATCAAGGTCAGGGAGACGGACGTTTGAGATTACTCGTCGTTATGAAGTCTCGCGAACGCTGCGACCGCCACACACAGCAAGCGATTTTCAACCGTCGGAACAAAAATTAATAATTTTATTAATTTAATTATTCACAGGTTTTTTGAGATAAAGTCATAAAACTTGGAAGATGGATTAGGAATAAGATTTTCTTTAATACAAATGAAATTCATGAATTTAATTTGTTGCATTCGAATATAAAACTATTTCTTTTTTTCAATGAGGTGATTTTACGAGCATGCCTTAATATTATTCGTATTAGACTTTAAGGTATTAAAATATGGTTATTCAGGTTTATAAATGGCGTCTGTTTAGTTTCGATGACACTTCATATAGGGTGTCTAGAATATTTTAAATGATGGATAACATGTAACTGCCACCTATTTTTCAGTCATCTGTATGACTAAAATATTAATGATATGGCGGTCATAGTTGGCAGTTTAATTTATTTTCATAATAACATTATTATATTAAAAGCCCAAAAAAATTCATGACATCGCTGGCATATTCTTAAAATTTTGTATGCAATGACCCTTGTGTGTGTAGCTATTCATAGCTTTTCTGATATATTGTGCAGGTCGAGAAATATAAATTTAAATTATTGTTAATTTAACGACACTCGCAACTGCCGAGGTTATATCAGCGTCGCCGGTGAGCCGGAATTTTGTCCCGCAGGAGTTCTTGCAGGTCGAGAATGATGCAGATGGCAGATAATCAAATTTGGAAAGAAATACAGTCTAAATTATATGAAAGAGACAATTGATTGTGTCTTAAACAAATGAAAACTGCGCAGAGAAAGCTCGTCTTTTTGTTGGGAAGTTCTACGAGAACCAGAAGGGACTAAAGTAGCAGTCAATGAGAATGACATATCAAGCTACTCAAGTGAGTTAAAGAGGTAGACAACGAAACAGCATCATCTTAAGAGCCATGCATAGAAGATATGTGCTTAAAAAAAAGCTGAATGATAAGCCTAATGATTTGTTGCGATCCTTACTCAGGAAATGTCGAGGATAGCAAGCATGGCGAAAGATGGATTCAGTGCGTCAGTTATGATCAGTGGTTTCATGAAACATGTCAAGGTCTTTGAAAATACAGAAATAACTTTATTTGTTTGATTTGTATATATATATATATATATATATATATATAAATCTGACTGAGGAATTTAAAATTAGATTGAACACGCCCAAATATTTTGAATTTAAAGAATATCATGAAAATACCCCTGTACTATTACGTAATTATAACAGTCCTGGAGTACTAATATTTTTTATTTAAATGTATTGCAAATGTACGTAGTTTAAGAACACTATTTTTTTTAATTTGAACTTTATTTTGCACCAAAGCCTTAATATCATATTAGCCAAGTCTGCCCTACAGGTAAGTTCTTGGCACATTTTATCATAAGAAAAATAATGGTAATGTACATTGTTCTTTATACTCCAATTAACATTTTACAACAAATTAAGCACCTCATATTTTCGCAATCAGCACCAAAGAAAAAATGCTCCTCCTATGCTTCTTAAAATTTATATTTTAGTGTATGTGTTCTATTTTGAAGGATGCATTTCGAAACACAGTATCCTACACACAATTAATGTTACAAGTAAACACCCGCTAGTGATATCTTTCTGCTTACTCTCAGCGAAGTGAAGGGGATAAGAAGAGGGTGAGGATATAATTCCAATGGTTATTTTACGACGCGTTATCAGTTCCCATGGTTATCTGGAGTCTGGGTAAGATGGTGATAATGACGGCGAAATGAATATAGGGTCCAGTACCGAAAGTTACCCAGAATTTACTCTTAATGGGTTGAGGTAAAACCCAAGGAAAACTTCAACCAGGTAACTTGTTCTGAGGAGGATTTAAACCCGATCCCACTCGTTTCACGGTCAAGCATGCTAACCGTTAATCCACAGCGGTAGGCATGATGCCCGGTATGGCATAGTTGCGCCCCGCGGTCAATTGGGTGGCCTAGGCATGGCATAATTGCGCCCCGAAGAAACCAGGTAGCAGGATGGACATGGCATAGTTGCTCCCCGATGAGAGTAGTACACACGAAAGTGATTATCATAAAATAAATAAATTACTTAAAAATATTACAGTGATAGCTGCATCGAAATCAGGTAGGCCTAGCGTATGATCAATTTTGCTATTTAAAATAACACTTTTTTATTGATCACACACAATAAATGAACTGCATTTTTGGTTTCTACATCGATATCTTAACCCTACGGTACAGGGTTTCGAAAATTGAAACTTAGAACCATTATCAATTATTAACTCTTCACCCTTTTCACTAAACTTAACATTCATTTTAAATTAACCTCACTATACGCCACAGACGGTGTGAAAATCACTAATAAAATGCCAAGACTGCTAAGGCCCTATATTCCAACGGCTCACTCATTTGAAAATGTCAGTTAATAAAGTACTGCCAACTTCATGGCATTCATTTTAACGGTAGGCTATTGACAATCACTGCATAAACAGTAGAAAAACAGTTAATAAAGTACTGCCAACTTCATGTGTTCATTTTAACGGTAGGCTATCGATAATCACTGCATAAACAGTAGAAAAACAGTTAATAAAATACTGCCAACTTCATGGTGTTCATTTTAACGGTATCGATAATGAATATAAATCGAATAAGAAATCAAAAATGTTGGTTGATTACGAGGCTCGAGTTTCCGTAGTGTCATTTTCACTACCTATTTCATCGGGGCGCAACTATGCCATGACCTTTTCTCTACCTGAAGGGAACGGGGCGCAACTATGCCACGCCTTTTTCTCTACCTGATGGGAACGGGGCGCAACTACGCCCACAAAACAGGGACCCTTTTTTTTATGCTGCATTTTATCTGACCGTGTGGCGCAACTATGCCCTGCCCATCGGTATTCTTGAGTAGAGGCAGAGGCATGTATCGCGACATGCTTTTGTCGTTACTAGTTTAAAATCGACTTGTTCCAATACAGATTTCTGTAACGGAAATATAAAATCTCAGTAAGACTCTGTGTGTGCATGTGTGTGTGTGTGTGTCTGTGTGTGTGTGTGAAATATTGTTGCGTTTTTCTGTCTATACAAGGACAAAGGAAGATTAAATTTGCCACTAAATACTAATCCACAAAGCAAAACTTCTGTGGTTACAAGGCAGAGACGAGATATGATATTTCTCAGTCCTCGAAACCCGAGCCCGGATTTTAGTGATCACCATCATAACGAGTCTGGATTTGATACTCGATCCTACGTTCTCCTATTTCTTGTTATGCAAGCCAAGGCCAAGGTACCTATAACGAGCTGTAATTAAGTGTAGTTTCAAAGCATGAAATAATTAAAATTACGTCCTTATGTCTTTAATTAATTTATGAACCTTAACCTAGTTTACTTAAGTACTAGTGCGATTTGAAGGCACCTCGGACTGTTACCTATGGAAACAAGTAAATTCAGGATATAAATAATCTGATCTATTATAATGTAAATTTCATTTATACATTTATTTGCATATCACTAATATAATACATTTATAGAAATTCCTTGAAAGAAAGTGATTTCGTGCTCAGGGAGGAATCAATACTTACTTTCAAATGCATTTTAGAGAACCCGGAGGTTCATTGCCGCCCTCACATAAGCCCACCATCGATCCCTATTCTGAGCTAGATTAATTCAGTCCCTACTACTGTATCATATTCCACCTCCATCAAATCCATTTTAATATTATCCTCCCATCTACGTCTCGGTCTCCTCAAAGTATTTCTCTTCGGCCTCCCAACAAACACACTATATTCATTTCTGGATTCGCCCATACGTGATACATGCCCTATCCATCTCAAACGTCTCGATTTAATGTTCCTCATTATGTCAGGTGAAAAATACAATGCTTACAGTTCTGCGTTGTACAACTTTCTCCATTCTCCTGTAACTTCATCTCTCTTAGTCCCAAATATTTTCCTAATCATCTTATTCTCAAACACCCTTAGCCTCTGTTCCAATCTCAAAGTAAAGTCCAAGTTTCACAATCATAAAGAACAACCGGTAATATAACTGTTTTATAAATTCTAACTTTCAGCTTTTTTGAGAGCAGACTGGATGATAAAAGCTTTTCAACCGAATAATAACAGACATTTTCCATATTCATTCTGCGTTTAATTTCCTCTCCAGTGTCATTTTATATTTGTTACTATTGCTCTAAGATATTTGAAAATTTCCACCCCTTCAAACGATAAATTTCCAAATTTTATATTTCCATTTCGTACGATATTCTGGTCACGAGACACAATCATATAATTTGTCATTTAGGGATTTAGGGGAGAGTTGGGTAGTATCGGACATCGGGTAATATCGGACAGTGCGTTTCTTTCATCTATCAGAGATGGTAATATACCTGACTGACGTGGTTACGTAACTGTATGAGACATCACAGAAACGTAATCATGTCATTCAGGTACTATCGTCTGGTTGTAGATGGAAGAAACTCACTGTCGGATATTACACGATGTCCGATACTACCCAACTCTCCCCTACTTCCAAACTTATCTCATTACTTGCTTCAGGTAAAATTCCCGTGTTTTCCCTAACAGTTTGTGGATTATCTCCTAAAATATTCTCGTCATCCTCATAAACAAGCAGCTAATGTAACCCGTTCAATTCCAAACTCTCTCTTTTATCCTGGAATGGCATATTCTGAGCAAAGTTAAAAAGTAAAGGCGATAGTGCATCTCCTTGCTTTATTCCGCAGTGAATTGAAAAAGCATGAGACAGAAACTGGCCTATACTAACTCTACTGTACATTTCACTTAGACACATTTTAATTAATGGAATTAGTTTCTTGGAAATACCAAATTCAATAAGAATATCATATAAAACTTCTCTCTTAACTGAGTTATATTCCTTTTGGAAGTCTATGGATAACTGCTGTACTGTGCCCTTATACTTCCATTTTTTCTCTAATATCTGTCGAATACAAAGAATATGATCAATAGTCCATCTATTACGCCTATAACCGCACTGATGATCTCCAATAATTTCATCCATATAGGCCTATGGAGTTAATTTTCTCAAATGAATATTAGGCAAAATATTGTACGGCGTCAAGAAAAGTGACATTCCTCGAAAGTTACTACAATTAGTAATGGCGCCCTTCTTAAATATAGGTACAATTATGGACTCGTTCCATTGTTCTGGTACAATTTTCTTTTCCCAAATAGCAAATATAAGTTCATAGATTTCTCTAGATATTGCGTTTCCACCCTTTTGTATTCATTCTACTGGAATATAATCGATACCTAGAGACTTGTACTTTCTCTGCTTTTCTACGGCAATTTCGGCTTCAGAAAGTGTGGGTTCGGGAATAAATTTATCAGCAGTATGTATTTTCATATTGTCCCGATCATTCCTATTTGGCCTATGTACGTTTAGTAGTTTCCCAAAATAGCTTTCCTTCTGTTCAGGATGGAATGAGAGTCTGCAAGCAAGTCACCATTCTCATTCTTGATCACGTTTACCCTTGCCTGATATCCTTTCTTAATTTCTTTTATGGCCTTATATAAATAACTAATATTTTTATTCTTACTATTTGTTTGTAACTCATTCAATACATAATAATATTATATAGATAAATTACAATAAATAAATTTTTAATCAGACATACCTTAGTGATGCCGTACTCCTCCAAGCGGTAGTGATGTCGATCTAGAAATAGAATAAAACTAGTCTATGTTACACTTCTGTGAGAATAAAGCGATATTATGACGGGTAATACAGAGAGTTCCTAAGAAGGCCGATCGCAAGTAGTCATGTTCCATCGACGTAATGGCCGTATTGCCACAGTCTAGTATATACAGTCACGAAGCTCAATACATAGTAAACATGCATCCCTAGATAGTTGCTAACCACTAGGATCGCTACTATCGCCTCATTACAGATAATGCGAAATAGTACCCGCACAGTCTATTGTTCCTAGTACCCTCATAAACTCAAGCTTCGTGACAGTATACAGGGTGTTTCAAAAATACGGGGCATAATTTCAGGTATGTATTTCCCACATGTAGACAATCAAAATAGTTCATTACAACATGTGTCCGGAAATGCTTTATTTCCGAGTTATGGCCTTCACAACATTGAAATTCACCGGTACGTTTTTCTTTCCACAGGTCGTTGCCGTCAAAGGAGACATTAAGAGGGCACTCTGACAGTTCATTCCGAGGCGAAAGTTACATTCAGTGTTGTATAGGCGTTAGACTGTGCGACATGTATTCAAATCAAGAGCTGACAGAGATACACTTCATGTACGGTAAGGCGGACATCTTCCCTAACCTGAGGCTCACCTGATCTGAACCCTCTCGATTTCTACTTGTGGGGCCATTTAAAATCATTGGTTTATTCGTCTCCGGTGCCTGATTTGGAATCCCTTCGGAATCGAATTGTGGCATGTTCTGAGGACATACACAATACTCCTGGAGTTTGGGATCATGTTCGCAGGTCAATGAGACATCGATGTGAGGTCTGTATTCAAGCAGGAGGTGGACATTTTGAACATCTTCTGTAATGACAACGATCTGCGGAAAGAAAAACGTTGCCGTGAATTTCAATATTGTGAAGGCCATAACTTTGAAATGAAGCATTTCCGGACACATGTTGCAATGAACTATTTTGATTGTCTACATGTGGGAAATACATACCTGAAATTATGCCCCGTATGTTTTAAACAACCTGTATACTACAGTAGACTGTGGTATTGCGGAGCGCCCATCCCGAAGAAGTGAAGTGATAACGAGTATAGTGGGACGCGTTTGCGTAGAGAAGCGTGCGTGGACTTGTCCGTATGCGGGTGTACGACCACTCGCCGCCCACAAACAGATTTTGTTAGACTGCTATTACGCTATCAAAGTTCTTTGACAATGAATATCCTACGGTAATATATTATATTAAAAGATCTTTCGTAAAGATAGGATTTGGGGTATATTACACTACATAAAATCTTTTTATAAAAGATTTTATCAAAGATAACCTAAAATTAGAAACAGATGCTCTCCTACACTATTTCACAACAGTTAACACATCTTCCGAGGATTTGTTGATACTAATATTTACGCGTTAAGTTTATGATTTGTTGCTACTAATATTTACGGGTTAAGTTTATAACACCATGAATGGAGAACAGTATTATGCTTATTTATCTACAATAGATAAATTATTACAATATATGTATATTTCTGAAAAATAATCAGAAAATAAACGTCTGCGAGTTAAACCATAGATTAAAAGACTTGGTATGAGAGGTATCCATCAGAACTTATTTAAGGAGCTATAATGCGAAGACTTAAAAAGTTATACACATTATTGTAAAATATTATTCTTTATAATATTAATATTATATAATATAAATTATTTATTTACAACATTTTATTTCCTTCATATTCCGATGTTAGAATTTTTTTGGTAGCAACAGTCGAGTTACATTTGCGTTCCGCCATATTTGTTTCAAAGTCTAGATATCTTTTATCAAAGATAATAAAATGCACTTACATTTTATAAAAGATCTTTTATCAAAGAAACTTGTATAAAATAAAACCCACTACACTGTCATATATTTTATAATGTATGTTTTATAAAAGTTCTTTTTCAAAGAAATTTGATAGTGTAATAGCAGCCTTAGGTAGAGGTTGGAGTGGGACCGGTATGCATAGGAACTCTGTGTAATGTGTGACATGATCTATACAGAGAGATTCATAAGTAAGGTACATAGCTTGAGAAGGCGTTCCCTCAGTTATATTGGTAAGAATAGCGCCCAGAAGGCTGCGTACGATTTTCAACGATTGCACATTTATCTTACGCAATACAACGAGATTATCTGCGATCACTGATAAATTTTAGAGCTGGGTGGTAGCGAGATTGTTCAGAAAAGTTATCCAAGAAGCTCAGATCCTGGAGTGGCATTTATAAGAACTATTTCCCGAATGGGACGGGAAAACTAGAATCTAAATAAAATTGGTAAAATACGATGAATAAAAATTACTTACATTACTTCATATACAAATACAATTTAATATCTCACTGCATACTGGATAGTAACGAGGAGATGACTTTTGTCCAACACATTCCAAATAACTCCAACAAATTCCAACGGTTCTCATCCATTAAAGTGGTATTAAATTGTAACAAAATCAATATACTGTATTTCAATTTAAATCGTGTTCAAATTCAACTTCGCATATTTCAAACGCATTAATTAATAATAGTTCCCTAATAGTAACAACAACAACTAATTTTCTTGGCTTACAAATCGATAATGTGTTAAATTGGAAAAATCATATTAAAGAAATTACCCCCAAATTAAATTCAGCATGTTTTGCTATTAGATCTGTGCAAGAGATAGTAAATATCAATACCTTAAAAACAATATACTTTACATACTTCCACTCGGTAATGAGATTTGGAATAATATTCTGGGCCAATTCTACAGACAGTAACAGTATATTCCTACTACAGAAACAGTAATTAGAATAATAGTAGAAGTCAAATCTAGAAAATCGTGTAGAACCATTTTCGAATAACTACTAATAATTGTGTGGCTTGTCAGTATATTTTTTCATTAATGAACTTCCTCGTATGTATTCGTGAAAACTTTGTAATTAATTCAATAAATCACAGCATAAATACTCGTCAAAAACATTACTTTCGTACTCCATCGGCAAATCTATCGTGCTATCAAAAAACAATGCGTTATATGACAGTAAAAATTTTTAATGGTCTCCACATGGATATTAAATATCAAACTCAAAACATAAGATTATTTAGGTCCAAATTAAAGAATGACCTAATTTTTCACACCTATTCTGTAGGTGAATTTATGACATTCAATAATGCTGCATGATTATTTCTGTTTTTTATAGGTATCAATACTAACCCCTTGTGTTGTACTAGTGTATTGTAAAACTCTTCTGTATATATTTCAACTAGGCTGTGACTATAATTAAATATTCAAATCTGAGGCATTCTTTGCCGTTATTTTCAGAGAGTACGACGACATAAACATATCTGTAATACTGAAAATAATTTATTTTTTTGAACCGCGTTCCTGTAAGCCAGGATTCAGCCTTCGAGCTGTAAAAATGAAAAGAGCCCGAACCTTATTAAAGCTTTGCTAACTACACATGGTCTTGTGAATTTGTGAAATTTCATTCATGATGGCGTAGCCTACACATTTTCTACGCTGAGTATGCGGTTTTAATTTTATGTGCGGATTTTACGACAGAAACGCTATGGCTTGTATTGTGGAATACCTGCGGCGATATACACAGTTGTGAGTGGCATTTTTATAGCATTATAATGAATGCAATATTAAATACTGAATGAGTACCATGTTATGATAAATTTGACATTCAATGGTTCTACTTCAAACAACTAATCCGTATAATGATTCTTTAGTAATAGGCAAAAACAGGTAAGTAATTTTTTTTTCGAAATCGAATTAGTAGTGACATTCGATCCATGATGAAGAGAGGCTTCCATTAGAGGTATGAAATGGGGGAAAAAGCAGTTTGATCAAGAGTTATTTCTTTCCAAAATTTTTATGTAGGTCTATTGGGAAAAAACCAGGTAAAGAAGCAGGTAAGCCGATTTACTGCTGATCACTAGACCGCACGAAATAAATTGTAGCACTCTGGGAACTCTTGTTATAATTGAAGGTCTCCCTCGAATAAGGGTGTAACCAACAAATCTATAAAACACGTTTCAGAAGAAAAGAAAATAATTTCAGGGACATTTTTCGTTAGGCCTATATTTATTAGTAAAATCATTTGATTAATCAAAGATAAAAGTTCATTCAAGTATTGGACGCTAAATAACCTCTAGTTGACACAGCGGCGTTAAATAACCAAGTAAAAAAACACTACACAAAATCTGTTATAAAATCTTTTATAAAAAATAACCTAAAATTAGAAACAAAATCTCACGCAACAGTTGTTCCACAACAGTTAACACGTTTTCCGAGGATTTGTTGGTACTAATATTTACGCGTTAAGTTTATAACACCGAACAGCATTATGTTTGTTTGCGTAGAATTAGTTCTTATATTACATAAGCATTTTACTGAAAAAGAAACAGAAAAAAACGCCTGTGGATTAAACCGTGGATTGCAAAACGTGATAAGAGAGGTGTCCATCAGAATTTATAGAAAGAGCTACAATGCAGAGGACTTGAAACGTTATACAAATTATTATAACATATTATTTTATAATATTAATATTATATTATACAAATTATTTGTTTACAACATTTAATTTCCGTCATACTTCCATATCAGAATTCTTGTGGTAGCAACAGACTAGTTATATATCCGTTCCGCCATATTTGTTTCAAGGTATAGAAATCTTTTATGAAAGATAACAAGATCTCTATCAAATAAACTTTTATAAAAGAAAACCCATTGCACTGTCATATATTTTATAATATATATTGTGGCACCCGTCTGGAACGTTCTGGTCTCGTCTGGTTGCGCGCGCATCTAGCGAGAAGGAAAGCGCGGGGAAACGTAAACTCTAGCTTCGGTAGGCGCTGTAGCGCGGCAAGGAGCGAGGGGAAAGAACTGCGGTCACGGCGCGGAGCGGAGAGAGAGCAGGGGAAACATCTGGAAGCAGATCTCTCTCGAAGATTTCGAAAGCCACGCGAATCGAAGATTCGCGAAGTTATGGTGTAATAAATAAAAGCGCTAGGAATCTTCGGAAGTCAGTCAGTCGCAAGAAAGTCAGTTAGTCTTCAGTCTTCAGTCAGCCTTCAAGTCTTGGACAGCAGCGAGCAAGGTGGACCTAAGTTCGACTTGCGGTGAACTTGAGTGAGTCCGTAACTGTGGCAGTATCCAGGCGAGTGCAACGTATACGGAGGACTTGAGTTTAACGTGCAGTGAGTCCGTAACTGTGGCAGTATCCAGACGAGTGCAACGTATACGGAGGACTTGAGTTTAACGTGCAGTGAGTCCGTAACTGTGGCAGTATCCAGACGAGTGCAACGTATACGGAGGACTTGAGTTTAACGTGCAGTGAGTCCGTAACTGTGGCAGCGTCCACGCGAAGGCGACGCGTCCGGTAGACCTGAGTTCGATGTGCAGTGAACTTGAACAGTGAGCTAGAAGAACTAGCTAGGGCAAGCGAACTGTGAACTGAAAACTGACAGTTTTGTTCTGCACATAGTGCTTTGTAAACAGTAATTGAAATTAGGAGTACATTGTTTTTCTTCTCAATAATACAAGTGTATTGTCATTGTCGTCGTGTGGAGTGCAATAACGACTAATGTGTTGTTTGAGTGGAATACCCATTGATGTAGGGTGAATTATTAAGAAATAAAAGTCTCATTGTTGACAGATGTGTGATAGTTAAAAGTAGAAATAAACGCTACAATATTTTATAAAAGATCTTTGTCAAAAAAATTTGATAGTGTAATAGCAGCCTTATGAACGATATCTGTATCAGCTCTTGGAACGGAATGGAACTTCTGCAGAGGCGACACTATGACCCAACACTGCGACATTATACGATCTACTGCGCTAACCCTCAAACTAGGCGCATTCTTAAACCCACACCGGCTAACTACGCTAAGTTTCGCTGCGTACTCAGATTTCGAGCAAGAAACGCCACTCGTCCCTGCGTTGCCAGACGGCGTTCGGTGAATACTATTGAATGATGACGAAATGGAGAAATGTTGACGGAATGTCCTAGATGCCTAATATGAGGAAACGGAAGAACCACGAAATAAACCTCAACTGTGATCTTGTCCGCCAGTAGAGTTACAAAGGAAAAATCTCAGGCCCGACCGGGACTCGAACCCGGATCGGCTGCATAACAGACTGAAGGTCTGTCATTTCAGGGGCAGGGCTATAGAGTATCCGCCACTGACGGCTGCGTCCTGCGGCACTATGCGGCACATCTGTCGGCTGGAGCAGCATGTGACGTGCCCGGCTTATTACATCGGAGGTCAGTTTATTAGCGACGAGGCATTGGTGTCGGAGTCGCGATTGATGAGAGCACTATACAGGGTGTCTCTCTTAAGTCGTTCATAAATGTTTTAGGCATCACGCACAACACGACTAGAGGTGGACACTTTTCTTCGTTGAAATTCTCTAATTCACAGCGCTTGTATTTTAGTTTTAATAATGATTGAAAACAGCTAAATTTATTTCGAATAAATTTTATTCAGCTTCCTCCAAGTGAAGGCTGCCTAGAAGACAAAGCTTGCCATAAAATTGCTGTTATAATGAAAAAAATAAATAAATAAAAATAAAACAATGGCGAAGAAAAGAATAAGAAATAACACAATTAGAAATAATTGGAAAAGACTAAACAAAACATCATTAATTCCAGAAGAAACATAAAATTTCCTAGTATCTATTAGCTATTGGATGATCACAGTCGTCTATTTAGCACTGGTTGCAAGACCCAACTTAAGTGAGCAGATCGCCATAGGAAAGAAATCAATCTATATATCTGTAGAGATGGTTTCTTAGGATTTTTATAGATACCTTCACTGCAGACATAGATACTTCAGTGACAAGAGTTTGTTCTAGACCAAACTGCTTACAAAAATGCGCGAATCTTTTTGTGATGGTTCCTCTAGCCCCAGTCAGTAATCCATTAACTTCGATCGACGTTAGATGATATTTTTCCTTATAATATGGTATAGTGGGGTCGTATATGTCGCATTTTTCCTGATGTACCTCAGCAGGTTGATTTTCGTACATTTCCATTCTTACAGTTGGATCAATTATGAATCCGCTTGTTGATCTTGTCGGGATAGCGATGATGTCAGTGTACCTTGAAGACCCATTTGTGGACAAACCATGGACCTCCTCTTGTACTTGGTAGTTTTTTCCTCGTAGGGCCGATGCTAGGAGGGATCGAACCTTTTGGTGACGACTATTCCTCAGTAGTTCTCCATGAGGACAAGCTCCCAGAATGTGAGTAGGATAAGTAGGGAGAAAGTAGGGTAAGAGTACTCACAGTCTAAGAGTGCGCTCTCTCCGAATATTTTATGGTAGTTACGATGTTGGCAAAACTGACTAGTCCACACCTGTGGAGTAACGGTTAGCGCGTCTAGCCGCGAAACTAGGTGGCCCGGGTTCGATTCCCGATCGGGGAAAGTTACCTGGTTGAGGTTTTTTCCGGGGTTTTCCCTCAACCCAATATGAGCAAATACTGGGTAACTTTCGGTGTTGGACCCCGGACTAATTTCACCGGCATTATCACCTTCAGACGCTAAATAACCTAAGCTGTTGATAAAGCGTCGTAAAACAACCTACTAAAATAAAAAAAATTACTATCCGTATGTTGTGTGGGTGAAGAAACACAAGTTGGACGTGGTGTAAATCGCTCCGAGTTTCACATAGTTGTTTTAAAGGAAAAAAAATGTATTTTTGCCTCCGCGATCTTTTATCCGAATATTATTAATGTTCATGTTACTAGGGTAATATGTGAATAGTTATCAGTGCCATCATATTGTAAAATACAATACACTTTTATGTCTGTTGTGCCATTTTCATTTTAATATGTGTGTTCTTTTAGAGAGAGGTTGGATATAATCATAGGTGAAGGGGTGAAATCTACAAAGTAGGACTTCTTTTAGGTACCAAGCACGTACGATCACAAGACCCGTGCATTGGATTTTAGAGAAAATTATGATAATATAACATCTGTATGTATAATATTACTCAATAAATCCATCTATCTATCTAGTAAAATACGGCTGGGTACTGTTGCTAATAAAACATGAACTACCACACCAAGATGTGAGCAGCCACGAATCAGTACTGCCAATTGTAAAATATTACGCTAGTGGCTAAAAGTACGCGCCCAAGAGTTCGCACACGTACTCTTAGATTCGAAACAGCTACAGACGACCCAGTTTTATAGACATAATATTTTAACTTACATTTGTTTATTTTATAAGAGTTAAAAGTATTATTGCATTTTAACATTTTATTTAATTATGTCCTATTTATTCGAATCATTGACTATGTTTTTTTTTTGTTTGTTATTTCAGTGGAGTCGCAAGAATTAGGAGACAATGGGGAAATTTAATATAAAAGGAAATCAAATAGAACGTTGGTTTTTACGAAAGTAATGATGGAACAGATAAAGGAAACACTAGCCAGAGATGAGAGCAAAAGATCAATTGGTCAGGTTTTTAATATAAAGGAGGCGAACATCACTGCTTGTCCTCTGTGTTCTGAAGAGTATATTGAACGTCCTGGTTGTGACTGGATAAAATGTGACCAATGTAATAATTGGTGGCAGGAGGACTGTTTGTGATGACTATGAATAAATTCGATTTGTTAAATGTTAGTTGTGCTCTTTGTATCTCTGTTGATTTACTTTTTGTTCTTGTTGCTTAAATCTGTCATTAGCAAAGTGATTTATTTAACCATAAACGTTTGAATACATTTCTAATGACAGAAGAAACAAAATGATGATATACAGATAATCTATAGTAATAATAAATCTGTAGCCGAAATTTTTCTGGTAATCTTCGATTTTCCAAAAATAATTGGTCCTAACATATATAATTAACCACCCTGAAACTGAAAATCGCTTTTTTGAGATTTTTGTTTGTATGTTTGTCTGTCTGTATGTTTGTTACCTTTTCACGCGATAATGGCTGAACGGATTTCGATGAAAATTGTAATGTAAATTAAGTTCGTTGTAACTTAGATTTTAGGCTATATGGCATTCAAAATACAATATTTAAAAGGGGGGTTATAAGGAGGCCTGAATTAAATAAATCGAAATATCTCGCTTATTTTCGATTTTTGTGAAATATGTTACACAACAAAAATTTCTTTAAAAATAATTTGCGATACGTTTTATTCCTTGAAAAATTTTGATAGGACTGATATTTAATGAGATAAATGAGTTCTAAAATTAAAAAAACTACCATCTAAGGCCGTGTAATGAATTAAAAAACAAATGACTTCGTCTATAAGGGGCCTTGGACAGCAACAATCGAAAGCTATGAAATATAGCCTACAGAGAATGTTTCTGTGTTTGTATGAAGTAATATCGGAAGCTAAATTAACCGATTTGTATAATTAATTATTATTTCACCATTGTAAAGTGTAGTTTTTCTAGATGGACATAATGCTATAATGTTATTACAGTAACTTCTGATATATTACAATACAATAGAATACAATGCAATATAATATAATATAATATAATATAATATAATATAATATAATATAATATAATATAATATAATATAATATAATATAATATAATATAATATAATATAATTTAAGTTATTTGAAAGGTTCACAACCATAGTGGGCCAAGCGCCATTTACTCAATACGTAGAAAACAAGGGTTAATTTAAGTTATTACCATAATTCAATGGAAACCTATAACTAGTAAAATAAATATATACATTAAATCTAAATGATGTCAATCTTCATTAAACTATGGTTTCATGTAATAAAAATTAAGAAACAGGTTAAAGGAATTGTCATTGCACCAAATGAGTGTCTCTGGACCAAAATGATCGCATTTTAATTATTTGGATGCAATTTAAATTAAGTAACATATTAAACGATTTATCCTTCTATCAAACACGAATGTTCCCTGGATCAAATGTCCTATTTTAATTATGTAATTACTTTATATTTATTTATAACGGGTGCAGCGGAGCGCACGAGTACGGCTAGTAGTTAAAATAAATGTAGTATATGCGTTCTCTTGAACTTTTCTACTGCGTGCTCTTAAACCATATGTCGTCTAAGAGTTCGCTTTTCAGTACCTAATGTAATTAAGTAACTGAAGAAGAATTTAGTATTGTTTTATTATTTCTCTAATGTCCATATTTTCTATAAAAATTTCGCATGTATTAACTAAACCACTAAGCAACTAGAGCTCAAAATTAAAAAAAAAAAATGCGTACTCTTACCCTACTTTCCCCTAGACAGGAAATGATTAATTTATTGATTCATACGATGCGTTCGAGAAAAGAAACATTCATTTGTAATATGCGGATCTCTTTTAGTAATTCATTAGCTACAGTAAAGGGTTCTATGAATATTGTGACTGTTCGTGAGAGTTCGATCTCCAGTTCTTCTTATCGTACTGTTTAATTTCCAACTCAGATTTCAGGTGATTCTAGAACGTTCTAGTTAAAACTACTTTAAAAAGGAAAGTACCTGTAAAAGGTTGAATCCTGCCTTCAGTATCATTCACGTTTCGAGCCTCTGAAAGTGAAAGATAGCGAGGGAAGCACAATACATCAATATGATCCAACTCCATGCGGTCTGCCATAGTCTTGGACTGCCCAGGTTGTGATGATCTCTTAGTAGTGTCGCTAGGAGTGACATAAATGAAGTAATAAGTTGTGTTAAAAGTCTGCGTTGTCTGTTCTTTATAGGTGTTTTTATATTATATCCGTTAGTTATTCCGAATGAAACAAAGCAAATTAATCCGAGGAATTGCAGAAAACTTACGCATTAAAAATAATATTGCGACTGTAAGACCAACAAATGACCCAATAAAATACTATCCAATGATAAACGCGACTATAGAAAACGTTGAAAAGCCGATATAAAATAATTAACGAATTGACTGAACATGTTTAACGAAAAATTATCATACCAAGACATTCGCATGGATGCTAATACACAATCCCTGATTCCGCCTGCGAAACAAATGAATACCTCCCACACGTCTAGACTGATGTTTGGGCTGTCTAAACAAAGAATGAATTGCTTACATCAGACACGTTTTACAGATTGTTGCAATTTATTAAGAATAAGATAAGGTGAAGTCCGCATCCTTGGTGCATGAGGGTAGGCCACTAGAGGGAACCCAAGAAGTGGAACTTAAACTAAGATGATTCGATCCGACATCGGGATGGGAATCCGGTGTTGCTTGGTGGATAGAGCATCAGCACGTAGAGCTGAAAATCCAGGTTCAAATCCCGTTGCCGGAGAGAATTTTTCTCAGTTTCACTCATTTTTCATCATATGATGACGCAGAATATCTGCACGGAAATATCATATGTACTTCGGTACATTAAAAGAATATATGATATGCGAAAAATAATAACTTAGTGATTTAAGACGGCGCTTATTCCGTCGGATCCCGGCCACTTAGTCACTCATAACGAGTGCACCTCTGCACATGTGTGGACATTGTGCCACTGTCATACATCTATGACGCAGTGCATGAGGGTAGCCACTAGAGGGAACCCAAGAGGTGGAACTTAAACTGAGAGTATTCGATCCGACATCGGGATGGGAATCCGGTGTGGCTTAGTGGCTAGAGCATTAGCACGTAGAGCTGAAAACCCAGGTTCAAATCCCGGTGCCGGAGAGAATTCTTCTCCGTTTCACTCATCTTTCATCATTTGATGATGCAGAATAGTAGTAGTAGGTTATTTTACGACGCTTTGTCAACATCTTAGGTTATTTAGCGTCTGAATGAGATGAAGGTGATAATGCCGGTGAAATGAGTCCTGGGTCCAGCACCGAAAGTTACCCAGCATTTGCTCATATTGGGTTGAGGGAAAACCCCGGAAAAACCTCAAACAGGTAACTTTCCCCGACCGGGAATCGAACCCGGGCCACCTGGTTTCGCGGCCAGACGTGCTGACCGTTACTCCACAGGTGTGGACTGCAGAATATCTGCATGGAAATATCATATGTACTTCAGTACATCATAATATTATGGATTAATGTTGCTCAGGATAGGGACCGATAGCGGACTTAGGTGAGGGCCGCAATGAACCTCCGGGTTCTCTAGAAGCCATTGTAGGTAAGTAAGTTGGTTCCTTTCAACTAGTCTCGAGTTCTTTAATAACCGCAGGTACAATATGTACCTGAATCTTTACACACAGAGGCGACTACCGTACAGTAAAATATTATGTGTGTGTGTGGATGTGGGTGTATGTATGTATGTATGTATGTATGTATGTATGTATGTATGTATGTATGTATGTATGTATGTATGGTAGGCGCAATTGGTATAGCGCTGGCCTTCTATGCCCGAGGTTGCGGTTCGATCCCGGGGCTGGTCGATGACATTTAAGTGTGCTTAAATGCGACAGGCTCACGTCAGTAGATTTACTTACATGTAAAGAACTCCTGCGGGACAAAATTCCGGCACACCGGCGATGCTGATATAACCTCGGCAGTTGCGAGTGTCGTTAAATAAAACATATATTTTTTTTTCTAATGCCTACCCACTTCAATTTACGTAATTCGGTCAGTAAAATTGTGAATTGATATATTCTTCATTATAAGTCACCACATGCGCTATGGAAGAGAAATACGTTATCAAGAGATTAGAATAGAGCTATGAGGTATCTGGTTATTCAGGGATAAATTATTGCTTTACAGACATTAATTTTACAACGTGACTAAAAACGCTCTCCGGAACTCCATACGACAGCAATGAAACCTGAAAGTGTGTTGCATGGCAAATTATCTAAGAAAATGTTGCAATTTCTCTGAAACTGTGATGAGCGGATCCAAAGTAATACTCAAAGTAGAATTTAGAGAGTCTAAATATAAATTTATTAATTTACTTGGTAACAAATTTAAAATGAAAATGTGCCCACTAACGCGCCAGATAAGTTGATAAATACTGACATAGACTGAATATTGAAAATGTCGGATCAATGTGACGGGAGAATTCCCTCTCTCGGCCCATATACGAGTGTTATACATAGCACTGGCTACTCCTTTCAACAAGCTCTCAAAACTTCCGATAAATTGATTATTGAACATTTGTCATGACGTATGTTTGACACGGTTGAGGATTTGATTTTACATTTAATATGAATCACCAATAAATTATTTTCGGGCTTTGTAATGAAACAAAAATAACATCACATTTTATATTTTTGTAATACATACGAGCATATGTTGAATCAGCAGAAAACGTGTTTCGGAATATAAATTAAAGACAAAATGAAATGATCTCGCCGTTTGTTCTTTTCTTAACGCTATAGTAATCTAAATTCTTGTATATGACTTTTAAGTGACACGATGAAATAATATTGAGGCAAATAATATTGTAGAAGAAGATGGAAGGGAAAGTATGCTTCCTAGAAGTGTGAAAAACGTAGAGTAGGCTATAATATTTCATCCCTTTTGGATGAATTTAAAAAAAAGTTGTGTTAAAAAATTAATTGCAGATTTCATAATAGTACATTATGCAACGTGCCTATAATGGTAGTAATTAAGACGCAAGTATGTTTGTTCATAAAACGAGCGCAAGCGAGATTCATAATTTCATACCAGCGTCTTAATTACCATTATAGGCAAGTTTCATACGACTTTTTTATGCTCGACCATATTTCTAACTTGAAATTATTCAAAATTAGATTATGTTATGGTTATGTGCGAACTACCTGAATTGTGAGATGTGCGCAGACGCGAAAGTATTAATTTTTTTCCGAGGCCGAATGTCACTGACCTTGATAGAGAATAAGATGAACATTAGTCTGATATAACCTGAAAATTGATTTAGAATTGAAAAACGAGATGACAAATTGAATTTATTTGAATATTATTTACAATTAACACTAATTATATTATAGTAACAGAACATAACCTTCTGCGACAGTATTAGATTTCCAGCCTCCGTGACTTTTCGCTAATTCTCTTTCGATTGCATATCCGAGAATAATCGATACTTGCGGTTTTATAACGGTACAAAGCTGACTTGTCATTCGCTGAACACCTGTAAGCTGAGTTGTCATTGGCTGAACACCTGTACTTTAATGAGTAGGTGTACTTTAATGACATACATTAAAGGACTGCTACCAGGTGTATAATTACTACATTTCGGCATGGTGGAGCATAAAGTTATTTAAAAACATAAGTTTTCGGTAGGGAGAGTAGTGTAAGCCATTCATCATCAGGTATTAGTAGTAAATTAATAATAAAAAGTACAGATTTCGATTAATCGCGTGAAAATAAATTGTAAATGTTACTACATTGCGGACAGGTGGCAGTGGTAAAGCAAGGGTACCCGATGTTAAATTGTTACAATGAAAATACTACTGACCTACTGTAGCTTAATTGAAACTATAAAGTAACCAACGGCGTAGCTCAGGCAGTAGCGCGTTTGCCTGCTGATCCGGAGTCGCATTCGGATTTGGGTTCGATTCCCGCTTGGGTTGATTACTTGGTTGAGTTTTTCCGAGGTTTTCCCAATCGTAAGGCGAAAGTCAGGTAATTTATGGCGAATACTCGCCCTCATCTCGCCAAATACCATCTCGCTATCACCAGTTCCATTAACGCTAAATAACCCAGTAGTTGATCCAGCGTCTTTAAATAACCAAGTAAAAAATACCTGTAAAGAATAAAGAAGTGGACCAAGAAAATGAATAGACGCGGTTTGTTTTGGAACTAAACGGTGACGTCAGTCGGAAAGAGACGCTCGGCTGTGCAGTATGGCTCCCTGCGATGGCTCAGTGGTCAGATCTTCGGCTGGTCTGGGTTCGAGTCCCGGTCAGGCCCGAGATTTGTCATTGAAAAAATGAACATGAAAGTATTTATTTACATGCAAATGGATAAATATCCGGTGGCAGTAGTAACTAATTACACTCAATAATGTCAATTAATAATATAATAATATATTAATAATAATAATAATAATATTAACAAGCAGCATCCTAAACTAAATGAACCACGATGACATAAAATAACATTTAAAGTAAATCTAATTTGTATCTTAACCCTAAGTTCGTACTTAAACCCACAAGTAGGCCTATATATATTAAGTTCATACAAAAGTACCTTTAAGCACTACACTCATTTCACTCTGAACTCACTCACTGCACTGGAACTGCGACACATTTCACTGACAGTATCCTAATTTCACTAACACTACAAAAACATTTCAATGTTCAAATATTTTGCACTATCATTATGAACCATAAAACTTCACTGACACAACACACTTCTTCAATGACACAATACTTCAAATAACAGAACATGTATTACATCCTTATTATTCTGTAGAATCGTACTTACCATATCAACCTCAAAATCGCTAGCCTAGACCGTATTGCAAACTATTTATCACGTTCACTATAACTCACAACTTTTCACTGTAAATCAATCTCTCTTCTCTGTCACTATAACTCTCAGAATTTGCTTTAAAATTCACTGCACTTTCACTACAACACACTGCATATCAAATATAAATCACTGAGATTCACTATGTTTCTCTGCTTACTCACTATACTTGTAAAACAAAAAATAGTGTACATAATATACTACGGTTTACTAGTAAAGTTCTTAAATCTATACTTAAATACATTTTTGGTTATTGGCAAAGCCTTTAGTAAGTCTTCAGATAGAGCATTCCAGTCCCTGATAGTACGACTGAGAAAAGAAAACTTTACAGTGTCCATCCTCAATGTCTTCTTTTCCTTCATTTATGTGAGTGGTCGTTCCTTGAAGACTAATTTGGCGGCTGCAACCTATTTCTTATTTCTCTTCGGGCAGTCTGACCTCTGTACGTTTCGAAAATTACGCATAATCAAATTCGCGTTCTTCTCTACGTGAGTGTGTCCAATTTTAATGTTGAATTATTACGATAGCGCTTGAGAGCCCGTTTTTAACCCTTTCCAATGTCTTATGTTCTAATCTATTAGGATCCCAACATCATATTCCATTACTGGACGAACTAGTGACTTATATGCCACCTCTTTGGATTTATCAGAGCCTTTTCTTAGTACTCTCATCACAAAGTGTAAGACTCTCCATGTTGTCCCGTTGTGTCAGTAACGTGTTCCGCCCAACCGAGATCGCTGCTAAAATTTATTTCTAAGTATTTACATTTGTTAACTTCCGGAGTAGTTTCATCCCTTTTAACGTATATGACGCGATTATTTCTTTTTTTTCTTGTAAAACTGACGGCTTTGCTCTTTAGATAATTTATTTTAATTTTGTTGGCCATTGCCCAATCGTTTATTCTACTGAGGTCATTCTGAAGAATGAGTAGAATCTTCATGACTTTTTATTTCCCTGTATACGATACAGTCATCCGCGAATAAGCGAACATGTAGCGGAAAAGGTCGCAGTCGGGGTTTTTCTCGGTGTTCTCCCGTTTTCCCCATATTAGGCACCTACATTATTCCGTCAACATTTCTCCATTTCGTCATCATTCCATAGCATTCCCCGAACGCCGACTGGCGACGCACGGAGGGAACTGGCCTAAGGACGAATGAGGTGGCTTGCTCGTAACCCGAGTATGCAGCGAACCTTAGTGTAGTTAGCCTGTGTGGATTTGGGAATGCGTCTAGTTTGGGAGTTAGCGCAATAGATCGTAAAATGTCGCAATGCGGAGTCACACTGCCTCCCTGCCAACAATTCAATTTCATTCCATTTCAAGGTATTTTACGCTTGCAGTATTGATAGAATCAGTTGTTGGAGAGCACGCAATGTTACTCGGTATCATTTTTTATTCTGTAATTGTAATATTGGCATATACACATATACATAGCACCCTTACAGCGAGATTTGCTTGTTTTTTGGTTTACTTATAAAGACATAACTAAAACTCTTCATACACAGTCATGCTTCAAGCATAATATATTATCTAATATAATCATGGAGATCAGTTTTATAGTAATATGAAGTACCGAAATATGTACAGAGTGAACATAAAGTGATTGCCTGAATATAAACATTACTGAAAACTACGCTAAATATTATAGTAACGCAGTTTTCAGAAAATGATAATCTACTTCAATTTACGCAGTTTTCATGCAAATACTTCAACATGCGCTCCGTTTGGTGCCCAGAAAGCGTCAGGTCGAAACCTGATTTCATGCCATGCCTGTCACATCTGAATTTCCCAACCCCTCAAATCCAAACATACCGTCTGTTGACTTTTCCGGAGGTATGAAAAATTGCCTCATCACAAAAACAAACTTACTTAAGATAGTCATTGTGTCGTATCCGCAGCAAATTCAGCACTTCGAGGACGGTCATCTGGCAATAAACCTTGCTCCGTAAAAGGTGAGAAACATATTAAAGGGAAGATACTATCACTTCATAGCGCAACATACAGCTACACGACAGACATTGCATTGTCAAATGATGGACTTTTTAGCGAGCAAACTCTATAGTTATATGCTTCTAGAAACAGAATGGAAAATTTGGACCGTGTAGAACGAGAAATTGAAGAGAATTGTCCTGCATATTTTGTTGTAGACGTCAGTGTGATCGGCAAGATGACGAAACAACACCTGCAGAACTTTTTGCGTCCGTTCTGAATATATATCCGACAAAGACAAGTCACTCCTATGTGATTCATGAACTAAACGCAAGAATGAACGCATACTTCAGGAGGGCTTCGGGGGGAAACAAGCTCATTTAAAACTCATCCCACCGAAAATTAGAAATAGGTATATTAAACCCCTAGATGTCGATTTTTTCTGACAGTATAAAATATAAGCCAAAAGGATTACGAATTACATAAAACTACGTTTCAACATGCCACAGCTCAAATTACATGACAGAATATTTATTCTCAAAATGCATTCTGTAATATACACTCTTTCGACTTATGCTGATTTACGCGTGGCAGTCAGCTGTATATTATAGTGGCAACCTTGTGCAGAAGTTCAAAAGTGTCATCGACGTGGCTTTCAACAATAATGTTCTACGTGAGTGGGCATTCGATGAGTGTACCGATGTTGCATTTATCACCTGTGCATTTTGAAGTAATGGTTATTGCCTTCATTGTTTTATAGAATGTCCTTAACATGCATTAATCTTTGAACACATGCACGACCTGACAATTTGTAATGCAGTTATAGACATCAACAGCACTCTTATGTGTGCAGATCGGCTCTTTAAACTTCAAAGTGCGCTCTTGTATACTGGGCAACTGCGGTGTTTGACAGAAGAACGACTGTCACCGTAGCATCCAGAGATAAATACTGTACGTAACTGAATCTGTGTGCGGTCATGCCTGTTGGAATCCGGGGGTTTTCCTTGTGAGAGCACCAGGGACGTCAGTCCTACATGCTGGCCACAGTTATCCTCAAGAAAAAACACTTACTTAAAAATGCCCTTCAAGGAACCCGAAGGTTCATTGCCGCCCTCACATAAGTCCGCCACCGGTCCGTATCCTGTGCAAGATTAATCCAGTCTCCATCATCATATTCCACCTTCCTCAAATCCTTTTTAATATCATCCTGCAATTTACGTCTCGGCTTCCCCAAAGATCTTTTTCCCTCCGGCCTCCCAACTAACACTCTATATGCATTTCTTGATTCGTCCACACGTGCTACGTGCCTTGCCCATCTCAAAGTCTGGATTTAATGTTTCTAATTATGTCAAGTGAAGAATACAATGCGTGCAGTTGTGCTTTGTGTAACTTTCTCCATTCTCCTGTAACTTCATCACTCTTAGCCCCAAATATTTTTAAGAACTTTATTCTCAAATACCCTTAATCTCTGTTCCTGTGTCAAAGTGAGAGTCCAAGTTTCACAATCATATAAAACAACCGGTAATATAACTGTTTTATAAATTCCAACTTTACGATTTTATGACAGGCGACTAGATAACAAAAGCTTCTCAACTAAATATAATATTATATTGCATGTATTCTGGTATAGGTATTATAGGGGATATCGATATATTTTATCGTTGAATTATAGTAAACTACAACATATGGTTTGTTAAGTACTATGTGGATGGACGTATGTAATTCATTTATAATTTATATTCATCTGAAGTTGTATATTCAATCCAGTGTTAACGTAGATCAACTAACTTCTTCTATTTAGAATAATATGCCACAATTTCACTTAGGATAAACAACGCATGTAAATCTGACACTTTTTTTTAATATAATGGGTCATATTGTAAGCGAGCTTTCACTTACATTAACCAATTATACGCACACTCTTAAAATTTATTAATTAATTAATTTATTCATTCATTCATTCATTCATTCATTCATTCATTCATTCATTTATTTATTTATTTATTTATTTATTTATTTATTTATTTATTTAAATCCACCACCAACAGAAGCAGGCTTCCAATTTACAGAGATACATACACAAAAAACCCATAATATATTTTGTAAATATTTATATTCTTACATATTTCGTCTAGATTTTAATTCAACTCATTATTCTCATTTTATTGCTTTATCTACTTTATTAGCGATAATTGATGCTTGATGTACATGTATTGACAAATTAGAGGTTACGATATTGACTATTCATAATGTTTTATCTATGATGTCGCTGGGCGACGAAAACGTTCATAAAAACATTAAATAGGCTGTAATATAAAGGAATAAATCCTTAAATATTGTACGATAAGTCACTGAACTAAAAAATATATATTGTGCCCAGATGAGTTATCATAATGCCTACGAAAATATATGTTTTAGTAGGTTAGCAACATTCGCGTATATATATATATATATATCTGTAAAGCTCGGGAATAGTGGCACTAGAGTAGAATGTTAATTTTACAGGAGAAGGAAAAAAAAACTGTCTTCACACTGGTTTATGTCGATGTGATTTTCTTCTGTGTGAATTATTGTAATGGAATATATACTTAATGTCTCTTTTTACAAGCGAGCAGATGTTCCGTTAGTTGTCAATAAATTAATAAAAAAATGTTTGTGGAAACTGAATTATGCTACTTTTCCCAATCATTGCATATAATCAGACACTTTTGTTAAACGGCCAAAAGTCCAGGACATCCGTTCTTTTAACATAGATTATAAAATGTTATGTTACATTTTAATAATTTGTACTGAGTTTCTTAAAGCCCTTTTAACATAAATCGATGCATCTACAGCAGTCGTGGCGAGAACGTGACTCGCGAGACATTGTGGCTCGCAGTGATAGCTGTGTATTTCTTGCTTGCTTCTAACCTCCGCCAATCCCCACCCTTTCACTCACTGGAGTCAAACTCCGTTCCATTTGTATTTGACTCTGACCTGCGAGTGGCATATGTCTCTCTCGAAACCATGTACGAAAGTTCCAAGTAGGATGGGAGGACGCATTTTTTTGCTGTCAATATGATGAGAATATTAAATGTATGATTTGTTTACAAATATTATGAGGAAAACGGTTGTATAATATAAAACGGCCTTATACTACATGTTACTAATGAAACATTAAAAGGTTAAGTGTTATTGTTATCATCATCATCATCATCATCATCATCATCATCATCATCATCATCATCATCATCTCTGTACGTCGACCCTTTTTCAGCAGATGTACGAATAATGCGGTTAGATCTTCAATTTGAACTCAGTGATTTACAATGTGATGTCAAATGAAAGCTAGATGTAAGGACTTGACAAAATGTTGAACTTTCAAATCTCTGCCAAAAAATAAATATCCGAATCTTCGTTCTTTCGCTTGCTCTGTTGAAGCCATGTTCGCTACAAATTACGTTTGTGAAAAATTATTTTCAACAACTGAAATAATAAAAACCAAATTTAGATCACGACTGACAGACAAATACCTTCGTGATCAACTACGACTGACAGTAAGTGACATAATTCCTGATTTTGAAACTTTGTCGCAGAGACATTCTGAAGACAGTTAATTTTAGGTTGTAATATTGTTCATTTATTGTTCATTTCTTTCTTCGTTACATGTACTAAACATTTGTTTGTAGCGTTGTACTGTATAACATTATATTTAAGTGCTTGACGTAAGGAAAATGAAAATCCGTTAATAAGTCAGACAGTTGCTTCATTTCCCCTTCGGGTATCCGCCTCCCTCCATAGGTGCTATGCACGTTGCAGGTTACACAGTGGCTCGGCGCACGGTCACATTTTCGCCACGGCTGATCTGCAGTAAGAGAACACATATCAATAAAAATGAATTGTGAAAAAAATGTGACTTCCGCCCTTTTAACAAATAGCGATTCATTTACGTCGGAGGCTGAATGAAGCCTAGGTCCATTATGGGGTGGAAAGATCAATGGGTAAATTCATAGCCTCATCTGGTACTGAGTACGCGATCTTCCTAATTGTAGCACAACGCCTTAACCTTGACGTTGCTGCACCCTCAATGTGTTAAAACAGTATCATATTTAAATATTATTTGTCACCTTTCTTCAGTTCCTTAAAGGTATCATGCTCTCATTAATAGGCTATAAATGCTCTATATTATTTCAATGTACCGAAGTACATATGATATTTCCATGCAGATATTCTGCGTCATCATACGATGAAAGAGTAATGGAACGGAGAAAAATTCTCTCCGGCGCCGGGATTTGACGTATTGCAGAGGGCGGCCACTAGAGGGAACCCAAGAGTTAGAACTCAATCAGAGACAATTCTGTCCGACGCCGGGGTTGTATCCGGTGTGGCTTAGTGGATAAAGCATCAGCACGTAGAGCTGAAAATCCGGGTTCAAATCCCGGCGCCGGAGAGAATTTTTCTCCGTTCCATTACTCTTTCATCGTATGATGACGCAGAATATCTGCATGGAAATATCATATGTACTTCGGTACATTGAAATAATATATGATATGCGTAAATCACGAAGTGATTTAAGACGGCGCTTATTCCGTCGGATCCCGGCCAACTAGTCACTCATAACGAGTGCACCTCAGCACATGTGTGGACTTCGGTCCTATGTTCATAGACATCTATGACGTAGTGCAGAGGGCGGCCACTAGAGGGAACCCAAGATTTGGAACTCAATCAGAGACAATTCTGTCCGACGCCGGGGTGGTATCCGGTGTGGCTTAGTGGATAAAGCATCAGCACGTAGAGCTGAAAACCCGGGTTCAAATCCCGGCGCCGGAGAGAATTTTTCTCCGTTCCATTACTCTTTCATCGTACAGGGACATCATTTTATTTTTACCAACATTTTTAACATTAACCTGGCTATACTCGGAAACACTGTTACCCCCCTTCCATTACAGGAGTTTGGTGTTACTAGTGCAATATGTAAACAAATCATTTTACTAGCTATAGGAGGAGAGAAAAATAGTGTATCCATTTATGTTACAGGGAAATACAGTATTATGATTTTCCGTTTGATCATTACTTTTACAGTATTTTATCAAAAAACAGTAGAATAGTAACATTTTTTTTCACAAACTCAACTCTTCAGGCGGTTATATTCATTATGTAATGTCTACTTTATTCAGCATATTACTACCCTAATTTATTCCTGAGAATTTTGTGAGCATTTCCGTAAGAAATCTCAATTTCTACAGCTAACTTCTTGACCGACTTATTAGGACCTCGCTGCATCCTTTCTCTAGCATCTTCTACAGCATCTTCTGTCACCTTTGTTGGGCATATTACACTTTTCTTCCTTTCTGTACACTCTGTTGCTCTAAATTTATCTATCAGATTAATGACATTCCTACGAAAATATTCCGTAATGATATAATCAGGAAATTGTGAAAATAACTGTTGTTCACATTCGGTTATATTGTAATTCCAGTTTCCATCATCGTCCTTCATACCTACAAACAGTAAAACAAAACTCTTGTTTAAATAATGATGTTAAGTACCATACCATATTATAGAGTACCGTACTTTCGGTAACTCTAATCTTCACTTTTGCTCAGTCCACACAAATAAATTCAGTTATGCTACACACGATACCTGTGTGAAAATAAACTTCAATAATATAAGCTCTTTCTTGTATAGAAAATGCAACATATTTCTGAAACACACTGTACTCTGTACTGTTTATTTCACTGCTAGCAACAGCGGCCGTAAGTTTGTTTGACTGACGTTAGTAAGGACATTAGTGAAAGGAGTGAGAGTCAAGTACATTTAGAAACGCAGGTACAATAAAAAATTGAAGTAAAAATAAAATGATGCCCCTGTATAAATGCTCTGTTAGATCAAATACTTGTCACATGAGAATTATAGTTGAAATGAAATGATTAGCCTAAAAGTGTCCCGTTGAGTGCAAAGGCCTCCTCCTATAGAGGGAGAGCTCTATTTGTCTCACGTGGTGAACTACTCCGCGTAAGAGATGTTTACAAACTTGGAATTGTTCACTTGGTTCACTTTCTGCACTGTTTGGTATTGTTCGTTTGTTTCTGTCGCACTGGTTTTAGTCGCTGTTCACTTGTCTTCTTAGGTTTTTCCAGTCTTCCCTATGTCTTGCTCTGCTTGACCAATGGCTTCCTACTCGTTCACTGAAAAGGTCGGCCCATCTTCTTCTTGGTCTCCCGCGTGATCTCTTGCCAATGCGGGGATCCCATAGCGTGACTGCGTCATCTTCCGTCTCTAAGTCGTGCAACATGGCCTCCCCACTTCCGTTTGGTGTTCGTGGCTTGCAGTGCTGGATCTTTAATTGCTGACATCTTTTGTAGCACTTCGTTTGGAACTCTGTCCCTCAGTGATAAGCCTAGTATCCTTCTCAGCATCTTTCTTTGGCATAATTGGAGACTGTTACGAAGTTTGGCAGTGAGAGACCATGTCTGACACCCATATAACAGTACAGGAGTTACGTAGGTCTCCAATATTTCTATTCTGAGTTTCTTGCTGAGTGTTCTCTCCAGTACGATGAACTTGAGAGTCCAGAATGCCTTCCACGCGAGAGAAATCCTTCGTTTTATTTCCTTCTCTGTCTTATGGTGGAAGGAGACTAGCTGTCCTAGGTATACGTATTCAGACACGTATTGTAGTTATGCACCATCAATTATTATGGGTGACTCCGGCCCGTTTGACATCACTTCACTTGTGTCTTGATCATATTCATCAGGGTGCCTGTGAGTTGCGACGCTGTTATTCCCGGTGTGACTCCTCCTCTTTGCTTACGTCTTAGGAAGTGAAGGCTCTATAAAGTCTAGGTAAGTAGTATCATTCGCCATTTTTGTTCTTTCGTTGCCGAGCTACCATACGAGGAATCTATTTGCCGCACCGTTAAACATTATCATGTCGTAGCTCCTGTGATAATAAATCAAACGCACTGTAATTCAGCAAATAATTGAGCGGCAAATAACGTCTTCGTGTGCTTTCTGCGAACGCCAACGAAGAGCCAAAATGGCGGGCGATTATATTAAGTATTCATCGAGCCTTAAGAAATGAATAACGTCTTCATCAGCGAATCACAGGATGCACACGTTTAAATGTATCCGACCTGCAACGTGATTGGCTGCCGGAAATAAGAGCTACGGGACTATAGATATATTAATGCTTAACAATTTGTTGAGATATAAATTTTGTTTTTCTTTAATTATTAGCTAATACAATGTTTTCACATTTATGCTACAACGAAATATGCAAATTTTCACGCAGCAGCTTAAAGGTATGGGATTTAACATAAAACAAATATGATAAATGCAAGTCAACTTTTACATGGAAAACAAAATTCAATTGCGTTACATATTTTTATTGCGATATTAACACACCTGTTCTGCGGTTTTTGTGTTGGACACGAAATGTCGTGATGAATGCGCGCAACACCTGTCCCACAGCGCCGTTCATTCTCTTTTTTACTTGTCGTTATCCTATTTGAAATATTTCACATAACGGGTGGGCGTTGCGCCCAGATCGATCATCAGGGGTGGAGGTAGTTGTTCGTGATACAGCAATGTTCCCTAATATGCGACACCCTCACCGGAATGGTTCGGATGGTATTTACCACGCCGATACTATGCACTGTTGTATCATGCGCACTGTTTACCGGCTGTTTATCTATCCTCTTAACTCTGTGAAGCTGTACTAGAAAGAGTTGATGAAGGAAGATTGATGCTGATATTGATCAGGGAAAGAAAGAAAAGGAATTGGCTATGTTACTGGCTTAAAGAAACTTCCACTGAAGGATCCACTAGTGAACGAGAAAATGTTCTGAGCAGAAGAAGGCAGGTGACATATAATATTAAGATAAATACAGGGTGCTGCTGCTATGGCGCTACAGTCCAATTTGAGCCTTGGTCTCCTCAATGCGTCTCTTCCTATATTCTCTCTCTGGCCTTTGTTTTCCATGCCCTTATTCCTAGAATATTCACGGCGTCCTTTCTGACTTCATCCTCCCATCTTTTCCTGGGCTTTCCAACTATTCTTTTCCCATGCATTTGTTGGGTGAAGGACCTTCTTGCTATCCGCTTCTCATCCATTCTCACTACATGTCCTGGCCACTGTAATCTTCTAAATTTAATAAATCTGGATACTTCCATACCTTTATATAACTGGTATAACTCAGAATTAAATCTTATTCTGCATCCTTTCTCATCTTGGACTGGACCAAAAATCCTTCTCTCGAAGCTGTTCAATCTTTCCTCCGCCTTACTTTGCACGATCCATGTCTCACAACCATAGCACAATATTGGCCTTATTATTGTTTTATACAATCGTATTTTGTTGTTCCTATGTATTGTTTGGGATTTCAACAAGTCGATCATCGAAAAATAGGCTTTGTTAGCCCGTAATATTCTTTCTTTTATCTCCACTAATTCATCATTCTCTTTGTTTACTATGGAACAGCGTGAGTCAGGATTAAAGGTACATACATGCTGTGAGGGGTGATAATATTGGTGATTCTGAACAAAAAACTTTATATGAACATATGCCCTGTCCTTAACAGTATCTGACATACAGCTGTTTGAAAATCACTGGCGTCAGTTTCATGTTCTTCACCAGCACTCATAAGCGAACGCAACCAAACCGACATTAGGTTGTAGTAGGATCAATAAAACGTATCCTGGGCGATGGATCGGTCGCGTTGAAGTAATTTCTTAGACCACGAGGTCACCTGACTTTACTCCATTGGTTACTGTGTGTGACTTAAGAGCGAGGTCTACAAGCGCAAAGAGGAAAAAAGGAAGGAACTTCTCGCCCGCATTTTACATGCTTCTGCTCAAGGTAAGGAATGTCCGAATCAGCTCAGATTAGCAACACAACAGCAGTCTACAAGAGCTGCAAAGTGCATTGAAGTTGTCGGTGAACTATTTGAGCATGTTCTGTAAAGAAAAGTACACAATTAAACAGAACATAAGATGTTTTAATTTACTATCACCTGCACTTTTCCCGTTCCTCATTGTTTCCATTAGTTTTCTCCGAATCTGTTAAGAACAGGACATAATTATGTTCCTATAAACTTTTTTGTTCAGAATCACAAATATTAACATTCCTCAAACCATGTACCTTTCCTGACTCACTCTGTATAGATCGTATGATGAAACTAAGAGGAAGGTGAAGAGAGAGAAGATTGGAGAATTTTGGGTTTGCGGTGGAGGACCTGCCATTTGGTAGAAAACTGTGAATGAATGAAACCACAATATTAAGAAAATTTTCTTTTTCTTCTTCTTTGGTCATGTATTAAGCATGATGCTAAAATGTCCACCTTTTAAATAGGTAGTTAATTATCATTTATGTCCCTTAGTGTAGCATTTATAAATTTTATTTAAAAATGTAAGCATTACTTTCAATACTCTTTAATGTTCTATGCATCATTTAAGTAATGAACTATTAATACTCTCGTCCATACCACTTCTTAAAAAGCTTTAATATAATTCTTTGAGTCAATTATTTTGCTTCAAAATATATGAATTTCAAATGGTGAGGCATATAGCTATCTGTAATGAATTTTCATGTTTAGCGTCTATATTCGATCTACATTAATAGAAAAGATGAAAGGATTTTGTAGAATGGAAATTACACTGACTCTGATATGAAAAGGTTTACGTCATATCCGAATTTCAATGTGAACGAGTCCATTCCAACACCCAAGAGGAGTCAGCAGTACATGATCTACTTGGAAGAATATGTTATAATCCATGGGGGGAGGGGGTTTCAATGAAAGAGGGTCATTTCATAATAATGCAAGATTAGCAGTACTGCAGGTAGGGTGACGCAACAACAGTCAAAATTACGTCAGTTGTAGTTGAAAGCTTGATGAAGAAGCACGTGTTTTTGTTTCAACCATAGCATACCCTGTGTTTAAATAACGAGAGCTAGAAATTAAGCCCGCAGGTGTCTCGGGTTCTCTTACTGTTGAAAATCAAAAGTCGTATATAAAGACCGAAACTTTACGTAGCAAAATTCCTACAGAAATCCACAGTGCTTTAAGTGAAGTTTGTGGTGAGTTCACAATGGACCGTAGCACAGTTTCTCGTTGGGCTCGTTGTTTCCGTGGTGCGAGGTCAGCATTAACGCGAGAGCTGTGATACGGTGTCGGAGAACTGTGAGGATCGGAGTGCGAGCAAGAAGCGGTATAAGTAGCAACGATTTTCAAGTCAATATATTTCGTAAACGAGGAAAAAGCTAAACGAATGACTATCACCACGTTTCTTAACGAACAAAAATTTGCTTAAATATGAATTTTCATTAAATTCAAATACCATGAACATGGACGGTTCTCTTGTAAGTTCTCAAAGACCATGTCGCGTTTCGTTCATTTCTCGAATCTACCATAAAAAAAATTGGGGTGAAGTCCCAAAAAAAAGTTATGAACTTGTTTGCTCAGTAGGAATTTAAGAAAATCGCTTAATTTTCATGAGATATCATCCTTAAGTTGTCAATGCCTTGATCTTAGTGGTCAGAATTACGGGATCGCAAGAGTTGTGTTTCGAATCGCAACTTGCGGAATGTAAAAATTCGTAAATCCTGCGTTGAAGTCTCGATGACTGCGAGATGACACTGACCAAAAGGCGAATAAGGAAGGTCCGATCTCTGCGGCTTAGGAAGCTGTGATCCGCGAAGTGCTTAATGATATGGTGTGATGGATCCCAAGTTTTACTTTCAGAATTACCTATTGAAGGCGTATCCTACAGCACGAAAATGGCCAACTGCTTTGGAATTCACTTAGATGTTTTAATGATCTTTTGAGAACACGAAATTGCATGCACCATTGCAAATTATTCTCTCCTGAAACTATCATCATGAAAAACAATCAACAATTAAGAGTCAATAATATAACAGATACGGAGGAGTATAAGGAGTTAGGTACAGCTTACAGCAGTAAAATTTTGGAAATATTCAACATTTCTTTCCTCCATTACTGTATCTTGTACAATAATGAAAATTAGTATGTGTAAAACACTATCCTTCAGCTATATGAAAAAAATATTTTTACGATTTAAAAAAAATACATTTTTTTTTTCAAAATTCAGTTCAGTGTGCAGTGACGAAGCGCTTCCCACATAACTAAAAAACTATTCAACATTCTGTGATAATTTTTTTGTATGTATTAATGCATATCATATCTACAATATGATGCAAGCTCACTTCTCTGTCTTTGCTATATTGTCTGACAAAAAATTAAAAAATATATATTATTTGTTAAGGAATGTAGTTGAAAGAGCATGATATTGTAAGCATGAGTTTCAGCAATAAAATAAAAGAGAGAGAACATGAAAAATTTAAAGAGTTTAATGAATTATGAGCACTGCGCGGTGAACTGCAAATTTTGAATTTTGAAAAAATAAAAAAAACATGTATGCGTAATTTTTTTAAATAGTAAAAATATATATATTTTTTTCATATAGCAGAAGGATAGTGTTTTACACATATCAATTTTCGTTATTGTACACTAGTGGCAAAAAAACCGGACCGACCCTTGTAGCTGATTTCAGAGCCTTGTTCACTCCAGAGCACGATAGACTGGTAACTAGACTTCAGTGGTTCGAATCCTGCCTGGGAAGGAAACTTTTTTTTGTTCCTTATTGAAATTTGTTCCCAATACGTTTTGATTGCAGCGATATTTTACTACTTATTTAACTCATTATTCCCAGAACATGAATTTTACCAGCAATCAAAAAATATTGGGAATAAATTTGAATAAGGACAAAAAAAAGATTTTCTTCCCAGGCAGGATTCGAACCACGAAAATCTTAGTTACCAGTTTATCGATCTCTGGAGTGAATAAGATTCTGAAATCAGCTACAAGGGTCGGTCCGGTTTTTTTTGTCACTACTGTACAAGATAGACTCGTAATAATGGAGGGAAAAAAATGTTGACTATTTTGAAACATTTTACTGCTGTAAGCTGTACCTAATCCCTTAGGGTGCTATTCATAGACATTTCGCTAGGCCGCGCTACGAGCATGCTAAACTAGCTCCGGCTATCGACTGATTACTTGTACATGATTCATATAATAGCATATTGCTAACACTGGTTTATGAATACGAAAAACGTTAGTTCGCTGATCATCCACCGGAATCCCGTGCTAAGAATGTCTATGAATATGGCCCTTAAAGCCTTCTTCCATGGTTTGGAATATAGATAAAAGCTTGTGCTTTCACACATACAACACTGAAAGCAATAACAAGAATGTTCCTTCCTGAAAATCAGCCGCCTTTGCTTTGAAACTACAGACATGACCAAGTTCTCCTGTTGGCAAGCACTGCATAGCACAGGTGGTGGCGAAGCCCTCATTAAGAGGCGGGGCGTTAAACCCTTTGCTCGTTTGGCTAAATGAGCCCCAGGGACACCCCTGCCTTGACGTCGTGTTTACCAGACGACCTCGTTACCCGATCCACGCCTGTCAATAAGGGAACAGTTAAAAGAGAGAAAATGCCGAAAGAATGCATTTGTAGTGAAGCAAAAAGCTCACCGTTTTAAATTGTGACAATGGAAATAAAAAGAGACACGCCCAATACTTTCTCTGTCCACTTGATGGGAAGGATGTCCCATTAATGCCACAGAGTTACACAGAAGACTGAAGGGTAGAGGTCGCATGCTTTCTGCACCTCGATACTAAAAGGACACGCTTTGGTTAGAATCGAGTTCCTACTGCTCTTCACCCTCGGAAAAGATTCAGAACTCAAGTTTGTCTGCATCGTAGGCGAATGAATGTACTTCTAAATCATCCTGAAATTTATGTCAAGATGAGGATAATTATCATTTCATGAGACTCCTTCCTGTCCTGTCCAGCGGAGTCCTCTGCCCAACCTACTCTTCAGAATCTTAATTCTATTGGCTAAAATTTTAGTTCAATGTGCATAGATTGAGACATTATACATTTATTTACAGTGATGAACGGTTGAAGTAAAATAAATTAAAATGTTCTCAAACTTTTCCTTTATTTGAGGTTTTCTTTAAAAAATTAAATATCATGAAAATTATTCAGTTTTACTGTTTAGTTTGTATGATATTACGGAGACCTCTGGTACCAATGAAATATTGTCATATATACCTTGTACAGAAATATACAGCTCAGGATATTGTTGCGAAACTTAGTCATCACTAGGGAACGAAGTCTGGACACAAAAAATTGCCTAGAGGCAGCTACATTGGCTATAGGATCACGTAGATTGTTTACTTTACTGATGTACCTTCAGGTTCGTATGCGAAAAGAAAGATGTCGTGTGAAGAGAGCTCTGTTCGTTCGATGTGCAAGTTTTGTATTGTTTGCTGCATTATAATAGGTTGTTTCGACACAGCATGGCTATTTTCTGTTTAAAAAGTAAACCTTTCGTCAGAAGTTCAGTTGTGATCTAACGAAGGTACTGTGAAGATCTGTCAAAATGCCGTCAATAAAATCTGCAACTTTGCCTGTGCTTGGAAAACACTTCGGAGATTACTATTTTCAGTCAAGGAAGAATAGGACATTATGTAACGAGCCTACAATGGTAGTAATTAAGACGTGAGTATGTTTGTTTATGAAACGAGCGCAAGCGAGTTTCATAATTTTCATACGAGCGTCTTAATTACAATTATAGGCAAGTTTCATACGACTTTTTATGCTCGACCATATTTCTAACTTGAAATTATTCATAAGTATTCATGTTATGGTTATGTAAGTGAGGAGCGGAACTGACCTGAATTGTGAGATGTGCGCAGACGCGAAAGTATTGATTTTTTCCGAGGCACGAACGTCATTGACCTTGATACTTATAATCTAGAGAATAACATGAGCATTAGGCTTGATATAACCTGGAAATTGATTTAGAATTGAAAAACGAGATCACAAATTGAATTTATTTGAATATTATTTACAATTAACGCTAATTATTATAATAACAGAACATAACCTTCTGCGACAGTATTGGATTTCCAGCCTCCGTGCCTTTTCGCTAATTGCCTTTCGATTGCATATCCGAGAATAATCGATACTTGCGGTTTCATAATGGTACAATGGTGATTTCTCATTGGCTGAACAACTGAATTATAATGAATAGGTGTACTTTAATGAGGTGCATTAAAGGGCTACTACCAGGTGTATAATTACTACATTTCGGTATGGTCGAGCATAAAATATATTATGGTGCAAGTTAGAAATGAAAGTTGGTAAGCATCATAATTTACAAAAACACTGTGACTCTAAAATAGTGATGTTAAAACAAGCGCATTTTTCTGATCATGACGACACGCGCGGGCAACAAGCGCTAGTTATGGAAGGAGGAAGGGTTATGCATATGAATAAGCAGCCTGTGGGATTAAGGAAACAGTGGTGCACAAACTTCAAACGGAATGCGAAATTTTATGTCGTTATTTTCATATGGCTTCTTTGTTTGATATTTTCTATATTGTCTGTGAAACAAAAGTACTAAACACTAATTTCTTAATATTGCAGTTGTGTTTTAAATGTTAATAACATAATAAAGACTTAAGAAAGAATATTCATATAAGTTCCATAGTAGTACAACATACTATACTAAGTGAATGAAACACATCATTCATAAAGAAAGTGATATCCCAAAGAAAGAGATAACTGTAACCAATATTACATAACAAAGCTCTTATTGCATCACGCTTTTAAGGTGATATTGCTGCGCAACTTCCTATGATCAGAATTAATTATTTTCTCCAAATCTGCTGAAGCAATAGAGCTGACGTTTTTACAACGCATGGGCATATATCTTTCGTTTATGATGTATTAGTAGTTGGTTTGTTAATTAATTTCCTTACAAACATTTTCGATGCGAATATATTTCCAAACTTTTTAATACACTATCTTCAGTAATACGTAATTATTTACGATATATTAGATTTATGAAAACATTGTTTCAGTACCTGTAAGGCTACTAAATAAACAAATCTGAAAATTTCACTTTTCTGTAAAAAAGCTGAGAAAATATTCCTTAAAAAAAAAAAGCAAACTTGTGAAAAATTAGCATTAAAATTAAAACTTACATTCTTATAAGGCACTTATACTTCTCAGACAGATCTAAAAATTAACATGGATGCAGTTTTAATAAGTTCTCTTCCCTTTATCCATTGAATCAGTGCCGTCCGTCCCTGTATATACAGTGGCTCCCATAAATATTCGGTTCGTGATTGATTTTACAGTATTTTGCTATTGTTGTTTTGTTCTGTGTTCAAGCGAACCTGCATTTCCTTGCAAATACATTATTTAAACACTTTGTACATAACGTTAAATAATTTACATCGAAAGTTTAATATTCACAATGTAATAACAAATAATCGGCAAGTACCATCAAAGTTCACTCTCTTTAATATTCGGTTTTGATTTCTTTGCTTTCAATCTAATGCACGTTTTCCGTTGACATCATTGTAGGGTTCAGTAGCGAACGTGCAATCATTCTGTCTACACGTTGTGCTCAACCCTGGCGAGGTTGAATTAGTCTACAGGTCGTCAAATCGGTCGCAAAGGAAACAACACAACTTTTGTGATCTATCATGACGAAAAGGGGCTAAAATACACAAAAATAGCCAAAATATTAGTGTGAATAAGAATACAGTTGGGGATATAGTGGGAAGAGACAGAAACGAAGGCAGAATCGAGTCCATACCACAGAAAGGGCAGCCAAAAAAATTAACTGAACGAGAAGACCATTCCATCCTGAAGAAAATAAAAGAAAATCTTCGACTAAATGCAACGAAACTTGCAGCATGTGTTCTTGAGGAGTTTAGCAAGCAGGTAGGTGCCGAAATAATTCGAAGAGATTTGAGGAAAGAGTGGTTTAATGGGAGAGTATGTAGGACAAAACCTTACATAAATGAAATAAATAAAAGGATGCGGCTTCAGTTCGCAAGGGAACATGTCCACAAAGAGGAAAACTGGTGGGACGTTGTGATGTTTGCTGATGAAAGCAAATTTAACGTCTTCGGGTCGGATGGACAACAGTACGTGTGGTATAAGAAAAATGAAGATCTCGGAAAAAAAGAATCTGTTGCGAACAATGAAACACGGTATGGGCAACGTCATGGTATGGAATTGTATGGCTGCAGGTGGAGTTGGTGAACTTGTTTTCGTAGAAAAAGAATGGATCAGCATGTGTATTTGGACATTATTAGAAATAATTTAAAATGAAATGGAGAGAGCTAGGGATTAAAGACAGTTTCAAGTACTTTCAGGACAATGATCCTAAACACACAGCTGTAAAAGTGCATTTATAGCTTCTATACAACTGTCCGAACCCCAGCACAATCACCGGATTTAAATCCGATTGAGATTCTGTGGAAGAACCTTAATCGCAATATCAGACAAATTTCTATCACTTCCAAGACAGAACTGAAACGGAGATTAACGGAAGAATGGAGGAAAATTAGTCCCCAATTTACTACGAAGTTATCCAGGAGCATGCCAAGGCGTTTGAGGGCTGTTTTGAGGCAAAAGGGGTGTTCAACAGAATACTGAATTGAACAAACCGAATATTAATGAGGCACTATGTTCTATCAGAAATAATGTAATGATTTTTATAATTTTTTATTATGCAACAGAGAAGATGTTTTTCATTTTGTTGTAATTCTATGTAATTTTACGGAGAGTATAATTTTAAGTTTATTATAGTGCACATTTTTACTTTCATTAATTTTTTTGAAAATAACTAGTGTATTTATTTTAATCTTACATGCCAGTCAAACCGAATATTAATGGGAGCCACTGTAGCTCGACCAAGCGGCATTTACTACCTCTTTCGTCTGTCTCTTTCCTTTCCGCTGTAAAGCGCTCAGGCTCTCCTGAGTTCTAAAGTGAACGCTTATGCCTATGGGCATCAGTTGACATGACTGTCTAAAATACACATTGAATATTTGAAATTGTTCAGTGATTTGATTTCTAATCAATCTCCTTTTTATTATAATTTGTGTCTGATACTGATATGTGCGTTCTATAAACTTGTGAAAAAATCACATTTTAAACATTTCAGTGGAAAGTATACGTATAGAAAATTACCGACTCCAACAACCATGCATACACAATGCTTACTCACGTGTTATGGAATAAGTTTAAATTCCATACGACCAGCTATTGGTATCAATAAAAGGGTAAACTAAAACTGAAGTGTGTTCTTGAAAAAAAAAAAAATCTGAATATTCAAAACTCTGTGAAGTGCAATATGAACTAAATAGTGAACAGGTACAAGATTATGATAAATAAAAACTACTTGAAATTCGCACTACTAACAACGTGTGTGGTGTCGACAGAACATTTTCTTATTTGAGTGAAATCGAAACAGGTTTATATTTCACAATTTACGAATTTACACAGTAATACATTGCAATAAAATTAGCGAAACTTAAAGTACACAATTTTTATTTAAAACGTATCATCATTTTATAAAAAGAAGAGAATGAAGTAAGTCACTTACATAAATATCTGCTCCACTTTATTTTTTTAGCCACCTGACCAGTTGCGGTGCGTCAATAAGAGCACAAGAGCACGTGAACACCTTGTTTCCATTAATGCACGACTAGTTTTATTATTTAATAACGTATTGCCGTAGTGGGGATGTATAATATCAGGATCGAGTATTTTAAACTTCCCGCATCTTGCATAAACTTATGTAAACTTGGCAACATCCGTTCACGTACAAGCCGTGCTCTTTTCAAGAAGGTTACAGAAATTTCACGCATGCGTGGGAGAAAATTGTCTTTCATCGGCCGCTTATGACTCGTCAAGAGCACAAAGCGTTAAGTGAACAGTGAATCTATCCTACAGATGTCAGGTGCATCGATGCCTATCGTTTACGTGCTATATCTCGAGGATAAAATTTAATAAGTCTGTATTTTAGCCAGCAGGTGTCAGCATTTCACTGTCGGAACGTTTACTTTATGTGGATATGTGTACAGTGCTGCTACGAGAGTGTAGTTTGTGAATTACTATACTTCAGTGTCGGCATATAGCATAGTTTGGCTTTCAAAGACGTGGTGGCTGAATATGATGGTGGTATGAATTTAAATATCTGTATGGTGATGTATATTATTTAAGAATAATATTTACTTGCATGTATTTATAGTAATCAATCTATGCGAATGGGATTACAGTACTGGTATAGGCTATAGTGTATCAGTGTGTATATATACTGAACACACGCTTTTGTAAATTGTTTTACGTATTAATTTTTAACAAACGTAAACAATGAACTCTGTTCACGTAATTTTGAAGATAAAGAACTGGGTAAACTGGCTTTCCAGGAAAAATTGGAAATAAAAAGATTAGGTTCCATTATTATTATTATTATTATTATTATTATTATTATTATTATTATCATTATTATTATTATTATATGTTGTTTTGAATTTATATACCGGTTTTTCGACAGTGAAACATTGGAATCATGACATTTCATATTAGGCTAAAAACGTACGATTTCAAATTCTCTTCGATTTTGGAACCCAAAATTGTGAACACACGTAATATTTTATTACGAGCCGCCACTGCACCTGACTATACCAAGCAAGGTTTTGATTCAAGCGTAGCAGAGCTCTATACAAGTCCGTATACTACCCTTAGTTGATGTAAACAACACAACTTGCATAATATACGACGTAGTCAACTTCATAGGTTCGGTGTCCGAACTTCCATCCCTTGTCATCACATTCATTTTAATGGCAATGGAGGGGGCTGGCAAGTATGCTGAAGGGCTGTATTTGGTAGGGCCAGAAACTTTGACATTTCGCTTAGCGGTATAGAGAGAAGAACTCAGTGCGCGCGCATGTCAACACTTGAAAATCCATTACAAAAACAAAGACGTTTTGAGGGCTCGGTGCCAATGTCTTTAATATAATGGAACACTGAGTCCGTGTTAAAAAAAAAGTCTAAGAAAAATATTCGCAGGAAGGAAACATAAGTAAACTCAAAATTAATCGTGAAGCATGCAATAAATGCTTGGAAGCGACTCTACAAATGTAAAGTGGAAGACCCACACTTTACACGGATGAGCAGAAGAACTATCTCAGGAGTTAGAAAAGTTATACAAAAAAGGAACAAACCAGGTATGGAAAGGTTGATTATATTTATTGATATTTACGTTTACAATGTGTCCGCCGAGTTAGCTCTGTGGTAGCGTGCCTGCCTCCAGACTAGCAGGCGGGGTCAGAAATGTTCTTGTAATATTTCTACCTCGAGATTTGGAGATATGGCGGTGCACAACTTTTATCACTAAATTGTGCACCAATATGCTTGGGTTATGTAGCAAATCTCTCCGCAGTGCATATGAAGGGAAGGCATATGTCACTGTTGAGAGTGATTCGTCCGTCATATGGGGACGTTAAGCCTGGCAGCCCCCTTGGTGCTAGTCGACAGGCTACGTGCCGGCACCAGGTTTCCCCTTCTCTCTTTCTCACCTTTATCATCATCCTCACCCATTCACTACACTACACTTACACGAACATTTAACATACACTCACCCTAGCACACGACATAACTGTTCACAGATACACATGCATAACATATCCCGCCGATATGATGTGCAATTTGAAAATGGGTCACAGTCCTGCCATCTATCCGCAGTATGCGGAACCAGAATCACGAAAGTGAAGTGGGTAGGTATTACACACACACACACACATACACATACACACACGTTTACAATGTCGATCGAAAGCTAATACAGACGCAAAGGTTACTATTGATTCCGGAAGATAATAGCCAGACAACTTGTGAAATCCCATCTCATACGGGTATAATATCTGTCAACACTACCAGCAAATCCAAATTCTCATGTCCACATTCGTGATTCCCTGGTTATGCAACGTTAGTTGAGCAAAGAGGAGCGGATGAAGGCGAGTTATTGGAAACTTAAAGCCAGGAACTTCGACTGAGGGAGGATATATCTAAAGAAAAGTGGACATATTGAGAGGACTTGAGGTTAGCTATCACCAAACTTACTTAGCGAGGAAATAGTTATCCACTCTAAGAACATTAAATATCACGTAACTCAGGACCTTCAGAATAAAACCAGGACTGATTCAAGGAAGGAAACTATAGCGAGAAATAGGACTAAGAAGATAGAAATTATTGAAAAGTGGTTCAGAATAGTAGAGGATTATAAGGTAAAGAAGAATACTTCTGGAAGAACTAGAACTAGAAAATGTAGGCATGGTAGTGATACAATCAATCAATCAATTTAGGGCATTTCAAAACCTAAGACGTTTTTAGCCTCATTCACGATATATCGCCATTCGTCTCTGTTCTCTGCATCTTCCTGTCGTACTTGGTCCTGCCAACGGAGACGAGGTCTACCAAGAGGTCTCGTACATCTTGGAGAATAGTCGAAAGCTTTTCGTAGAAGAGAGTCTTCATCACGCCGTAGAACGTGTCCAAGCCAACGTAGTCTTCGACTTTTTATTAAGTCTATTATGTACGGATCTTTATAAATATCCCTTAGTTCCCTGTTGTTCAAAATTCTTCATGTGTTATTTTCTTGAAAGGGACCAAAAATCTTCCTCAATATTTTGTTCTCAAAAGCAATAAGGGATTTATAGTAGTGATATTCAAAACAAAAAAAGAAATTAAGAGGTTCAAAGAGGTAGATGGTAACATTTTACAATACAGAATTGTCCCAACAAAATACATGTAGCAGCTGCAGGTATAACAATAAAGGCTAAAAACAGTTTTAAAAAAGAGAAAATATTGCTATTAATTTATATATAAAAACATTCCTCTGTTAAGATATAGGTTACATTGCAAAGAGGTTATCTGAAATTAAAACTGTTTATATCCCAGAGAAAAGCAAAGTTGAAGATACTCAGGAATTTTATGGCATTCTTTAAGATCAAACCAACAAAATAAATAAAAATGACTGTACTCTACTTCTGTAGCTGCTGATTATAAACAGCTGCATTGACGGAATTCTTGATACAAATGGCGAGAGCATCATTAAAAGTAATGGACATAAACTAAAATATTTTTCATCAGTAAACTAATTAAAAATAAGAAATCTTTTTTCAACTTAAGAAATTCATAAAATAACATGTAAAGCTCTAGAACAGGCCTGCACAAGGTTTGCGCTCTCCGAGCCGGCTCACAGCTCATGAGCGGAATGCAGATATTAGCTGCCCTCTGTAAAGGGTGGACTGGAAGAAGGGGTGATCTCGTACAAAATATACACAAAAGGAAATACAGTACCAGTAAGAGTGTTTATGAAATGAATTCCAGTTCAGTGTTTGCAAAACTATCTTGGACTATTATTAATTAATAAAGAAATATTTATTTTACAGAAATAATAGAAATTCTATAGCCACTTAAATATACAATATCATTTTGTTATATTTTTATTTATCAGTACATCAAAACGAGGTTTTATGATGTTGGCAGCTGAAAGGAACAGTAGCCTACTGATAGTAATGAAACATCAGTTACAGATGTTCGATGTCTGCCTTTATTAAAGTTCATTATAGAAAACAGTTGCTCACAAATATAAATGTTGAGCCAAACATAGCAATCATTTTCACAGTCAGCTTGTGTAGTCGTGGATATTATTGCTAAGGTTTAGTCTTGTAAAACTCAACCAGACTAGTAGTATTATTCAAACGGTCTTTAGCCCTTAGGTCACATTGAAGATCAATAAGTTCGAGCTGTAAATCGTTAAATCGTTAAATGTTATGTTCCGTCTTTTAGATTCCTCCATACTGCACTGTAGCAGTAGGTAATCAACGTGAAACAGTTACTGAGAATAGGCCTACACACTGCACTCCACTAGATAACTGAGTGATTGTTTCCCTCTCCTCTACCTATAGCAAGTCTATGTCGTTCTGACATATGTTCCTCTCCGTTTCGGCGAGCGGTAAACACAGCTCTCCCGCTCCGAAGGAGCGCGCGCGCTCGTTGAGCGCTCTTTGTGCTGTTTCATTATAGACTAGAAATTAACAGAGAAGAAATCAACTCCTTTAGTAAATGATACCATAGGCTTTAGGTTGTATGATATTTCTACAGTTAATTTCCTACTGATTTTCAAAATTTGTACATTCATAATAAAGACATTTACTCTTAAAAAGATTTTCACATGCAAAAGAAACCTTTCGAGCATGGCCTACATATGTTGAAAGAATGGAATTACTTCATCACAGGAGGTTAGAAAAAGAATTAATACATTTATCTAGAAGCCTTAATATTCACAAAGAATGGAAAATTCTGAAAATATATTACAACGAGCAGCAAATGAAGCGTTAGGCAAAAGAAGAAAACAGACACAAAAAAGAGATCTCTAATTATGTGGAATGATGAAACAAAAATTTCGTTGAAAATAAAGGGACATAGGGTGCATTTAAAATATTTACCTTCACGTTGTGAAACAGATAAAACACAATACAAAAGATTAACAGGAATTGCTAAAAGAGAAACAAGAAAATGTTAAAACGAAGAGCTGTAAAACATTTGTAAGCTAAATTGAACATGACTTACACAAAAGCCAGCTCGATGTTTGTTAAATAATTAACAACTTAAATAGAACTGAAAGAGATAATTTGTATACCTATTAGTATAAAACTGAACAATAGTGGCTTTATTATTATGAAAACTGTTACGTAAACCAGTCAGTGACGAGATTATTATTAGTACATTATGCAACGAGCCTATAATGGTAGTAATTAAGACGCGAGTATGTTTGTTTATGAAACGAGCGCAAGCGAGTTTCATAATTTTCATATGAGCGTCTTAATTACCATTATAGGCAAGTTTCATACGACTTCTTATGCTCGACCACATTTCTAACTTGAAATTATTCATAAGTATTCATGTTATGGTTATGTAAGTGAGGAGCGCAACTGACCTAAATTGTGAGATGAGCGTAGACGCGAAATATTGATTTTTTCCGAGGAACGAATGTGTCATTGACCTTGATATAATCTAGAGAATAACATGAACATTAATTTTGATGTAACCTGGAATTTGATTTAGAATTGAAAAACGTGATGACGAATTGAATTTATTTGAATATTATTTACAATTAACGCTAATTATTATAGTAACAGAACATAACCTTCTGTGACAGTATTGGATTTCCAGCCTTCGTGACGTTTCCTTAGTTGTCTTTCGATTGCATATCCGAGAATAATCGAAAATCTGAACTTTAATGAATAGGTGTACTTCAATGACATGCATTTAAGGACTGCTACCAGGTGTATAATTACTACATTTCGGCATGGTCGAGCATAAAAATACATATAAAATTAACTGGAAATAACTCTATAACACCTAACAAAAACAGAAAAATTTGATACATCTGTAAAAAAAGTAAAATTCATAAAATCTTCAGGATGAAATATTGTAATATAATTTTTCTTATCATAATACACAGTGAAAATTGTTTAGATCTCAAAAGTTGTAAATGTCCACCTTTGAAAGAAGCCACGTATGTCAAATATCTGGGTATCATTATTGATCAGAATTTAAAATGGCCTCATCACATTATTTATCTTTGTAAGAGGCTTCGTAAAACAATTTATAAATTCGTTAATCTTCGATGTTACTTACCTATTAGAGTTCTACGAAATGTTTATTTGGCCATTATTCAGTCTATCATTCAATATGGTATAACTGTTTGGGGTGGAAGTACAAAAATTAATCTTAGTCCGTTAAATTTACTACAAAAACGAATAATTAAAATTTGTTTGAAGAAATGTTTCGATTATCCAACTAAATTAATTTATTCTGAATTTAATGTATTTAATATTGAACAAATTTATAAGTATACGCTGTTAAAATTTTATCATAAAAATCGTAATAAGTTTGTATTACAGACACACAAATATGACACAAGACGAAATATTAATTCAACATTAGTAGAACCTAAATGTCTCACATCTGCTGGTCTAAAGCATAGCATAAATTTTGGCCCTCGGTTGTACAATGCTTTAACTAAATTACACCTAGAACTTCTAACATGTAATCTACTAACATATAAGAAGAAAATTAGAAACGTGTTAATATCTTCAATTTGATTAAATAAATTTATAGCCTATGTGTATGAATTAATCAACCTATATTATATTTGTATTCTATAATTTTGAAATATATATTAGTCCTACTTTTCACGTGCGATATTATTCTTCTCTAGTGTTAATATTATATTATATAATTCCATTGCCGCTGTAATTATATTTCAGTTCCTATTTTATTTTACTTATTTATTTTTATTATTATTATTTTTTATTTTAATATTATATCTGAATTGCGACCGAGCACGAGCGCTGCTCATTCGGTCTCAAATTTTGTTAATACTACTGTATCTTCTTTTTATATTGCCTGTATTATTTTATTTCTATTTCTGTTGTTTGTTTAGTAATTATATTCTTTATTCTGTATTCTGTATATATTATTCAACTTATCTGAACTTTAACCTCAACATGACTTTTAAAAATTAGACAAGTTAAAGTCTATAACTTCGACAAAAGAGTAATAAGATCCCAATAAGTTCCATCAGCAAATAAAGCGACTGTAAGCAGGATTAATCTAAGTACTACCATACTTTTACTGTCTACCATTGTCACTGTCAATCTTTATGCTCCATTATGTCGTCATCGGATCTAAATGAAGTGTGTGTTATGAAATACTTATAAATCTTCAATGTGTGGATGAAATATTCTGAGCCAGGAAACTGGAACTGAGCATTGGCACCGACTCGGCACACTGCCAGAGGTCGTGTTAGCGTCTACTTGGCAATGCTGTCGGTAGTAGTTATTGTTAAAGCCGCTGTTTATCACAAATATTACACTTGTCATTACAGCGGCGCTCTGCAAGTACGGAGAAGAGAGCATTACAAGCCTGCCAGGACATAGGAGGAGACGGCAAAGCCCATCAATCTTTCCTCTTGACTTTGCTAGAGCTTCCAAAGTCATTGACCGGCAGACTGAGGTTCACGACTATGGGCAATACCATGAAGACATATTACAGACAGAATATATTTCGGTCTATCTGTCTGTCGATCCATTCATAACCCATCTGCCTACTCGCCCACCCACCCATCCACCTAATCAACCAACTGATATTTCACACAGGGAACCGGAGGAAAAAATCACAATGGTTTCTTATCGTATTCACCGTAAACTTGTGCATTAGGAGTTTTTTTTTTTTACAAGTTTGAGTTCTCATTTTAAATAACGTGTGACAAAATTAGGTAGTTCAACGGTGTTCAAGTACTGACATAAACGTTAGTACTCGTATTATTCTAACACACATTTATAGAGTGACCAGATTCACATCGATAGAAAAGAGGACACCAATCTTCAGAAAGGAGGACATTGTTCGAAAAAAGAGAACAGAAACTATGTACTTAGATTTGGGACTAGGCCTATATTATACTATAAATTATACTATGTTCTTACAAAATATTTAGAGTACAGATTTAGGCTCACGCGTATATCAGTGATGTCAATTGATGCCCATAGGAGCAAGCGCGCGCTTTAGAGCTCAAGAGAGCCTGAGCGCTTTACAGCGGAAAGGAAATAGACAGACGAAAGTGGTAGTATATGCCGCTTGGGCGAGCTATATTCAGAGATGGCCAGCACTGATTCAATAGATAAAGAGAAGAGAACTTATTAAAACTATATCCATGTTAATTTTTAGACCTGTCTGAGAAGTATAAGTGCATTATAAGAATGTAAGTTTTAATTTTAATGCTCATTTTTAACAAGTTTCATTTTTTATTCAAAAGAAATATTTTCTCAACTTCTTTTATAGAAAAGTGAAATTTTCAGATATGGACCAATTTATTTAGTAGCCTTACAGAATGTTTTCGTAAATCTAATATACGTAAATACGTATTACTGAAGATAGTGTATTGAAAATTTTGAAAATATTCGCATGGAAATTGTTTGTAAGGAAATGAATTAAGAAAGCAACTACTGTTACATCATAAGGAAAAGATATGTGCCCATGTATTGTAAAAATGTAAGTTCTATAGCTTCAGGAATTTCGAGAAAATAGTTTAATATTCAGATGTTAGGAAGTTCCTCACCAATATCACCTTAAAAACATAATACGATAAGAGTTTTGTTATGGAATATTAGTTACACTTAAAACATATACATCACCTAGGTAACTTTGCTTTTTACTGTAATATTGTGTTCATTAGTTTATTGATTACTTTTGTAAGGCTGAAGGTACCAACAATATCAATTCCAACTTATCATGTCGTACTCAATCTCTCTCTCTCTCTCTCTCTCTCTTTTTTTTTTTTTTGCATATCACTTTCTTTATGATTGATGTATTTCATCCATTTAGTACAGTACAGTTGTACTACTAAGGAATTTATCTGAATATTCCTTCTTAACTCTTTATTACTTTATTAACGTTTAAAACACAACTGTAATATTAAGAAATTGGTATTAGTACTTTTGTTTTACAGACAATATAGATAATATCAAACAGAAAGAACCCATATAAAAATAATGACATAAAATTTCACGTTCCGTTTGAAGTTTGTGCACCACTATTTTCTTAATCCAACAGGCTGCTTATTCATATACACAATCCTTCCTCTTTCCATACTTAGCGCTTGATGCCCGCGCACGACGTCAAGGTCAGAAAAATGCGCTTGCTTTGACATCACTGACGTATATTATACTTAAAAGTATGTTGATATTACAAATTTCAGTGCAAGATAGGTTCGGATAAAGTAAGTAAATATGCGCAAATAACAAGCGATTCTGTGTCACGTGATTTTTTTGTGTTAATCCAAACAAAGAAAAAATACGTACAGAAAAACGAAACCAACGACGCAATAAACTGCACTGAACATTACAACAGAAAGAGTGCAGCACAAGTACTAAACTACGTAGACGAATAACACGGATAACAAGAGGTCGTACCAATGGAAGTAAACAAACGTGCTATAATCGATACCAAATGATACTGGACTCCGAACGTAAACAAACCGAGTGATAGTAGTAATAACACACTCCTTTTGGACTGAAAAGAGTGATTATCCGTTCCCGCCTTCTTGCAATGAGACAAAGCGTCGCAGCCCATGGGTTCCTTAACAAAATATGCTTCCACGAAGCTTATCTATCTGCTCCTTAATTTTGTCGGTCTAATTTAGAGACACCCTGTGTAAACATTTAAAATGTTTTTAATCGCTTCTCTTCACTTTGTCGTAATGTTCATATTTCTGCCTCCGTACAATGCCACACTCCACACAAAGCACTTCACTAGTCTCTTCCTTAGTTCTTTTTCCAGAAATCCGCAGAAGATGCTCCTTTTTCTATTAAAAGTTTCCTTTGCCATTGTTACCATCCTTTTGACTTCCTGGTAGTAGCTCATATAACTTCTTATAGTTCATCCCAAGTATCTGAAGCTGTCCAGTTGTTCTACTGCCTCATTTAAAATTCGTACGTTTAAGTTCTTTATTTTTTTTCGATAACTACGGTATTCGAATTTGAATAAGGGTGTAATTGTTTGTCTCATTTGAACTGTTGTATCAGTGAAGCGTGGTGAGTCAGTGAAGTTATGGTTTTACAGTGCAGTGAATAGTTCCGACCAGTAATAATTTATAGTGTCAATGAAATGTGTTCTACAGTGTCAATGAAATGTGTTATATAGTGTCAGTGAAATGTGTCATAGTGCCAGTACAGTGAGTGAGATCAGAAAGTGAAAGATAATTATCAGTATCAATGTGAAACTTAGCTTATATAGGACCTGTATGTATGTACTGTAGGTTGTAATGTAAATTATTAATTAGATTATTAATAATATAATATAATTAATTAGGTTAATTTATATATTATTATTAATTGTAATTATTGTGTATAATTGTATTGTGTATTCTTATTTTATTGTGTATATAATTGTATTGTGTATTGTTTAGATTGTATATACCACTGGCACTGGGTTCTTGCCTCACTTGCAGTATAAATAAATACACACACACAAACATACATACATTTTTACATTTATCTTCATCCGATACAGTTCGCAGTTGTCACTTAGCTCCATTAGCATATCCTTTAGTATCGTCTCCTGTTTTGCTAACAACGGCATAGAATTCAGCATTCTTAAAAAAGCAGGCCTAACAATGACCGTAGTAAACGCAAATTTCCGTCCTCCAATCCATACAAGAGAATGCGTAATTTTCATACAACAGAACAGACTTTCTACAAAGTACAGTATGTATTGTAAGTACGGTACATAAATCACTGGAGTTGAAGCCGATATCTGAATATTCGATTATGATACATGGTAAATAAGCGCATTATAGTTCAATTCAGCATACTTGCACGGTATGGCGCATTGTTCTTCAGCTGTTACATACGAGTACCCTCAAGTTAAGCTCATGCTGCTCGAAGTTTGTGTTAATGGGCTGTAAGCTGGCCGACCGAATTGTGTGTGGTGACTCTAGGTCGTTCGTTACAGTTTTTAAGTACAGAATACTGCGGAATTCCGCGGGATCACGGAACAACACTCTATCATTAGCAGGCTGCGGCGTGAGCAGGCTTTAACAAGGTGTTCAACAAGAAGCGATGGTGGGGGCTTACTTTCTGTAAACATTAATTTCTTTTTACATCAGCTTCCACGCGGGGGTTCCGGTAACAAAGAATTGTGACGCAGACATCGCAAAGAGAAGTCTCCAGATCTCAATTACGTGGAATTCTTGAGTGTTGTAGTTCGCTAGTCAGAGACACAGACAAAGAGAACATGGCGTTGCATTCACATGACAATTTCATTACTCTTAATTACTTCTCTTAGTAATAATTCTTTATTTAAAAATTCCATCATTTTATTAGGTACTTTACAACAAGATAATTTTATCATGTGTCATTCGATACCAATTAATTACACTGAAAAACCGATTAAGCCTGTAAGTTATATACAGTTTTTCTTACTTTATAGTATCTACGAGGAGAATATTTTTACAATATATAGTGAAAATTAGAAAATCGAATCCCACTCATGTTACCTCGTTTTAAGGAAGAGTAAATTTAAATTTCTAAATATATAACAGGAAAATTATTTATTTGTTTACTCATTTATTTACTAAATTACTCATTTACTCAGTTATTTATTTACTCAGTTACTCATTTACTCAATTATTTATTTACTAAGTTACTCATTTACTCAGTTATTTATTTACTCATTTACTCTATTATTTATTTACTCAGTTACTCATTTACTCAGTTATTTATTTACTCAGTTACTCATTTACTCATTTATTTCTTTACTCAGTTACTCAGTTACTCGGTTACACACTTACTCAGTTACTCATTTACTCTGTCATTTATTTACTCAGTTACACATTTACTCATTTATTTATTTATTCAGTTATTCATTTACTCATTTATTTACTCTGTTACTCTATTTACTCATTTATTTACTCAGTTATTTATTTAGTCAGTTATTTATTTACTCATTTATTTACTCGGTTACTCATTTACTCCTTTATTTACTCAGTTACTCAGTTATTTATTTATTTAGTTACTCATTTACTCAGTTATTTATTTACTCAGTTACTCATTTACTCAATTACTCATTTACTCAGTTACTCATTTACTCAGTTACTCATTTACTCAATTACGCACTTACTCAGTTACTCATTTACTCAGTTACACACTTATTCATTTACTCAGTTACTCATTTACTCAGTTATTTATTTCCTTATTCGCTTGCTTGTTTGTTATTTTGTTTATTTATTTATTCTAACCGTAATTAAAGCTAAGTAATACTTGACAAAAAGGAAACCGTACTCTGTATGCAATTAAAAAATATAGAACGACAACAAAATAAATTACTGTACAAGTAGCTGAAATTACATTTTTCACAAATATATCAGAAGCCACAATAAGCGACAGGATAAGAAATAAAGATTCACTATAGGAATTGGAAATATTTTGTTTAAATAATTAAATACTGTAATTAAGGCTGATCTACAATAAACCTGGAACAGAAACGAAAACGAGAACGGAAATATTGTTAAAATAAATGTACAATACTGTGTTTAAATATGAACATTCACATTTAAAGGCTGGTTCACAATAAACCGGAAACGGAAACTGCAACGAGAACAAGAACGAAAATAATGTTAAAATAAATGTATTTATATGTAAGCATTCACAATAGTTAATTGTGAATGCTCACATTTAAATACATTTATTTCAACAATATTCCCGTTCTAGTTCTCGTTGTCGATTTCGTTCCCGGTTTATTGTGAACCAGCTTTAATGAGTAGCTTTCCGGAGCCCGGGAAAGGGAACGTGAAGGTTGGTCAAGTTTCAACTTTGCCGTTCTCGCTTCCGTTCACAGCCTACTAGATTTATTCCATCACAAAGCTATTTGGTTGTGTATTTTGTAGCAAGAAGGCCGTGACATAAGTTCTTCATACATTGCTTGTAACTGATCCAGAAATTCAGTAAAATCACTTTCAATATATGAGCCGTTCAGAGCAGAAGTGGTGTAAGTTAAAAATGGGTAATGAGAGTTAAAGTAAGCATTCTGTAAAATACAGCGCAAAGTAGCAATTAATATTCAATTTATTTAAACTATTAGTAGTCAGTTGAAAGCACGAAGGACATATTAATTGCTGCTTTGCGCTGTATTTTACAGAATTTTTACTTTAAACCTAATTACCCAATTTTGACTTACACCACTTCTGCTCTGAACGGCTCATATGCTACTTGTATATGTGACCAGGCTTACCTCATGAATTGAATTCTTAAATATTTCGTGCCATAAATTTTGAAGTTGGTTAACCTGTGTTCATGTTCGCTGGCTTGTACTCATGAGAGAATGCCATAGGTGACATACACAAATAATTTATGAATGCGTAATATTGACTTTACATATATAGTTATTGACAGATATATCGATATGTTTAGTCATAATTGTCGATGAGTAGTACACAACTCCGCCCACGTGGTCTAGCTCGACACGTGTGCAAAACGGAGCCAGAGCTTTCCCTCTTGCAGGAAGCCTTAGCCCTTCTAAGGGACACTAATATGCTATTTCATTTCATTTCATTTCATATCGATATGCATAGTCGTTTCCGTTCTAGGTTTATTATGAATAAAAAATCTTCATATTTACATCTTCCTCTTCCTGTGTCGTTCTGGTTCTCGTTTGCGGTTAATTGTGGACCAGTCTTTGCAGGATGCAATGCACTACATACAAATGATGAATCAGAAGCAATTTTTGAAGACACATTGTTAACTATACCAAAATAAAGCGATTGGAGATGAAATGGCATCGAACGTATGATGATTAAGAATAATGACAACAGTTATAAAACTAATAATGTTGAAGATGGAAGTGTACAATTCATTGGTAATTTTGGAATTCTAATTGACACACTGCATTTATTGAAGAAATTTTAACTGAGAGTATAAGCACCTGCTTTCACCTAAATGAGAAAAAAATGATTATATTCGTAAAATATTGAAATCATGTGTATTCAATATATTAACCCAAGATTTCAATCATTCATATTTATGTTTATATTCATTCATTCATCGAGTATTTATCTATTTATTACATTTTACGAAACTCATGTGCCAAATATAATAAAAGTTTATACAGCAAGTGTTTATCGGCTCCATGCGGGTGTAATAAAGATGTAAGTTACTCTTAGCACATACGCGGGAATATCAAATGTTATTTGAGAAATGTAATGTGCAGAGTATGAAAGTTTGGGTGACAGGAAAATAGGCTACAGTGCCAAAAGATTTTACACAAAAACTTCCAGAATATTTTCTAATGAAAAAATCTGACCTGAAAATGTGAACGAGGCAGAGCAAGGTTAAAAAAATAACAGGGAAAATTTTGCTGAGATGCAACGTCACTTCAAAGCTCTATAGTATTCAACTTGAGATTTCCTATAAGAAGTTACAAGATTGTACCATCAAATCTAAAAAAGATTGGAATAGCGAAAGCATGTTCCAGATATGCCGTATTCTTTGATGTATCTAGACACTTTTACTTGCTCAGTTTATTTACAATGACAGATGCCTTATTACTGTATGTATGAATCAATGAATAAATGAATGCTAGACATGATGTCCCATGTTGTGCAAAGGCCTCCTATGCTTCACAGAGGTGTCTCATAGGTACATGCATGGTGAACCAATCCAGACGAGCTGATACAGTTGTCGTTGATACTTTCGTGACATGGTTATTAACACTGTTAAACTTTAACTAGTCCCAGCACTTTATTTTTTGTTCATTTCACACACTGTCCACGTAATACTAACATCAGTTCTTTGACAAATACTAAGCTTACTATTTACAACATTTAACTAGCATTTTCACAAACACTGACTTTACTATTTACAATATTTTAACACTAATGATGTTCGCTATTTACAATGCACATTCCTAGTACTTTCCATAGAACTCTGTCCTTTGCCGTCCTCGACAATTGTTTTCCTGCCTCTTTCGCAAATATGTCAAACCACCTGAACCGTCTTCTCTGCCTTATGTATAGCGAACATAATTCTCCTGAAACGAATCTTGGTATTCTAATGTTCTAAATTTGTCATCGTCTCATAAAATGTCGAAGCTCACAATTTAGTACATCTTCCGCAAGTTAACATATTGAAAAACTTAAAATCTAGATTCTAGAAGACTGCCTCTTTAGGGATTTTTAGTGAGATATATCTTCGTTATACGCTTTATAATTTGTTTAGGCCTATAAATTTTTGAATAACCTGTTCCGTTGAAACAAACAGTTAACAGATAGTCAGTGTACATTTACAATAAAGTACGTAAGACAGTATTCAAGATAAACGATTCGTGAAAAAGTGAATCTGGAGTCAAGCCATAATTAACACTACAACAAAAATCTGAAGTTATCTCAAATATCTGAAGCCAACGAGAAAATAGATCTATTTAAACTTGTGTGTGTTTTTCATATCTCCCTTTTATTTTATTTGTATTATTTTTGTGAAATTTGGTATAAAGTTAGATTAGTTATAATAGTGGTAATCAATGATAACGGTAGTAATAATAATAACTGTTGTTTCACTATTTTATTATTAGTAGGCATTATTTTCGTTTTGAAGATTCAAACTGTGCATAGTTACAGCACGAAAGGCCGTATGAGCTCGTGCGAAGGATCTTGTGTACATGAGTTTCTATAATTTATTATGCATCAATAAATGCATCTGTCTGTCTGTCTGTCTGTCTGTCTGTCTGTCTGTCTGTCTGTCTGTCTGTCTGTCTGTCTGTCTGTCTGTCTATCTATCTATCTATCTATCTATCTATCTATCTATCTATCTATCTATCTATCTATCTATCTGCCTACCTACCTATCTACCTACCTACCTATTTAAACTTAGTGGATATGAAGCTAATTACGGATAGGAATTGTTATCGAATTATAGAATTTCACCTTTATTTCGGTTACGCATATATATTTTAACGTATTTCTATCAGTTCCATTAACATTAAATTCCGTTTTAAACCGAATTGTAGAGACTACACAACATGGCATCACTGTATTAAACCAGAAGCTGGCTTCAATCACACGCATGTTAAAAGTTGCTTTCAGCTGCAGAGAATCGCACCTGCACCCGTTAACATCATTTATGGTGTTCTGGAGCCGCCGCTGCAAAGCGAACGAGACATCATTTGACTAGTTGCATGCGAGAGTGTATTAAGGCGCGCATTAATTTTTAACATTTTGTTAAGCTTATCACAATTCAAAGATGATATAACGCATCTTTTCCAGTTCCCATTCAAAAGGTTTCTCAGATAATGTGCTTTCTTAACTCACAAAATTTATTAAAGAAATACTGTACATTTTCAGTTAAAATTTTGTTAAAAAAATATTAAATTCATAAAGATAATAGCCTTACCCGTGCGCTCCGCTTCACTTGTTAGAAATAAATATAAAGTCATTACATAATTAAAATAGAACATCTGGTCCAGGGAACAATCGTGTTTGATAGAAGGATAAATCGTTTAATATGTTACTTAATTTAAATTGTATTTAAGTAATTAAAATGCGATCATTTTGGTCCAGAGACCACTCATTTGGTGCAATGATAATTCCTTTAACATGTTTCTTAATTGTTAATACAAGCAAATAATTAAAATATGATCATTTGGTTCAGAGAACATCCGTTTTCAGTGCAAGGATAATTCGTTTTACATTTTTCTAAATTAGTCTTGAATGCATCCTTTAATAAATCACTCCAAATTAATAGAGTTTGTTTTGTACGAATATAATTTTTATGTTTACCTTACTGTGAATCTTTTTTTTTTTTTTTTTTTTGTTAAGTTTATTTTATTCACGCCTTAAGATCTATGGTCATGTCGCGTGTTTAGAATGTGTGGGTATATGAGTAGGTTCCACAGCTGTGGAGTAACGGTTAGCGCGTCTAGCCGCGAAACCAGGTGGCCCGGGTTCGATTCCCGGTCGGGGCAAGTTACCCGGTTGAGGTTTTTTCCGGGGTTTTCCCTCAACCCAATATGAGCAAATGCTGGATAACTTTCGGTGTTGGACCCCGGATTCAGTTCACCGGCATCATCACCTTAATCTCATTCAGACGCTAAATAACCTAAGATGTTGATAAAGCGTCGTAAAATAACGTATTACTACTACTACTACTATGAGTAGGCCGTTTTTACTTTTGTTGAGTTCCTGTTTCTATTGTGTATTGTAGATGGCTTGTGTTCATGTAACTGATTATAGACTTTGATTAATGTTTTCGGTATTGGTAATTAAGGCGGTGATGAATCATGGCATGTATCTTTCCAATCCGGCATTTGCCTTTATGACTAAGGGAAATAATGAAAAATCCCAGTCAGATTGGTCGGCCACGGGTTTGTATCCGGGACCTCCCAAATGCGTGTCTCTAACGCTACCGTCTGAGCCAACTCGTTTGGTTGTATTATCATTTGGAAATGCTATTAGAATTCCAAAGAAGAATAAAATGTGAACTACTAGGACCATGGTTCAAGCCCACATTGAGAAGGGATTTTAAATTCCAAAATGTCTGCAAATGTCAAGTGAAAGAAACAAAGCCGAGACGGAAATATTTTGAAAGACCCGCGGATGTGGTCTCGCATTTTGCCAAGAGTATCGTTCTCGAGCATACCGTCCCATTGACAGGACTTTAGATAATTAAGAAGAGCCAAAAACAAGACGTAACTATCAGAGAACATGCAAGAGGGAAATCATGCAGCTGAGTACTATTGTACGAAACACAGCGAACTCTTGGCTTGGCTTATGAAGGCCGAACACGAGAGCGATCCATGCACTTGTGCTCATATCGAGCAATTGTGCGCCTTATAAGAATTTAATCTAATTAACCTAACATAACACCACACTTAAAAAGGACACAAACTATAGAATGCTTCCTTGAAAAATAATTAAAATAAAACAATGTTTCTTTTATTACTAAATAATGTTGTAATTCAGCATTGTGACTCATAAATTTAATGTGATCTATAGTATAGGCCTATTCCAATTACATACATTTGTTGCGAACGTTTTCGACTTAAGTCCAGCATCTTCCGACAAATAAAAATAATTTAGATGCCATATGAACAAATTGCAATTAAATATACTAAGTAACATATACTTGTAGTGTGTACAAAAGGGAAATTTTTTACGGTCCTCGTATTTACCCTCGAGTGCCCAAAATTTGTACAGGGACATCATTTTATTTTGACTAACATTTATAATATTAACCTGGCTATACCGTTGGATCAACGACTGGAGTTCGATGATACTGGTGTAATATACAAACAAATCACTTTACTAGGTATAGGAGGGAAGAAAAGTAGTTCATCCATTTAGGTAAACTAGGAAATATCGCGCTTTTGAGTTTGATAATTTTCATTAGGTTTTTGTTTAATCAAAATACAGTACGGTATTAACAATGAGTGTTTTTACTCACGAACTGAGGTGTCCATGTGGACGTATTCATTATGAGGTGTATATTATACTGTCTACAGCACATTAGCATACAATATATAGAATGAAGTTAAATTGAAAAATAATCATAATATGGATATTTAAAACATTTTTGAAAATGGTGGCCGTTCATTTTCATACAGACTTCAGTTGTAATGTGCATATTAACGCACTATAGACTACTGTACCCAATCCCAATTACCAGTTTCGTCCTTCGTACTAGTAACTCATGTTGAAATAATTCTGTACCTACTCTATAAAAGAGTACCTTACGTACTGTAAATTCAATCTTCACTTCTGCCTGACATGCACAGATAAAATTATTCAGACATGCTATCTACTGTCCGTCCAAGTAGTTACGTCGCAGGGTCGTAGAAAGGGGAGAAAATCACGTGACAGTTAATTACTTAACGAGGCCATTTTATTTAAGTTATTTTAAACACTTCTATAATATTAAGTAGACGTCTAATTCCTAACAGAAATTAATGTTTTCAGAAAAGAGCTAAGACAGCCGAGCCATTAGCCTTTATAGAGGGGAGGGCAGAAGCGTGTGAGGAAAATCGGGATGCGACGTAGGCAAACCGATGACAGTACCTGTGCGAAAATACGATTCAATATTGAATGCTCTTTCGTCATTGGAAAACGCGAACATTTTCTGGAACGTACTATACTCACTAACTCAGTACTCCTTACTATATACGGTACTTCATTAGTAGAAGGGGTGGGAGTGAAGTATATTAAAAAATTCAGGTACAGTAAAAATTGAAGTAAAAATAAAATGATGACCCTGTACTTGTTTGCTAATCTTCTAATTTTAAATGTCTTTCATCGCAGAATTCTAAGTATACATCTATACGTTCCTTTGTTTTAAGAAATCCACTTACATAATTTGACTGGTGTAATTTCAGACATCTATTAATTGTGATGCATTTCTTTGATTATAATGAAGACGTGACAGTAAAGGGCATTTTGTCAGATTGTCTGTTACTTGGTTCGCTGTTTCATTGAACCATTCAAATTGTAATGGCACCGTTGACCCACATTCGGCGCAGGGTTTATTGGCTTCGCTAATGACACCCACGCCGGCTAATGACGTTGCTTCTCTGTACACACCTCCGGGATCACGCCGCATATCACATCTTTATGACGATTCTACTTACCTCCAGCTCGCGGTATCAAAATCACAGCAAATGGCAGGGCCCGCATGTCGACACGAATAAATAAAACTACTCTGTCAGGATCAAGATACAGAAACTGCAGACAGCAGATACGATGTCTGCTATGACGCGGTCTTGGAGCAGACTTGTCATCAGAAGCACAAGTATTTATAATACCGAGAAGTCCGAAAAATATTTTTTGTGTTTATACAACAGTACTGATCAAAATTTCGAATTATAAATGAATGAATGAATGAATGAATAAATGAATGAATGAATGAATGAATGAATGAATGAATGAATAAATAAATAAATAAATAAATAAATAAATAAACAAACAAACAAACAAAGCACGTAAGTAAGTAATTAAGTTAGTAAGTAAATAATAAATAAATAAATAAATAAATTCAGAAAGACGATGTGGCGTGAAGTAGTAAGCCTATATCTTTCAAAGGTTACGGAAGAGTTATAAAATTTGAGGCTTGACAATTAAGTTAAGAAAAACATAATATTTTGTAATAGGAGAAAAGGGTAAGGATATCATGTAGCAAAAAGGAACAATTAAGGGGGATAACAGGTGAAATTTTGGTCATTTTCAGTAAAAGTCGCATTGTCGTTTTCTTGTAAAAAGTTAACCAGCAATCTCTTATTTATACAGGGTGATTCACGAGGATTTATCGCCACTTACGGAGCTTATTTCCAAAGACATTCTGAGCAAAAAATGTCATATAAACATTTATCCTAATCTCTATATTTTCAGAATGATACTAATTTGAAGTTGTTTGTAAAATACCATTTTTCTTTACTTTTAAGGATAAAAGAATAATTACAAATAAAGAATGAACTTTTCAAAGTATAATTTCTAGTGTTCAGAAGCTAAAAATGCGTTGTCAGTTGCTTTGTACACATTTTGCTTTTCAATTTTTAACTGAAAATGACATCTTTCTTACGCACTTATCACAAAAATTGCTACAAATCATACGACTTTAGGAACTTGATTCTTTACAGTTTAATTATGCATCCTAATGTACAGTCTTGAAGAATTTACAAGAGTGACGTGATTTTTAACAATTATTGTGATAAATGTGTAAGAAAATGTAATTTTGTAGTTAAAATAAAAAAAAAATCTGTCGAAGGAACTATGGAATTTACAATACATTTTTAACTTCATACTATTAGCTAATCAAAGAACTGAAACTCCTGAATAGTTCATTCTTTGTCTCTAAGACTAAACTCGAGAATAAAGATATTTTACAAACAATTTCAAATTAATATAACTCAGGATATATTGAGATTAGGACAAATGTTTATATGACATTTTTTTGCTCAGAATGTCTTCGGAAATAAGCTCCGTAAGGGACGGTAAATCCTCATGAATCACCCTGCATGTTGAGCAAGTTTCAATGCTCTGCGGCGCTCGAAAGCAAAAAAAAAAAAAAAAATGACGCAATATATATAGCCTACTCAAATGGCCGCAGCCTTGAAGTTTAATTCCATGCAAATTTTACAAACTGTTTTCTCACACATTCTTTTTTTTTTTTTTTTTTTTTTTTTTGAGCACAATTCGTCAGGTTCGAAGTGTAAAGGTTCTTATAATTTTGATGCTAGGAACATGAAACTTTTACTGTCTCTTCTATATACTGTAGATAACAAAATAACGCATGGATTTTATGATTAAATGGACACTTTTTGAAATAAAAAATGAAATATTTATAGTGGCATCGTTCAGTGTCTTGAAATTAGTGGTTTTAAAATTAAATTTATACGAAAACGGTCCACGCTATTGTAATACGGCAGACGGACAATGATTCTTTATTAAATTATCTATCGATATTTGTATAAAAATTACGATCCTACTCGCAATATTTACTGAATAAGAGTGTGTTAAAAATTGGGGGAAAACATATATTTTCTGAGAAAACTATGAAATTTCCACCAATATCTTATTACTAGAGAGCGGAATTTTAGGCCCTAAAAGTGTCATTTTAGACGCCTAAAATAGGCTCTTAAACTCCTTTATTTAGTCTCTTTAAAATAAAAATATGCTTTTTTTTTGTTAAAGAATGTCACTAATATAAGAGCGTTTTTCATTCACCAATCACAATTCCATAGTTTGCTTCGTAGGAGACGATCAGTACCTCTTGTGGCTATTGTGTCGCTCACTGCAATACTTGCAAATGGTAAGAAAAAAGGAAGTGGTTGTTATCTCTGTCTTGGAATGTAAGAGAATGCTTATTCTGGTACAACTCAGCGAGTTTGTGTTAAATTGCTGACAGACAGAGGAAGATATAATAATAATAATAATAATAATAATAATAATAATAATAATAATAATAATAATTTTTCCCGCAGGAGTTCTTTTACATGCCAATAAATCTACTGACATGAGCCTGTCCCATTTAAGCACACTTAAATGCCATTGACCTGGACCGGGATCGAACCCGCAACCTCGAGCACAGAAGGCCAACGCTATACCGACTGCGCTACTCAGACCGACTGAAAGTTGAAATTTTAGGATTGAAGAAGAATGAGAAGAGATGGCCCGGAAGTACTTCTCTATTGTGTTGTTCACTACTAGGAAGAAGTTGTTATTCGTCTTGGAATGTAAACGGTACAGGATGTTAAGAAAAACAGTAAACAGTTACGAAAAATTATGCACAAATAAATAAAAACTTAAAAATAGGCACTAACGTCGAAATAGGCACTGTAAAACGCCTTTATTTATACCTATATTTCCATGAAAAATATAAATGTGAAATCTCAAGCCTGTATGTATTAAGGAGAAAAATAGGTTTTTCCCTAATTTCCACTCTCTACTCATTACTCTTTTTTGTTTGTATAAAACATCAGCTATTCGCTCTGAATATCTGAAAGGTTATTTCACAGTCTGTATAATGTACAATATTGATTGATTACTTGTTTTAAGCGATGCAAGCGATGTTTGTCGGTCACTGACTATAGTGAGACAAGGAAGTCAAGAGCGTCTACAAGTTAGGCAATCTTCGAACAATTCACACGAGTAAAAGCATTAAATGCATCTGGTGCAAATACATACAAACGTCCATAAATCTGCTCTAGCTGTTTGCTACAGATGCACAGACACAGATTCCTACCGTACAGTTATGCTACAGTTCTCCATCGTACTCAAAGAGAAGTAGTTGACTACTTAGACATAACGTATGAATGTCAGAAACCTGAAATGATTTAACATGAAAGGAGAAGAATGCAATGTAAACTGCTTTATGTCGGTCGTACACATTTCAGCGTACATGTGTCAGATGTAAAGTCTTGCCAAGAGTCAAAGGGTGAGCTGTGAAAGCGGTTTTATTGTAAAAAGGTCTTACAAAAGTCACTTCAAATATTATTACAGCATAATAATTACTATAATATTTGAGGTAGAGAAAAAGAAACAGTGCCGGGAAAATAATTTCGTTTTTCATTTTATAACTTACTTTAACATTTCAAATCTCCTGATTAAATACCCTTAATTATGAATACTACATTGACGTTCTCTTAAATTTATTATATTTATCACGCTTTGAGAAAGACTTCTAATGCTTTGATAAAATCATTGGACCATCCTAACATTTAATTACAAAACAGAGGCTTGAAAGTTAAACATTTATGTAGAAATACGAATGAAATCTTTAATGTTGTCATCAATGTTACTACTATAGGTATCCTACAAGCAAAACTCAGCTCAGATCCTCGCGCCGCGCATGCTATACCTCTCTTACCCCCCTGCAGTAGGCGGGTTCTTTAATAAAAGGCTTCTGGTATAGCTATAACGGCTACGGTTGCGGACATGTGCTATCAAAGAGCAGCTGTAACGTGAATATAACATTACAAGATGTCAACATCGTCTCTTTCTAAGTCACAATCGTTATCTATCTTCACTGAAACTGTCCTTATATTTAAATTTTAAATATTTAAATTAAATTGCATTAATATTTAATATAAAACGCTATGTGACTCCCTGACTCTGTAACAATAACACGTGTTCAGTTCAACACAAGAAGATAATACGTGCGCATGCGCATCGTGTCTGTGCACTGTGGTCTGTGTGTGATTGGAGACGGGGAGCATGCTGGGAAAGAGAGCATACGTCATCTGCGCGAGACAGTCACGCCCGCTGGTTTCTGCGCACTGAATTTTGTTTGTTGGATGCCTTTAACTTCTGATTCATTTATGATTAGAAATAATAGATTATTGAAAGGATGTCGAAGAGGAATTCTGTAAAATTAAAGTAAATTCTAGTCTATGAAATAAATAAATTTGAATTTAAAAAATAATCTCGCGCCAACGTTTCTCAGCCAATGAAGGAGTTCATTGACGCTACATTGGCCAATGAGAATTGAATTGCACATAGCTAAAGCATGCTGCTCAAGATTTTTAGTTTTTTTTTTTCGTCCTACGTTTATTTGTTTTATTTGTATCGGTATCTACTTCGATGTATCAGCAACAATAAAGTGCTCTAAATCAAGCGATTTCGTCAGACTTGCAGTCCCAACATGCAACAATTGCACAATTAATTATTGTTATGTGGAACAATTAATAGAACATTTAGAAACAAAATACCGTAGTTTCCCCTATCTATGGTCCACATTTGTCACATTTTTCTTTGTATATTCAATACTATTCATCCAGATTAAGTGAAATTTTGGCTTCGGACTCTTGTAAGTGTATATTAAATAAAAATTGACATATGTGTTTGAAATTATTTAATTACAAGTGTTGAAAAAATAATTAGCATTGGTACATAGTTGTATTCTGAGTTGCACAACTATGGTCCACTCATATATTCATGCTTGGAAACATGAATGGGCTATAACTGGATCTGTAATTATTCGTAAATCAATATGTTGATTGGGTTATTTTACGACGCTGTATCAACATCTAGGTTATTTAGCGTCTGAATGGTATGAAGGTGATAATGCCGGTGAAATGAGTCCGGGGTCCAACACCGAAAGTTACCCAGCATTTGCTCGTATTGGGTTGAGGGAAAACCCCGGAAAAAACCTCAACCAGATAACTTGCCCCGACCGGGATTCGAACCCGGGCCACCTGGTTTCGCGGCCATATTCGCTGACCGTTACTCCACAGGTGTGGACTCGTAAATCAATAAATTGAGTTTCTAATTTAAGGGTAGAAACATAATGTAGCACAGAAATATTAAAAATAAATGAAAAGTACATGGATTCTTTTTATTAGTACACATTGCATAAACACACAATAAACAAGTGAAATCTGAAAGTCATTTTCCTGCAATAATGAACAACTACACTCACCGGCAAAAATACCGGGCCACCTAAAGTTTCTCAATTTTTTTTATGAGGTGAGAATCAGAAAACCCATTGTGAAATGAAGAAAACATTGCTTCCCAGAAAAAAAAAACTTTTTTATTATCACTTGCGCTATTATTTTTAACGGCAAACAATGTATATAATTAAAAGGTGTAAAAACTTACAAATTGTTTCAATTTTCTTCCAAATGTTCAACTGATTTTGTGGCCACCCAGATATTACTAATAGCGGATATTGCCTCCCCTCAGTAATTGCCGCTTCTTACTATACATGAAACAACAGCTCCATTGTTCTTCACTTCCAAAACTTTCCATGGCCACAATTCTTCCTCATAAGTAACTACCATATAACTATGTTCCTTTAGCATTATTTTAACAGATTTCGTCTTCTTTTCCACATCTGACTCACTGTCTGTAAATATGGAGAGTACACCGGAAACATCATAATCTGTATCCAATTCAATTTCCTCGCTCTCATAGTCACTTACAGGGACGGTTGTGATCCTTCTACCCTGAAGTTTTCGTTTTACCGGACCGTTATCTGTGCTAGTACCATTGATGCTGGAACAGCCTGTTTCTTTTTTTACTGGACTATAATGTTAAATGGTGTTTTAGAATATACTGAGATACCTATTTGCAGAAGTAAATAATCAAATTGTTCACTTTCATTAAAACAAATATTTCAAAATGAAATACAACTATGGTCCACGAAAAATTGTGGTACATAGTTGAGGACTGACTTGTAACCTTGAGGTTAAACATTTTTCACGCAAAGTCCTTAACCTCTGCCAGTCTAATTATTACGTGAAAGTAAACACTATATAGCCAGGTTTAATTGTACAAAAAATCATATATTTATAACGTACCAATTCTACAGAGGAGAGCTTAATAAAACAGAAAATCACAAACTGAATGATTTCGTGTCTTCACACATTCAATAGAACGATGCACACTGACCTTGTTAAGCATCCATATCATTGCCACGTGTGATGGTAGATAGAAGCATCTATGGGGAACATAATTCCATCACAGTGGCGCCTTAAATGGCAAACACAGAACTCTTGGCGGACTAAGTAGTACATAATGCGTTTTGGACCACAGTTGGGTGCCTGGACCATAGTTATGGGAAATTACGGTACGTAAAGAAACAAAATTGAAGTTTTATAAAGTCATGGCTGTACCTACGATAGCATACGGAAGTGAGACTTGGACATTAACCAAGAAGCAACGAAGCAAAATACAGACGACAGAAATGGAATTTCTAAGAAATGTGAAGGGATATACGAAGAGAGACTTAATAACAAATGAAAACATAAAATTTTTTAATGTAAATGAAAGATTGAAAGATTTGAAACAAAATTGGAAATAACATGTCGATAGAATGCCAGATACCAGACTTACTAAACAAATAATGCAATATCATCCTAAAGGAAGAAGATCGGAAGATCTAGGAAACGATGGCTGGAGAACTTTGAAGACGGAACAGGCATTTCATTGCCTATACCATGAAGTGAAGAAGAAGAAGAAGAAGAAGAAGAAGAAGAAGAATTGTAAGTAAATATTTTTACAATAAAATTAAACGTGTTCAAAATTATAGATAAAAAATGATAAAAGAGTTCAAAATAAAGTGTTGTTATAACCTCAAATGTTCAGTTGTTTTTATTCCAAGAAGCCTTTTATTCCTATCATCTCTGTTTCGACTGGACTGTTTTTTTGCATTTCAATATTATAATAACTTCGAATGTTTACTTTGTTCAGAATTACAATTGTTAGCATTTGGATTATCTTGCCGAATACAATTCGTGATAATTGTTATCCTCAGGTAATTTAATTTCGCTTTTTAACTCATGTCTATCATTAGATAATTAGTTAAGCTCAATTAAATTACTGGAAAACTATCAACACTCGTTGCATTATAGAAGTTAATTTTTGTACATGCTAATTTTAACGACAATGCTTATGGTCACTAAACTAAGAAATTCGGATCGAATAATGGAAGGCAAGAAAATACTTGTATGTATGTCGTTAGGATTTCCACTATTGTCTAAATTTGTTTTCTAATAATGTTAAATACATCACCAAGATATATCTCTCTTTGATAGTACAATTTTCAGAGGTAGGAAAACGCCACTTGATGATGATAATGATGATGATGATGGAAATTTATTTTCATGCCAAGTATTTTAAAAATAAATCATGTGTTCTTCTTGACTTAATACGGTTACAATTACAACTATGTTTTCAATTTGTGAACTTAGTCGGTGAGTACCATTGTACACAGAATACTGTGGTCCAGAATTATTTTGAATCGACATACTCCCCTTCTTTCATACTAGGGGGTTCCACGATCGTTACTGTGGTAACATCTGTCACCAAGAGTTCAGAACGGAGTGATGGTTAGCCGGAACATTTTCCCGTTATTCATTGTGATCATCAATAAAGAGATTTCTTGCATGCTGTAAATTCACTATATGAGTATCAGCTATTGGTTTTACATTTTTCGTACATGGCAATATTAAACAAAAATATTTGGCTCTTCTTCAAAGTTCCTTCTTGTTTGATAAACAATTTCAAAGGGTTGGCCTGGCGTAAATATATCGTTGGCTGTCATTTTAAACAAACTCTTAGGATTATTGACATTTAGAATAAACATGCTGTAACTCTTCTACCAGAGGTCTCTAGAATCATTGTCTTGTTAAATTCTGTTACCAATAATTAAAAAGGTAGGTATAGATAATAATATTAATTAATTATTATAAAGCTGTCATAGAAGTAGGAAACATTTCTTGCTAGTTATATTATGATTAAAAGATGGGAATTTCCATAAATGACAATCAACAATGAATAATCTGAAAGGATAATTGAAAAACGTAGATGATTAAAATGGCTACTACAAATCAACAGCGGGCAAAATGTGTTATTTGGTATACTAAATTTGAGTGTGTTAAAAGAGTTCAAAGGGAATTTAGATGTGAGTATGGTGTGCGTAATGTACCTAAATACTATTCCATAATATTGTGGTATCCAACATTTGTAGAGACAGGTTCTGTGTTATAAAAAAAAACATGCTGGAAGTCGCAGACGAAACTCAGAATGAGAAGGAGTTATCTCTTGACTTGGTCCCAAAACTCCACAGATCTAGCCCCTTTTCATTTTTTCGTGTAGGGTTTTGTTAAAGACATTGTCTATTTACAGAAACCCAGGAACATTAATGATCTGACAGTAAAAATTACTCCAGCTTTTCAACAAATCACCCCTCTTATGTTACAACGGACATGAGCTGAATATTATAACCATTATGAGTTCTTCATGTGCACGATAGGGGTCATGTTGGCCTCTGAGGAATCTCCCATCTTTCAGTGTTGTATGCACAAACTTTCAACAAATAAAGTTGAATAGTAAATATTTTACGGTGTTTTTATTTTATCCATACCCAAATGGATCACTCTGTAGAATGGTAAATTCACGCTCATTTTTATCTATACAAGATGGTTTTTCATACGATTCAAATGTACCAAGTACATTTTATTATTATTATTATTATTATTATTATTATTATTATTATTATTATTATTATTTTAAAGCAGATAAGAACATTTCAAAGTATACATTTCGCTAGAATATGTGGAAAAGAAGCTAAGATTCAGATTAAGTGGAGTTCAGATGTACCTACTAGAACTTAATTGTTTTTTTGAAAATAATTTCGATATTTTTTATCATCATTATCATCATCCTGTCGGATATTGGGTTCCTAGGACTTTACGGTCTTGTTGTCATCCTTTTCTAGGTCTTTCCAAATTTCTTCTACCTAAAGGTTGATAATTCAAGGCCATTTTCGGTATACTGGTTTCTTCCTATCTATGTAAATGTTCTGTTTAATTTTGTTTGTATTCCAAAATTTTACCATTCACTGCATATATATTCAATTCATTCTTATTTGTATATTTGGTATTTTATCTCGTCTAGTGCATCCTTTGCCGGCCGTTTGTAATTTCATTTATGCTGCTTGGATTCGGTTTTCATTTCTTTATCTGTGAATCCATTATTTACTTCCATATAACAGAGCTGGTACAGCCATTACCTACTTACATACAAATGGCTTTTATGGAACCCGCCCTCACATAAGCCCGCCATCGGTCCCCATTCTGTGCAAGATTAATCCAGTCTCTATCATCATATCCCACTTCCCTAAATCCATTTTAATATTATCCTCCCATCTACGTCTCGGCCTCCCCAAAAGGTCTTTTTTCCCTCCGGTCTCCCAAATAACACTCTATATGAATTTCTGGATTCGTCCATACGTGCTACATGCCTTGCCCATCTCAAACGACTGGATTTAATGTTCCTAATTATGTCAGGTGAAGAATAGGCCTACAATGCGTGCAGTTCTGTGTTGTGTAACTTTTTCCACTCTTCTGTAACTTCATCCCTCTTAGCTCCAAATATGTTCCTAAGAACCTTATTCTCAAACACCCTTAATATCTGTTCCTCTCTCAAAGTGAGAGTCCATGTTTCACAACCATACAGAACAACAGGTAATATAACTGTTTTATAACTTCTAACTTTAAGATTTTTTGACAGCAGACTAGATGACAAAAGCTTCTCAACCGAATAATAAGAGGCATTTCCCATATTTATTCCATATTTATTCTGCGTTTAATTTCCTCCCGAGTGTCATTTATATTTGTTACTGTTACTCCAAGATATTTAAATTTTTCTATCTCTTCGAAGGATAAATCTCCAAATGTTTATATTTACATTTTATACAGCCATTACCTTACAAAATGTTAATGTGTGTCCCTTCGTGTAATTTTCAGAGTTCTTATTGTTCCACACATCATTTGCTACCTCAGTAATTTTCTCTCTATATCTTGATCATATTTATAACTAACATCGCATCCTGAGTAGTACATGTTCTATTGTGTTATTATTTTGGAAAAAATTAGTTCTTAGAGAAATATTTCCTATAAAGACTAGGCCTATGCTTCTTGTTATTTCTGTGTAGATGCTTAACTTATATTTTTACAAATTTGATTCAGTCTATGTATTTATCTTTAAGTTCATTTTCTCTGTCTGCTAAAATTAAGAGATCATCTGCATACAATAAACAATTTAGGTAACTATTTTGTTAAAATGTATAGCTATACCTATAATAAATACAGAGAAATTATACGTAAATAAATGATAGTATACTGACCCTTAGTGAGAATTCTAAATTAAGGTTTTTAAAATCAAACACTGCAAAGCAAGAGCAGCATTCATCTAAAATTAGCCAGAGTAAATCTTTGAAAATATTGAGCGTGGAGCGCAGACTTTGAAAGTCAGGTGGATTTAGAAGGCAATGACGCAATACAGAACTATAAATAGAACGACGAGAGAGAACAGGTACAAGAGGTTTCTCTCTGTGTTTGTAGTTGTGAATAAAATCCATAGCCTGCCGCTAAGCACTCATGTCGCTCTACTTCACACCAATAACATCTGATTCCAGCACTCTCTGTGCAGTTGAAAAGGTTGCTTCAGTGAGATTCCTCAGCAACACAGACACAACAAAGGTTTTCAGTTAAAATTAAATAGTGTAATATTTCCTGTACCTCATCAAAGGGATTAGGTGTTCAAGAACTATTATGACTATCATTATCAAAATGCATACTAAATATAAATTTAAAAATTCACAGATAATTCCCTTTTCGAGTGCCAAAATGAGTATAGAAAAAGGAATTATATAAATGATAATGCATTTACCCTACAACTCATTGTAAAAGAACAAAATTTAATTTGAAGATATCCGTGATCGATCATTTATTTATATTTCAATATGATTAAATATCCTTAATTATTATTTCATGTTGTATGATTTATCCGATAAGCAGGTTGTAATACAATGTTAAAATTGAAATATACCGTCTATACTTATCTAGTATTATATGATTAATTATAACATAAACGTTTTCGGCACTAATGTGCCATTTTCAATTGCATGAGAATTTGCCTAATTACGTGTTCAAATAGGTGCACATGAACTGTGTGAATGAAACATATAATGTGTACCCTGGTGATTTCATGTCACAAATAAAACAATCTGTTTGTAGATAATTAATGATTAAAAATTAAAACACACACTTATTCCTGTAGGAAAACAACAACCAGGTATCAATTGTAACTTATATTACGCACCACATTCGATTATGGCAAAGTGCTCCGACATGTGAAAAGTGAACAAACAACCAGGAACCTTGGTGCAATAATAACGAATCAACACAAACAATTTTAATATTTTAACAGTGAATATCTTAGTGTAAGGTTACAACTCTTCAAGAAAGTGAATAACTGCATTGACCACACAATACGTCAAGAAAAACCCCAGTGTTCCACAAATTGATGGATAATTGCAGCAAATTTTAAATGTTAGTAATAAGTGTGTGTTTTAATTTTTAATCATTAATTATCTACAAACAGATTGTTTTATTTGTGACATGAAATCACCAGGGTACACATTATATGTTTCATTCACACAGTTCATGTGCACCTATTTGAACATGTAATTAGGCAAATTCTCATACATTTGAAAATGGCACATTAGTGCCGAAAACGTTTATGTTATAATTAATCATATAATACTAGATAAGTATAGACGGTATATTTCAATTTTAACATTGTATTATTTAATTATTATGTAACTTACTAAAATATCAGCGGATATTCTTTTGACGAGTAACGTCTATATTCGACCTACATTAATAGAAATTAAAAGAGTATTTTGTGAAACGGAAATTTTACTGACGTCATTCGAATTCGGTTACCATCGAAAAGCTTACGTCATACCCGATAAATTGAAAAATACGAAAAAGCCCATTCGTATACACAAAGGCAGTCCGTATATATACACAACCTACTTGGAAGATTATTTTAAAATTCATTTTGAGTGGTTCATCAAGTCAAATGGATAACTAAATTTTGTTTACACAGGGTGAATCGTAAGTAGTGTCATTAATTTCAGGGGTTTATTCTTTGAGATTTTTCAAATAAAAAATTTGAATACGACTTTGCTTGTTTTTGCTTTCTTTTCGAGATAAAAAATAGTTTTTATGAAACATTTCATAGTGTGGTTTTTGGGGAGGAAGGAAGCCACTGATTTAACTCCCAACATGCTCAGTAGGTTTAAGAGAGCAGTGTATTACAATAACAGAAAATAGATGATTAAAAGAATTTTAATTTTGTCCTTTAAATGTGCAGACATTTGGTGCGAAAAAATGTAACATTGTAAAATTCCTTCGCACAACGAAAAGTTACATTATTAATACTCATATCTCTTTCGGTTTCTATTTTCCCGAAACACATAACAATACTGACCCACACTCACTACTATACTGCGAAGTAGATATATGGAAATAAAATTTTGAGCCCCCTTATTTAATGTATAAGTTTCGCTCACAACACACTGCACATGTGCAGAAAACAAGAGCCCTTGAATATATACTACTTGTGGACTCGTGTGAAATTGTTGTGGACTCCCAACAAGACTCGCTCTAAATTTTAATTCCGTATCTGTACAATAGTTCCGTAAAACACCTTCGCATGTTATAAAGTGAAACATAGGGGAAGAAAACAATGTGGGCTCATGCCTGCTAGACAGAAGGAAATTGTTTGTTATTTATGGCTTATTTAGGAGGACGTGTTATTATTATTCTCACCCCATCCCACCTTTCAAATGGACATTGGCAAGATACCTCATCCTATCACACCTTTGAAATGGACATTGGCAAGATACCTGTCTGTGAACGGGAAAAGTGAAGTGATGGCAACGAGGCCACAAGAAATGTGCCTCAGTTGCAGCTTTCCTAGTGCAACCTCAAAGCCCGCGGAAACATACGAAATGCAGAAGCCGGAACTTTCGAGCCTCAGAAACAAATTTTACTACAAGACAGGTATATCACAAAGTTTTCAAATATTTTTACAACGCTATATCTATATAATGTTTCATTCAAACAACTAATATTATATATTGCATAAAAACACAAAATCTGAGTTAAAGTTAGCCAAATGACTGAGGCCTGGCCTCACTTTCCTCGGTCAACCAGCCGCCACTGCTTCATAGGCTTACATAGTTCATCCAGGTTCATCGATTTAAAATTAAAATATTTGTAACATTTTTATTAATTAAAAGAAAATTTTCAACACTAATTTATGAAGTAAACATCAGTTAGAAAATTATTAATTTTTACATTAGGCTATGACATATAATTTCATTAAAATACGGTACTTTTGGCGTCCCGAAAAACTTACAGGAACACCGGACATCTTGACCAGTAAAAAGAACTGTCCCGCTTTTTACCAGAAGTATGGTAAGCTTATCATAACATCAATATAAACGACGAATAATACATATAATAAACTCAGTTATTAATTTGACACCGAAGTTGTTATCTAATTTTTACTACCAATGTAACAAAATTAAATGTTTCTATAAACTTCTTCTCTACCTGTTATAATGTGGCTCAAATCCGAAAGTAAATACAGAGTAATTGCGTCAAAAACATTGTGTCGTTCAGGTAGCTATTCGGCTCAAATACTTTACTCCACATTGTAGTGATACTAGAATCAGAAATACTTGAATTATACGGGGTGTAAACGATACAAAATGCCAAAAAAATACTTGTGGTAGAGCATGAATAACTGAAGAAAAAAGTCAAATGCTGTTTTTCGGTAACTGTTATGGTTGTCCCAGAAAAAAAAGTCTTTCGTTAGTGTAATGTTTTTGGAAAAGGGAATAGACAGTCATTATTTAGGCTACTTTGCCCGGTATGCACGCTGAAGCAGTTGTTTTTACTCTGTTGTGTATTAATACTGTCTTCCTCCGACGAGTTTAGCGCTGGGACCTGAGGTATTCTTGCCATCGGTGCGGGGGGTTACAGGTAGATTCTTTTGGTTCTATAGCCAAGCCAAGCCGAGCCGAGCGGAGTGGGAAGTATTAATCGTCCAAAAATATGCAGTATTCAGTTTGTAGTAGTGTGTGACTATGTGCACGTGTGTACGAGTGAAATGCTTTCAGTGTGATTGAATTCCTTCCAGACTGCCGCTGTCCTCAGAGGATGACAGTATGTGTGGGTGTTGGGTGCAAGGTCATTGGCAATAACATTTACGTTCAGTCTGAATGTCAACAAATAATGAGAGTACTATCAATCTTAAAAACATGGTATTTTACAAATTAAAAATGCAATTATAAGATATAGATAAATTTCACTAGATATGTTGTTCAGTAGACCGATATGTAGGCTTACTGCCTATATAATTTTAGTAGTTAATATGTTTTACACCCTGTACAGAAAATTGCGCTTTTTAACAATTGGTACGACCAACAACAATGTAGGATATAAGTGATTGAAAATAAAGAAAATTATTCACAGAATCATCTTGTAAGTCCGGAAGTGGACAGCTTATTCCTTAGTTCGAAGTAAAGAAAATTAAAATTATAAAGCAAATTGTGAACAGAGGCAACGCAAATCCGTCCTTCAACTTGACATGTTTGTGTATAGTTCGTTACAGCCACAGCTACATAATAGCCTCAACAACAATAGTACGTTACCTTGTTTATTTTATGTCAATTCAAACGTCTATGAAAGCCCAAGCGTCGTTAATTGAAGCTTAAAGAATAAAATGAAATGAAACAAGTTTTCTGGTGGAGGAACGGAAAATAGATACATTACAATAGAAAATGTTTCAATAAATTTTACAAGTGAATACTTTTAATGCAGTGAACATACCTATATTATAGAAAAAAAAAATACAAATAGAAGGCGAACTGAAGTATATTCAAATACAAATATATACACGAACAGATAATATTTTAATCAGATTTTCAACTATCTAACGGACAAAAGAGTTTTCCTCGAATGAACATTTTTCTTGTCGTTACAATTTTATTATACATCTCAACCATCTGTACGTGATTCAATCACAGCATTTGAATAATCTCTATAGCTTGAAAGCACCGATAACAAAGAATTTCTAGTCCCATGCATACAAAAATATAACGCTGGTTGTAAGCAATTCCTGAAATATATATAAGAGAAAGCGTATGCTACATATTTTCAATCATCTCACATATTGCAGGGGAACACTTGACGAAGGTAAACAGCAACGCCGCCAGCTACAAAAGTCACCACAGAATAGAGGGCTCTAGTTTCGCATGAATACAAGAACTACACATTATGACTTGAAACAGATGACAAGCACAATACATTCCTTCATAATGCCGGAGTAAATTTTTAAAAAGGTTTCGAAGCAAACAACTTGCGCGTCCTTTAAAACCATGGAGTCGGTGTTTGTGCTGCAGGAAGATGGAGTGGTCCCTGCAGGGGGGTGGGTTGCATTGCTATCTGTGGGGTGCGTGAATGGCGGGAAATTACCCCGTACGAAACAGAGCGTCATAGTACAGGAGTAAAGGAAAGCTTGCACTTCACAACACGTGAATCATAAAGGATTACAACACATTTTGAAAACCATACGTACAGTAGCCTGTATTTCATTTAATATTCGATATCTTGTCATCAACTGTTTCATGTAGTGGTGGCCCTCATACGTGTGTGTGTATGTATGTATGTATGTATGTATGTATGTATGTATGTATGTATGTATGTATGTATGTATGTATGTATGTATGTATGCATGCATGCATGCATGCATGCATGCATGCATGCATGCATGCATGCTCGCAACTGCAAAGATTATATTAGCTTCGCCGGTGTCCGGAATTTTGTCCCGCTGGAGTTTTTTCATATGCCAGTAAATCTACTGACATGAGCCTGTCGCATTTAAGCACTTTTAAATTCCATCGAAAAAAGAATGTTATGTTTTATTTAACGACGCTCGCAACTGCAGAGGTTATATCAGCGTCGCCGGATGTGCCGGAATTTTGTCCCGCAGGAGTTCTTTTACATAACAGTAAATCTACTGACATGAGCCTGTCTCATTTAAGGACACTTAAATGCCATCGACCTGGCCCGGGATCGAACCCGCAAACTTCGGTATAGAAGGCCAGCGCTATACCAACTCGCCAAGCAGGTCTACTATATGTATGTATGTAAAAAATTATGACTTATTTAATGACACTCGCAACTGCCGAGGTTATATTAGCGTCGTCGGTGTGCCGGAATTTTGTCCCGCTGGAGTTTTTTTTATTCTAGTAAATCTAATGACATGAGCCTGTCGCATTTAAGCACACTTAAATTTCATCGATCAGGGCCGGGATTGAACCCGCAATCTCGAGCACAGAAGGCCAGCGCTATACCGACTGCGCTACACAGGCGGACTATGTATGTTTGTATGAATTATTTTTAGAATGGGTTTTTTTTTTACATTTTCCGTTTGTGAGTGTGCTTTGGGTTTATCTACTGTATCTTGGTTTCTACAGGGACATCATTTTATTTTTACTAACATTTTTAATATTAACTTGCCTATACCTCTGGATCAACGCCGTTTGCTACCCCATTCCACGACTGGAGTTCGATTATACTGGCGTAATATACAAACAAATCACTTTACTAGGTATAGGAGGGAAGGAAAGTAGTTCATCCATTTACGTAAAGTAGGAAATATTGCGCTTTTGAGTTTGAACATTTACATTAGTTTTTGTTTAATCAAAATACAGTACAGTATTAACAATGCGTGCTTTTACTCACGAACTGAGCTGTCCATGTGGACGTATTCATTATGCAGTGTATAATATACAGTCTACAGCACATTAGCGTACAATATAGAGAACGAAGTTAAATTGACAAATCAACATAATGTGGATATTTAAACATATTTTCGAAAATGGTGGTCGTTCATTTCGATATAGGCTTCAGTTCTAATGTGCATATTATCGCACTATAGACTATTGTACCTAATAGCAATTACTGGTTTCGTTCTTCGTACTTGTAACTCATGTTGAAATAATTCCGTACCTACTCTATAAAAGGTACCTTTTTTATTGGGTTATTTTACGACGCTGTATCAACATCTAGGTTATTTAGCGTCTGAATGAAATGAAGGTGATAATGCCGGTGAAATGAGTCCGGGGTCCAGCACCGAAAGTTACCCAGCATTTGCTCGTGTTGGGTTGAGAGAAAACCCCGGAGAAAACCTCAATCAGGTAACTTGCCCCGACCGGGATTCGAACCCGGGCCACCTGGTTTCGCGGCCAGACGCGCTCACCGTTACTCCACAAGTGTGGACAAAAGGGTACCTTAGGTACTGTAAATTCAATCTTCACTTCTGCCCGATCCGAAAAGATAAAATTACTCGGACATGCTATCCACTGTCCGTCCAAGTGGTTATGTCGTAGGATCGTACAAAGGGAGGAAATCACGTGACAATTAATTACTTAACTTAGGCCCTTTTATTTAAGTTATTTTAAACAGTTGTATAATATTACGTAGACGTCCAATTCCTAACAAAAATTAATGTTCTCAGAAAAGAGCTAAGACAGCCCAGCCACTAGCTGACGAATAAAAGCTGGTGGGGGGAAACCGGGATACGACGTAGGCAAATGGACGACAGTACCTGTGCAAAAATGATTCAATATTGAAAGCTCTTTCGTCACTGGAAAACGCGAACATATTTTTGAAACGTTCTGTTTATTATGACCGTAAGGCTACTATGACTGTATATTATGCGGTCTTGGTTCTGTGTGGAGTACGGTTGAACTGCATTAGTAGAAGGGGTGGGAATGAAGTAATGAAGTACATTAAAAAACTCAGGTACAATTAAAATTGAAGTAAAAATAAAATGATATCCCTGTATAATTCGTAGATATGGTATTTAATAATTTTGAATAGTGATGTTGTTGCATTTTGAATATAGTTTACTTAAGTAGTTTAGTTTGTATGTATGTATGTATGTATGCACAGTGAATCCTCTCATTTACGGACATCGAAGGGACGTAACAATCTGTCCGCATCTGGGAGGTGTCCTTAATTGGGAGGGAGGCTCCCCAATCCAACAGTAAATTTATAATATGCATTATGTATCCCTTCACGCTTTAAATGAAATGTGTTATTGCAGTTTAATTCTAAATACAGTCTACTCTACTACAGTAAATTCTTCGCAACTTTGAACTACAGTAGATAAAACCGAAAAAGGAAAATACAATACTGTGCCATGGAATTTTATTCTAGGTCTACAGTTATGCAGTACTGTAATTTACAGTTTTCAAATTAACCTTTACATTCAGATGCCATGTCTCTCGAAACAATACAACTGATTGAAGTGAAGAGAATAATCTTATTAAACCTATCATGTGTCGAATACAATTACACGATCGCGGAAACCTTGGACCCATCAGACAGGTTAAACTTTATGATTTTGTTTATCCAACCGATTCCAGCTAACAGGGGGTAGCCGGCTGGGCTAGTGGTAGCCTACGAGACCCTTATTGTTTTCTGTATAGTTCTCAACCATTCTGTAACACATTATGTCTTGAAATCCAAGATCTGCCCGTAGTCAGGAGGAAAAGCAAGCTTTAGGACTGTGAAACAGCTGTCCGTGTCCTTGTCTGAAAGTGTCCGTAAACGAGAGTTAAATTCATCATTATTTCTATATTATTTCAGTTGGGACATAAAAATCTCTCCGTATATAAGGAGCGTCCGTATCTTAGGGGTGTCCGTAAGGAGGGGTTTCACTGTTTGTATGTATGTATGTATGTATGTATGTATGTATTGCAAGTAACATACTCGTATTTTATGGAACTAAAACCAAATAGAATGAAAACTGAATACATTTTTATTTACTTTGACGAGACAATTTGCTCAAAAGTTCGTAAAGAAATTTTATTGAAATTATGTGAAGTAATGGTAATGGCATTTCCAGCATCACTATATGGAGTTGAAGTGAAAAAACTCTGCAGATTTTCTGAGTGAATAGCTCTTGTATGTAGCAAAAATGTGTAATATAATATCGGTGGAAGGTCCATAGTTTTCTTCGAAAAAATGTTTTTTACCCCAAATATTTAGCACCCTCTTATTCGGTAACTATTGTAAGTAGGATAGTGATTTTTGTCTATATCGATAGAAAATCTAGTAGAAATAAACTCGATATAGAAAATATAAATAAAAAAAAAAACATACAATAAAACTTTAATGATGAATCATTCACCAAGAATTAGTTAATAAACATGAAGGGATCAAAAACGTTAAATATATAAAAATACTGTAATTATACACAAATAAAATAAATTATTAATATTAAACATAATTGTTAAAAAAACTAATCATTTATCCCACTGGCGTATTTCAATAGCGTGGACGATTTTCATGTACATTTAATTTTAAGTCTGATAATTTGAAGCCATTGACCGATGAGATGAGTTTGCAACATTGTAGCCAGAAAGGGAGATGGAAGGTAGTTCACCAAGACAGACGAACCTGAGTTCGTTGACCTCTTACATCTGTATTACGAGAAGAAAGAGGCGGCGATGTTGCCAGACTGCTGAAATGTCGAACTAAATATACCAATTAGCCGTTCATGTAATCAAAAAACGAAGGGGAGACTCGGCTAATTCCGCAATATCAAGAAGTAAATCTGCCATATTTTTATCAAAATGTTTATGGAAAAATATTATCATGGTATGTAGACATGGACGTAACCTTTCATTACCAAATGAGATAAATTTAGTTGTAGGACATACATTACAGTTGAAAAAGAACTCGGATAATTCCGCAACAGTGCGGATAAATCCGCAATAGGACTTGGCTAATTCCGCAGTAGGCCTAGTAAATAATTATTAAATACATTATGAAAGTAACATAAAAGGAACAATTTATATGTAACAATGCTCACTTTCTTCACAGCTGTGTAGCAAAACACGAAAAACAGCCAGCTTTCGATGTTTCACTGTATTGCCGACAGAAGTGTCAACCGATATCCTTGATTTTTTTTCTATAGCACTGTAGAGGACTTGCCTCCTGTGGACAATCTCTCAAAATTTACGTTCACACTATTGTAAAGTCGCAGTAAAATCACATATGTACTACTACGGAATTACCCGTACTACGGAATTAACCGATGTTGCCCTAATACAGGTTTTCTATTCATTTCAGTGTACCCTATCGTCTCCTTCAATTTACAAATGTTATATCACTTTCACCTGGTGTAAATACAAACATACAGTATATACAGCTTGCATGTGCACAAACACATGAGACTAAATACATTCACACTCTTGGTCTACATCAATAATAATGACGACGAAGGTGAGGATGAAGTCAACAGGTAAGTTATAAGTTCAAAAAGAAATGAAGGACGATAAGTATTTCCAGGCGGACGACTCGTGACGTCGAAGCGGGTTCAACCGTTCCGAGCAAAGGCATAGAGATTAGGACAAATGTTTATATGACATTTTTTGCTCTGAATGTCTTCGGAAATAAGCTCCGAAAGAGACGGTAAATCCTCGTGAATCACTCTGTATATATTCACAAAGTTAAGATGGCAAATACAATATAATTATATAAATACAAGAAATATAAAATAATATAAAGATATATAGGAACAAAAAAGTCAAAACGAAATAATTATACATATATGTATATATTTGTAAGAATCATTGTATGGGACAGAATAAGAAATATTATCATGTATACTAATGTCATCTATTTATCATCTACATCAAAAATATAAAGTTCACCGTCTTGAATTTTTGTCTTCGGCACCTTATCAGCACCTTGCACACAAATTAAAATTTCTATGACTAGTTTTGTCTTGAACATCTATTTTCCTCACACGAATAGTAATGTTGTAATATGAAACAAACCCTGTCCCATAATACCAACACTCAAGCCATAGCATAAAATCTTGAATAAATTTAATTTACAATGGCATTTGACTTCCATGATGCTGGGCATTACAAATCTATACTTCTTACTTTTTTTATGAATAAAGAAAATTTCCCTACCTTAATTTATTACTCCGTAACAGCCGAGAAAAACACCCTCTGCAAAAACTTTTAACACTGGCGTAATGAACATGACTCTCTCTCATGCACAACTCTCTCTCGATGAAATTACTGCAGCCCATTGCAGGCAAAGACTATCCAAGGAGGAAAATATGCCACTGTATGTAGCAGATAGTGCCACTATTTTCCGTGTCCCATTTTACAGTCCCGTCCCATATTACTACCTTCTCCTCTATGGGTAACAGAAGTGAGATACCTAAAATTATTATGACGTTATTATAATACAGACTGATTCATAAGGAGAAATTATATTCTTATAAGGGATTATCTCAAATCTCATTTTTAACTTAATTGTTTTCAAATTAGAGACAGTAGAAAATGAATGTCCCATATTATTGTCCGCGAAACTTATCTGGGCAGTTAAAAGAGAGACGCGCGTGGGTTAGAGAGGTCGCTTCTAGCGGAAGCGAGAAAGAAGAGTGGAAGACAGTCTACGAGACGGATAAAATACATTTGCTTGCTTACTGTGATCGAAGAGTTCGTTGTACTTACAGTTGTGTATTTTATTATTATTATTATTATTATTATTATTATTATTATTATTATTATTATTATGTTACGGTGTATTTATTAATATTATACTATGTCCTAGGAATATACTTATAAAAATCTTTGAAACTCTTTTTGTTCACAGCCATCCACTTTTTAACATATTTAACGTGTGTTTAATTTTGTATAATAAAAATGGTTGTGTTATTATTCCACTTACACAATAATTTTATGTGTAGTTATATATTTATATAGACAACAGATGTTTGTATATGATTGTTGAGACACTTAACATAACAGGAAAATCCATGGAAACAATCAAATGTAATGAAATAACTTATATGTTATGTTATTTTGAAATACATGGAGACGGTTCAAACCCGATGACCCTTCCTCTACTTCAAAGACTGTAGTTCACGGTCAGATACGAATTGTAATAATCGGAGTTGTGATTGTATTCTATTGTAGTTCTATACAGACGAAGAAAAATGTAATTTATTTATAGTTGTTATTTTGTAAATCCATAAACTTTTACTTACCATATCCAATGGAATGCACTAAAAATTAATACCGAAAGATGTTTTTGCAACTGTACATATAACTGCTGCAGCGATGGTCAGGTGGCTAGGAGCGTATTCCGAATCTCACAGGTGAGCAATCCGATAGTATCACGGTGTTCCGAATTCCACCGATGACGTCATTGATGCTCCACCGGTGTCGCACCGGTGCCATCAACTTGCAGAAGTGGTGGCAGGCTCCATCAGCCGTCATCAGTGAATCTGATTGGTTCTTGTATAGGGCGGGAATTAGCAGACGAATGACATCGTGCAATGTTGTGTCATGGCGGTGTGTTCTGCTTTAGTTCTGCTGTATTGTTTGTAATGAGCACAACGTAAAAACAATATGTTAATGGCTTATGAGCGAACATGTCAACCGACCAGTTATTACTACCGGTTCAAGAAATAAGTTGTTTATGATCTCTTTTATTTGAACGAGATGGCAGTACGGAAATTTCGCAAAATTTTGCTAGCGTAGCACAGATAACCACTTACACAGTCGCCATGACAGCATCGATTCTTCCAGCAGTTTTGTTCCTTATTTTCGTTGCAACGTGACGTCATTGATGCCACCGGACCGGTGAGATTCGGAATACGCTGTAGCAGATAGATACGGGGCAGAGAGAGAGAGAGAGAGAGAGAGAGAGCGTTAGGGAATCCAGCTGCCTAAATAAGTTGCACGGACTATACTACCTTCTCCTCTATATCTCTGAAGAGTTGCTCGTATGTTAAAAAAATCCCTGGAGTCTTAAGAAAGTTCACACATTTAATATCTGCCACATTCAAACAATAAGGGTCAAATCTCATATTCTTTTGATCGACGTAATGGATTTAGAGAATATTAGACTATGAATAAATATTATCCGGACTCCGAAATATTGGTGGCGCTCTGTCACAATCTGTCATTCTCACAAGTTGATATTGACTTACTATTCAAGCCTCAAAATATTTCTCCAGCTTCCCCCTCGTTCAGGAACAAAAGCGAAGCTGTACGATGAGATAAGAGCCTCCAATACAATACAGTTATTATGGTAGAGCAGCAAGGAGCCAGGGCATACTTGACTTCATCCCCATGCACGACTGGACGGACAGCCGTCATACTTTCGACGTCATTTGCACTTGAATGCACCACTACTTTGTGGCTACTAAAACCGCTGTAATAGACCAGTGTCCGATGGGAGGGACATTGTGCTCGCGAAGAGATAAACGTTAGGAATGAGGGTGATGTTTCAATAGGGGATGGTTTGAAAGTGCAGAGAAGTGTTGAGTGATGGAAATACTGAAAAGTATTTAAAAAATCTTCTTTGAAAGGGGAGAGTAAGAAGAATTCCAGGAGACGGCAATCCATCCATTGTACCAAGTCATCAATACTCGCATCTATTTTCGCTCTAGATTATGCACCAGTTCACAGAGAGTTTCACAATTGAAGGAATGGTAAACAGAACATTAAGTCAAAGATAGACCCAGGACTTTTCCATGACGATACTGACATGTAATTTTCTTCTTTTTTTTCTTTTCCGAATTATCTGATTGATACTTCATTATTAGAATTGAGAAGAAGAAATAATAATAATAATAATAATAATAATAATAATAATAATAATAATAATAATAATAATACAGAATGTTGAAAAGGGCAGCAATCTTTAAAAGTACATACTCTAGTACCGTATTAACCAAATAGAATAAAATATGTAGGCTATAATACACATAGGTCCAGTAAGTTATTCAGTAAGCTCCGAAAGTCTTGTCACCCCTTGTTTGTATGTTTTAGTAGCTTACTTTACGACGCTTTTTCAACATCTCAGGTTATTTAGCGTCTGAATGAGATTAAAGTGATAATGCCGGTGAAATGAGTCCGGGGTCCAGCACCGAAAGTTACCCAGCATTTGCTCATATTGGGTTGAGGGAAAACCCCGGAAAAACCTCAATGAAGTAACTTGCCTCGACCGGGAATCGAACCCGGGCCACCTGGTTTCGCGGCCAGACACGCTAACCGTTACTCCACAGGCGTGGACGTTTGTATGTTGATGTGCATCCATTTTAAACATGTCATAGCAGATGTGTGACCAGTGGTTCATACTTTACGTTCTAGCTTCTTTAGTGATCCAGAACATCAGTATAGGCCAGCGATGTCAAGATCAAGAGCACGTGGACAGTTCTGCGTGCGATCAAGCGCTCACTGGTTGCAATGCAGGTAGCAACAAACAATAAGAAGGGGTGTCACTGCAAGATGAATTAAAATGTTTTTAAATAATGGGTAACGTGTTACAGTCATAAAAGACAACAAGAAATCAGAACGTGTTTTGTAGAGTGTACCTCTCTAATAAATGGAAAGAATTACAAACTAGTAGGCTACAATAAATAATAAGCATAGCTTCTCCTTAACTTATATATTTTCAGATAATAGCTAGAATATGATTAATTTTATATAATTATCTAATAATCCAACTAGTATAAAAATATTGTTTTCCTGTTTTAAACTTACCAATACAAAAGTGAAAGAAATTACAGGACATCGTACATACGGAAAAATGAAACAATAGGATTGCAACAAATAATAAACATAGTATATTTTTTATCTTAGAGATTTTAGTAATGACGCCTATATAATTAAATGCTATGTAGGGGAGAGTCGGGTAGTATCGGACATCGGGTAGTATCGGACAGTGCGTTTTTTTTTTCATCTACCACCATATGGTAGTACCTGAATGACATGGTTACGTTTCTCTATGCGACATCACACAAACGTAACCATGTCAATCAGGTACTATCATCGTGTGATAGATGAAAGAAACTCACTGTCCGGTATTACCCGATGTCCGATACTACCCGACTCTCCCCTAACTGTTACACACTTAATAATGTACTTATTATATGAACAGCACATTTCTAGAAAAAATTTAAATTCATGACTTTTTGTCTAATACAGAAGTGTTTCTTCTTGTTTTACCCGACACCAACCTTCTTATGTCCGGCGAAATTATGTTTCCTCCAGCATGACGTAGCATAGCACGCTTATTATCTTAGATAATCTTGGTATTAGTCTTGGTTTTGTGAGGTAAATTTGCTCACATACGTGCTTACTGCCGAATATAGAAATAATTTGCGACGGAAATATTCGTACCCTGGATATATTTCCAGGCAAAGCGAACTTCCAACTTGACTCTGTTCACGCAATTCACAGAACCTGGAGAGAACTTTTCCTCGCTTAACCAATGGTAGGAACCATTGTCAAACTGAAAATCTATATTCGACATATCTTCACAATTTTTAGACAGAATTCATAACGAGTCTACGCTATTAGCATCCATACTTTTGTACTTCATTCTGTAAACTTAAATGAAATGCAGCGAGGAAGAACCTCTACAGTACATCTTAACATATATTTATTACTATTTAATGTCAATAAAACAACAAAATTTCAATACATCATTATGTACATCAATTAATAATTTCAGGCGTTTCAATTTGCTCCTCTTCGTAACTACAGTAAATGTTTTCCATATATCAGACATAGAACATTTTCGTCTCTTTCACTCATAAAAAGTCAGGAGTCCAGTCAGCCTAAAACTGACTGAACGACTTCTTCCTCAATGTATAATGTACAACCCTTGAGTTCATCAGTGATCTGCACGTATGTGCTCTCTACTGCGCATACGGGCGATGAGGCACGCTTGCGCTCTCGTTGACATCACTGGTATAGGCACTATCATTGTCGCGGCATAAAATGATGGGCGCCATGTCCTGTGTGAAATTTTTCGCAGCAAAGGCGTTGTGATTTAACTGAATGCCTCCCTAACAGCTTGCTTTAAATCTTAAACTGTCCGGTATCAATGTTACGAGACATGATGCTTAATTATTCCCCACAGGAAAATCACACCACCTTTTCTACGGAAAATTTCACACAGGACATGGCGCCCATCATTTTGTGCCGCGACAACGACTGTGCCCATAGTGATGTTCTGGATCACTAAACAAGCTAGAACGTAGGTATCAACCATTGTCACACATCTGCTATGACATGTTCAAAAAGGAAGAACATCAACATACAAACAAGGGGTGAAGGGGTGATAAGACTTTCGGACCTTGCTGTACAATGCTATCGAAAATCGATATTCTTCTACTTTTTATGCTTCTAGAAAAGTTAGAATAAATTACATCCAAATGACAAAATATTCCATTTTAATGTGTTCAAATATACCACATCTTATTCTGTAGTTAGAGAAATTCATTTGGTGCTGTAGAAAAAGAAATCAATAAATTATTTGCAAGCTTGACTTGGCATTGTTTTTTCAATACTTGGACCTGAGATAAGTCCTTTCACTTACGCTAGGTTGGCTCATTTTGGCCCTATACTGGGTGGAAGTCAAATAACCTTGCAGATTTTCAGAGCTAATAGCTCGTGATGTACGTAACAAAAATTGTACAGTACGTTAAAAACATTTTACAGTATAGTATATATATTTATTTAACCTGGTGGAGATAATGCCGTCAGGGTAATAGTAATATTCCATACTTAATGTCAGCCTGTTAAGCATCTGATATGAAAAATATGTATATATCTATATCTGCGTAAAGTTTTTAAAACTACACTCACATTCCAGTACGTTACAAATTGTGGGTTCGTTTCACGTAACTTAATAAGGTTAAACTATGGTAAGGCTAAAATATTGTGTGAACCTCCTCGTTTTCAGTTATTAAATAAAAGAATTACTTGTAATTAATAACTGAAAGCAATGGGCTTCACACAGCAAAAAATTAACGAAAACAAACCCATGCACATTGGGTCAAAACACAAATCTAGCGGGAAAAAATTAATAACTTCTCTTGTACCCAAAACATTGTTATGAAATTTTGTACAATAGTTACAGGTAGCGTATGTTTTTGTGTGCAAAGTCTGGTTACGTTTGTACAAGAGAAACTACCCCTTCACAGGGGTTATATTTATACAAAATTAATAACTTCTCTCGTATCCAACATATTTTTATAAAACTTTGTACAAAAGTTATAGGTAACGTAATTATATTTTTGTATGCAAAGTCTGGTTACGTTTGTAGCCTACTAGAGAAACTACACCTTCACAGAGGTTACATTTATACAAAATTAATAACTTCTCTCGTAGCCAACACATTTTTATGAAACCTTTATAATTGTTATAGGTAGCGTATGTTTTTGTGTTTAAAGTCTGGTTACATTTGTACAAGAGAAAGTACACTTTCAACGGGATTACATTTATAGAAAATTAATAACTTCTCTCGTATCCAACAGATTCTTATGAAACTTTGTACAATAGTTACAGATAGCGTATGTTTTTGTGTGCAAAGTCTTGTTACGTTTGTAGAAGAGAAACTACCCCTTCACAGGGGTTACATTTATATAAAATTAATAACTTCTCTCGTATCCAACAGATTTTTATGCAACTTTCTACAATAGTTACAGATAGCGTATGTTTTTGTGTGCAAAGTCTTGTTACGTTTGTAGAAGAGAAACTACCCCTTCGCAGGGGTTACATTTATAGAAAATTAATAACTTCTCTCGTATCCAACAGATTTTTATGAAACTTTGTACAATAGTTACAGATAGCGTATATTTTTGTGTGCAAAGTCTTGTTACGTTTGTAGAAGAGAAACTACCCCTTCGCAGGGGTTACATTTATAGAAAATTAATAACTTCTCTCGTATCCAACAGATTTTTATGCAACTTTCTACAATAGTTACAGATAGCGTATGTTTTTGTGTGCAAAGTCTTGTTACGTTTGTAGAAGAGAAACTACCCCTTCGCAGGGGTTACATTTATAGAAAATTAATAACTTCTCTCGTATCCAACAGATTCTTATGAAACTTTGTACAATAGTTACAGATAGCGTATGTTTTTGTGTGCAAAGTCTTGTTACGTTTGTAGAAGAGAAACTACCCCTTCACAGGGGTTACATTTATAGAAAATTAATAACTTCTCTCGTATCCAACAGATTTTTATGCAACTTTCTACAATAGTTACAGATAGCGTATGTTTTTGTGTGCAAAGTCTTGTTACGTTTGTAGAAGAGAAACTACCCCTTCGCAGGGGTTACATTTATAGAAAATTAATAACTTCTCTCGTATCCAACAGATTTTTATGAAACTTTGTACAATAGTTACAGATAGCGTATATTTTTGTGTGCAAAGTCTTGTTACGTTTGTAGAAGAGAAACTACCCCTTCACAGGGGTTACATTTATATAAAATTAATAACTTCTCTCGTATCCAACAGATTCTTATGAAACTTTGTACAATAGTTACAGATAGCGTATGTTTTTGTGTGAAAATTCTTGTTACGTTTGTAGAAGAGAAACTACCCCTTCACAGGGGTTACATTTATATAAAATTAATAACTTCTCTCGTATCCAACAGATTCTTATGAAACTTTGTACAATAGTTACAGATAGCGTATGTTTTTGTGTGAAAATTCTTGTTACGTTTGTAGAAGAGAAACTACCCCTTCACAGGGGTTACATTTATATAAAATTAATAACTTCTCTCGTATCCAACAGATTCTTATGAAACTTTGTACAATAGTTACAGATAGCGTATGTTTTTGTGTGCAAAGTCTTGTTACGTTTGTAGAAGAGAAACTACCCCTTCGCAGGGGTTACATTTATAGAAAATTAATAACTTCTCTCGTATCCAACAGATTTTTATGAAACTTTGTACAATAGTTACAGATAGCGTATATTTTTGTGTGCAAAGTCTTGTTACGTTTGTAGAAGAGAAACTACCCCTTCACAGGGGTTACATTTATATAAAATTAATAACTTCTCTCGTATCCAACAGATTCTTATGAAACTTTGTACAATAGTTACAGATAGCGTATGTTTTTGTGTGAAAATTCTTGTTACGTTTGTAGAAGAGAAACTACCCCTTCACAGGGGTTACATTTATATAAAATTAATAACTTCTCTCGTATCCAACAGATTCTTATGAAACTTTGTACAATAGTTACAGATAGCGTATATTTTTGTGTGAAAATTCTTGTTACGTTTGTAGAAGAGAAACTACCCCTTCACAGGGGTTACATTTATATAAAATTAATAACTTCTCTCGTATCCAACAGATTCTTATGAAACTTTGTACAATAGTTACAGATAGCGTATGTTTTTGTGTGAAAATTCTTGTTACGTTTGTAGAAGAGAAACTACCCCTTCACAGGGATTACAGTTATAGAAAATTAATAACTTCTCTCGTATCCAACAGATTCTTATGAAACTTTGTACAATAGTTACAGATAGCGTATATTTTTGTGTGCAAAGTCTTGTTACGTTTGTAGAAGAGAAACTACCCCTTCACAGGGATTACAGTTATAGAAAATTAATAACTTCTCTCGTATCCAACAGATTCTTATGAAACTTTGTACAATAGTTACAGATAGCGTATATTTTTGTATGCAAAGTCTTGTTACGTTTGTAGAAGAGAAACTACCCCTTCACAGGGATTACAGTTATAGAAAATTAATAACTTCTCTCGTATCCAACAGATTCTTATGAAACTTTGTACAATAGTTACAGATAGCGTATATTTTTGTGTGCAAAGTCTTGTTACGTTTGTAGAAGAGAAACTACCCCTTCATAGGGGTTACATTTATATAAAATTAATAACTTCTCTCGTATCCAACAGATTCTTATGAAACTTTGTACTATAGTTACACATAGCGTATATTTTTGTGTGCAAAGTCTTGTTACGTTTGTAGAAGAGAAACTACCCCTTCATAGGGGTTACATTTATATAAAATTAATAACTTCTCTCGTATCCAACAGATTCTTATGAAACTTTGTACTATAGTTACAGATAGCGTATGTCTTTGTATGCAAAGTCTGGTTACGTTTGTAGATGAGGAACTACCCGTTTACACGGGGTACATCAGTTTCCTTGTTTATATTTTATATAATGTACTTCATCTCGATTTTATGTAGGCCTAGTTTCCCTCTTGAGAGGAGGTGATACAGAGAAGAATTTTCCAACTGGTACTTCAACATTAATAAGAATGTTTATTAACTTTGGATGGATAAAAGACAGTACCCCAAATGCCACATACAGTGATGGGAGTTACAAACTCAACTTGGTCTCAACTGAAATTGAACTCGAGTCTGGTGCTTGAAAAATCAACGCTGCAATCCACTTTATTTCAATGAATTAAATTCTACCACAGACATGGACTTCACCTCCGTCACTAGATATATAATAATTTAGAATTTTATTTCAACATGACGCTGCTCCCCAGTATGACCTGAACCATCTTCCGAGCCAACTTGAAGGTTAGATTACATTTTGTGCACACAGACTGCTAATATCGCGTTCGTAGATCGCGGCACCCACATGACGTTATTCGTTACAATGAGGTTATATTAAAATAATTCCGCGTTGTAAAGGTCTCACTAGATTAAGTTTGATGAAACCAAAGCTATGAAGGCTTGCCTTATGAAACCGTGTTATGAAACTGTTTTATCAACCATCTGCATGAAACAGTATCGTGAGAGAGAATTGGATTACGAAAGAAGTGTAATGAAGCTGAATTGAGTGTCAGCCCTATAGGAACTCTTGCAGCAATTCCACAAGACAAGATTTTGTTATTGTTTCAAGAATACATGTTTTATGTGTAACATTTATAGAAGACAAATTTTAGTATTGCTTCGCGTACGGATATCGTGGGAGAATTCAACAAGACAAAATATTCGTACATATTGTTTCATGTTTGAAATTCGTGAAAGACTCACACAAGTCGAAACTAGTGTAATGTTCCGTGCAAACCCATTAAATAAGCACAAAGAAGGGCCTGATTTAGGCAGGAGCCTATGGTGCCTCTGCTCAGGGTTTCATGTTTCTAGGGGCCACAAAATCCAGGAACAAGCTTTCTTTAAATGAAACAACTGACAACAACTCTGCCAACTGAAAATCAGAATTGAGGAAATAAGTGATTATGTAATAAATTGTTATGTTAGAAAACGCATAAAAATCACTTTATTGTTTTAAGTTTAGAATCATAAGTTGATTGCAGAGTTTAACGTGTTCAACTTGTAAAAGTTGGCTACCATGCGTAGTTTATTCAAATTATAACACTAGGCCTATTTAAATAATAATTAATTCAGCAGCCATAGTCAACAACATTGTCATTTCTCGTTGTATTGAGTGTTAAACCAAGCGCCAAGTGCTTGTGTTCCTTGCAGCCTATCTAATTTCTGTTCGTATAGCACCATTGTCCGTGTGTAGTGCTAGTGCTTAAACACAATATAAATGTAACTTAAGAATTATTAAGCAAGTAGAACAGTTATTTTGGATTAGGTATCTGAGTACTGAAGAAAATGGCTAGGTGACCTTACAGTAAATAATGACCGATTCATATACAAAACCACACGACACATATAACGTTTTGTGGGATTGTTTCACTTGCTATATATGGTGTAAGTACATGGAAAGACAGGTGTTCGTGAGTACCAGAGAGTAAACAATGTTGTATAAACATTGTTTATGCTGCTATTTCGTATGTACCACGCGTGGTACAGTAGGGATATCTTCACTTTTGTGCAGGGCCTGATTTACAATTTCAGAGGCCCGGAGCTTAATTTTCTTCATGAGGCCCCTTCTTTTCATATATATTATATAGGTCTAACTTATTTCATTTAAATTCTGTAATCTATCTCCTTTCACAATGTAGGCCCATTTATTTCACAGAGGTTTTTTTATTAATTCTCTATTTGAGGAGAGGGGTTAAAGTGTTTTTGTAGGAAATTTTAATTAGGAACCATTAAAAGAAAACTATTCAAATTCAATAACAGAAAAAAACTACGCTCATTGAGCAAGTATGTTCGTTCATATATTACTAGACGAGACGGCAGTTCGGAAGGCGGTCGGCTGCTATATGCGTCGTAGCATTTCTGGCATGTGACGTCACAAGCTTGTACAGCAGAACCAATCGGAATCAGTCTGTAACAAGTACTTCCCTAGTTCGTTTGTTCACGTGTGAGTGTTTCAATACATTGAATAAGTAAAACTAACATTTAATGTGTGTGTGTGTGTGTGTGTGTGTGTAAGATAAATAAATGGAAGACGAGACTGTAAAAAAACAAGTATTGCACAGGCAGGTGCGGAAAATAGTGTTTAATGTGTATAACTATTTTAAAAACGTTGATGAACACAACGCTGCAGGCCATCTTGATGCTGGCTGCAACGTTGCCAACGTGCAAGAAACGACCGCAGAAGTATGTGGTGTGGGATTGAGAACCGTGCAAAGAATATTGTTAGTGAAGGAAACAGGGTTTGCTTGATGTCATGTTTACAGTAATCAACGGCTAAGTCGTTATTGTCTTTTGATAATTTAAATTCTCTCCTGCACTATTTGCATCGCACGTGCGCGTGAAGTACGCTGCCTTGCCCTCTACTCGTGTATCTGTCTCTCTCGACGCAAACGCTAGCAGACTACCGCCTTCCGAATTGCCGTCGACTCTAGCAGTAACTCCTTTACCCACAGAGACCTCCACTTTCAAGAAGTTAAGAATGTTTTAACACAGACTAATGAAGATTTTGGCATACAGAGACAACAATTCGCCACTGCTACTAAATTACGAAGAGCCAAGGTATTTTGTTTTTGTATAAGCCAAAGCCAGAATTTAGAAAAAATGAACATTCCTTTCAAACTCCTCAATTACTGCACTTGAAGAAACAAGGGACAATAGCAGTTCTACAACCAACGCTATCAGCTCTGACCCTGTCCTGTGGTCACATATAATCACTGATACCTTATGGGACCACTTTATTTTTAACCCCTCTCCTCAAACAGAGAATTAATAAAAACCTCTGTGAAATAAATAGGGCCTACATTGTGAAAGGAGATAGATTACAGAATTTAAATGAAATAAGTTAGACCTATATAATATATATGAAAAGAAGGGGCCTCATGAAGAAAATTAAGCTCCGGGCCTCTGAAATTGTAAATCAGGCCCTGCACAAAAGTGAAGATATCCTTACTGTACCACGCGTGGTACATACGAAATAAGCAGCATAAACAATATTTATACATTGTTTACTCTCTGGTACTCATGAACACCTGTCTTTCCATGTACTTACACCATATATAGCAAGTGAAACAATCCCACAAAACGTTATATTTGTCGTGTAGTTTTGTATATGAATCGGTCATTATTTACTGTAAGGTCACCTAGTCATTTTCTTCAGTACTCAGATACCTAATCCAAAATAACTGTTCTACTCGCTTAATAATTCTCAAGTTACATTTGTATTGTGTTTAAGAATCATTTATAATACAGGATGTTTCAGAAATACTTTGACAAACCTTGGAAGCATGTTTCTTACACCACAACAAGAAAAAAAGTTGATATAAACATGTCCGGAAATCCTTGGTTTTTTAGTTATTAATGAAAGAACGTAATAAAACATCTGTAAGATATTGTCAACTTGGTAGCAAGTGTTGCAACTTTAATCAATTCGGAAACTCATAACAATGAAAGTGGAAGAAAGAGTAGAACATTTTTAACATTAATTGTTTTGAGTTTATGTATGTCAGAAAGTTTACCAGTGTTTAAACAGAACAGTTGGTCATAGAAGAACAAATATAACCAAACATTCAATGTTTCTGGCTCAGATTCCTCGGGATTATCGTTAATGATCTGAATGAAGGGAGGGAGAGCAACGGTGAATTGTTCAATATAGTGATGAGATAAACTGTTCTTTTGTGATCACTGTTCGACCTGTGATTGCTCATTTATGATCACAATGATCTTAGACAGTGAAACAGTGATAAACAGTGGTTGAACTGGGAACTTGTTTGAGGTGAACTCTGAGTAGTTCATTCTTCCCCGCTCATCATAGCGTCTCACTGCGATGTTTCAATGCTCTCGATGTTCCGCACGTGGTAGAAGAAGGCGAGAAAATGTTGAGTTTACGTGTTTGTACTTCACAGAAGTCAAGCGTAAGCACAATATTGTCTCTTTTATCTTATCCAGTATTCCCGAAGTGAAATATTTTATAGGAAAAAACGAAAAATAATTAGTAATTTTGGCATAATTCACACATCACTCAGAAGATGAATCAAACATTGTCATTTTTTAATTCATCGTCATATTTGGAAAAATGTTGTTATTATTGTAATTTTACTAGTTGAATAGCGTAGTCAATTAACAACGTCAGTGCTTAAATAATGAAATCAATTAAGCGATGTAAAATTCTGCCAGATTTTCGGCTGTCGGCTGGCAATAGTATATTTTCCGGCTTTAAGAAATTGAAATCTGCCAGGATCAGTCTGAAATCTACTGAGTTGGCTACACTGACTGTATTGTTAAAATTACGAGAGGCTCGCGCCAGTTTCATGGAGGCTGTGAGATGCCAGTGAGTAGGATCGGGTGCTCACAGTTCGCGGACGTAGTTGTTCCCAGCGTTGTCACTAGGTAGCGTAAGTAAAGCAGCGCAGCACAAGCGGTGAGAAAAGAACATGAACTGTCTCAGCTGATGAACAGTTTAGCCCTCGAACTGTGATGACTGTTTAAAGAGCAGTTTAATCACAGATGTTATCGTGATTTTTCGATCACCGTGATAAAACCACAGGTCAGTGATTTTCTGCTCATCACTAGTTCAATAGTTGAGCAGTTTGACTCATAAATTCATGAAAAAAAAATTCTACCATTTACGAGAGGGTCGTGCTTTGTTGCTGTGCAATTTGATGTGGAATGACTCCTCAGAATGGTGATATCGAGAGAAATGCTCATACTATAATAAAGTGTATATCTATCCATCTTTATACTCGTATCTGTGTACCTGCCTGCCTGTACGCGAGCACGCACGCACACACAAAAGCACAAATACACATGCACTATAAACAAACACACACACGCACACAAAAGCACACACACGCGCGCACGAAACAAATACACACAGGCACACAAGAACATACACATACGCGCACACAAAAACAAACACACGCACACAAAAAGAAACTCTTACACAAAACACACAAACACACACAAAAAGACAAACAAACACACACATATCGTACATGAACCTAAAAGATTCCTTTAAACGACTGAGAGAGCTTCACTCAAAATTAAACTGGAAGGTTTTCCTCACGTCACTAGTTCATTAATAGTACACAAATGTATTTGTAGAGCAACACCTTGAGTGTTTGCAGATTGAAATGTTTTCGTTTCGAAATTACCTATGACGGACAAACCAGGGACAACAAAGTAATAGAGTGAAGTGTGTTCAGTAAACCTTTAAAAGGATGAAAGAATAAATAAATGAATGAGTGAATCAATTAATTTATTAATTAGTGAGGATACTTAGCAATATTCAGCATTGTACTGGGCTTCATACTGGACTATCTAATGTCTTATTTTGGACACAATAACTCTGAAAGCCTAAAATCTTTTAAATTAAGAAATATAAATAAATATATGAATATATAAATAATTTCTTATGCCAAAACCAGTGACATTAATTCGATTACCGAGAAATAATTGCATATTTATTTCTCTTACTCAGAGCCTGATTAAATTTATTGCCTTATATTTATCCAGTGTCTTTTAAGGGATTGCTTTGTTCCAATTCAATCGCAATATCCGTCTCCCTTTTTGTGATTTCGTAGCTTACTGAAAAGTAGGCCTACCTACAGCATTGTACCCTTATATTTCTAGTGAAGTATAGAGATTACGACGCTTCCAAGTTGGCTTCAAGTTTCCTCCTCATAAGAAAATAATTGGGTTTTAATAGTTTCTTTAACATTTTTAATAGCACTAAGGATCAAGATACTCCTATACGCTTCTTCAGTTCGTTTGAGGATGAAAATAGACTAACTTCGAAACGTCATGGAATATTAGCTATATTTGAAAGTTAATTCTATTGAAACCTCTCTTTTATGTTTTGTATGGCAGTATGGCATAGTTGTGCCCCGCGGTCAATTGGGAGGCCTAGGCATACATCGGAGATATCACGTAGCAGAATGGACATGGCATAGTTGCGCCCCAATGGATATAGTACACACAAAAGTGATTGTCATAAAATAAATTACGTAAAAATATTGTAGTGGCAGCTGTATTGAAATCAGTTAGTATAATGGAGAGAGCATAGTACACATGGAATTGATTGTCATAAAATAAATAAGTTACTAAAAAAATACTATAGTGGTATCGGTGTACAAACAAAAAATGCAGTTCAATTATTGTGTGTGATAGACAAAAAGGTGTTATTTTAAATAGCAAAATTGATCATAACTATGCTGCGGACTTTCACATTGATATACAAAATGTATCGAACAGTGTTAAAAGAAAAGCAACGGAAGACATTTCTGAGAGACCCATGAAACTCGTTGAATATGTCAGTTAAGAAAGCACTGCCAACTTCATGGTGTTCATTTTTACGGTAGGCTATCGATTTTTTATTCGTTATTTAACGACGCTGTATCATCTACGAGGTTATTTAGCGTCGATGAGATTGGTGATAGCGAGATGGTATTTGGCGAGATGAGGCCGAGGATTCGCCATAGATTACCTGGCATTCACCTTAAGGTTGGGGAAAACCTCGGAAAAAATCCAACCAGTTAATCAGCCCAAGCGGGGATCCAACCCGCACCCGAGAGCAACTTCAGACCGGCAGGCAAGCGCCTTAACCGACTGAGCCACGCCGGTGGCTTAGGCTATCGAAAAATGTTATGTTTTATTTAACGACGCTCGCAACTGCAGAGGTTATATCAGCGTCGCCGGATTTGCCGGAATTTTGTCCCGCAGGAGTTCTTTTACATGCCGGTAAATCTACTGACATGAGCCTGTCGTATTTAAGCACACTTAAATGCCAACGACCTGGCCCGGGATCCAACCCGCAGAGGTTATATCAGCGTCGCCGGATGTGCCGGAATTTTGTCCCGCAGGAGTTCTTTTACATACCGGTAAATATACTGACATGAGCCTGTCGTATTTAAGCACACTTAAATGCCATCGACCTGGCCCGGGATCCAACCCGCAACCTTGGGCATAGAAGGCCAGCGCTATACCAACTCGCCAACCAGGTCGACTAGGCTATCGATAATCATTGCATAAACAGTAGAAAAACAGTTAATAAAGCAGGTACTGCCAACTTCATGGTGTTCATTTTAACGGTATCGATAATGAATATTAAATCGAATAAGAAATAAATAAGGTTGGTTGATTACCGGGCTCGAGTTCCTCTAATGTCTTTTTCTCTACCTAATTCATCGGAGCGCAACTTTTTCTCTACCTGATGGGAACGGGGCGCAACCATACCCTGCCCTAGTATTGGTTTAATATCGTTAAAATACTGAGGACGAAACAGGACAAAGGACCAAACCTTAAGAGTGGATCGTGATAGTAAACAAATAAGCAAACAAAAACTCTTTACAGACTCCGGAGGCAAAACTGCATCTAAATGGATCAGACTATTTGTAAAAATGCAAACACGAGTGTAATTGCGATGCAGGCGTTGGGCTACAAAATATTGCAAAGCTTTTTAGACGAAACAAAAATTGGCCGGAGAATAAAAGCAATTGGAAGTCCGTATCTTCATGCACTCATTTCTCCATCAAGCCAGGCTGTCATTGTGCACAGTTTTTACTCCTTTCATCTCTCTTCGCAGTTGTTGGGTGGTTCTGCTGATGTAACAGTTTCCACCCTCATTCATTCTCTCTCTTCTTCCCCCTTTTTTACCAACAGACAGACAGACACACACGCTCCGCGTCAAACCAACAGAACAATTCATCCGTTGGAGCATTGAAACTGTCCACAAGCGCCGCTCGTTAGCTATAGGCAGTCGGGAGCATTCAGCGGCCACCCCCTCGTTCCGTCCGTCCGTCTGTATACTCCCAATTACCTGCTTGTCAATGTTTAAACTGGAGCTGGTACGTGCGCCTGTGCGGATGGAGAACAGCGCTACACTCAGCTCGCCTGATAACTAGCTACCTTGCACCCTACTCCACATGGGTATATCGTAGATACTTCTTTTTATTTTCTACAAAGATACATCGTAATGTTGCAATTTTCTTGCAACACTTACACCACATGAATAGAAAAATAAAATTACTTTAAAAATGGGGTAAAAGAAATCTACGTAGTAGTTTGAAATTATGTGAGAAATTACCCTAGTTATATCCTTGTGTAACGTGACCAACTCTCCGTATTTTTCGGGGACTCCCGAGCTTCAGCTAATTTTTTGGATTCTCCCGGTTTCCGTATCGATCTCTTAATACTCCCGTATTTTTCCCTATCAAGGAAGATTACTGACTTTTATTTAAAATATAATACAATAATACCCACCTAATATATATATAGTCCCACACACAAAATGGAATTAATATCGATAGTTTAGTAGGCAAAAAATCAATACAATTCATTTCCGGTGTTCCTGTAATATTTGGTGTAACTGTATTGTAGATAAAATCAAATGTAAAGATTTTTCTTTAAATACAAAGCAATAATACCCACCTAATACATTTAGATCTAGATGTAAACTGACATTAATATCGATAGTTTAGTAGGCACCAATCATTACAATTCTTTTCCGGTGTTCCTGTAATCTTTGGTGTAACTGTATGCAGATAAAATTGTAAAGATCTTTTAAATACAAAGCAATAATACCCACCTAATATATTTAGATCTAGATATAAACTGGCATTAATATGGACTGTTTCGTAGGCACCAATCAATACAATTCTTTTCCGGTGTTACTATAATCTTTGGTGTAACTGTATGCAGATAAAATTGTAAAGATTTTTTTTAATACAAAGCAATAATATCCACCTAATATATTTAGATCTAGATATAAACTGGCATTAATATCGACAGTTTCGTAAGCACCAATCAATACAATTCTTTTCCGGTGTTACTGTAATCTTTGGTGTAACTGTATGCAGATAAAATTGTAAAGATTTTTTAAAAATACAAAGCAATAATACCCACCTAATACATCTAGATCTAGAAATAAACTGGCATTAATATCGACAGTTTCGTAGGCACCAATCAATACAATTCTTTTCCGGTGTTACTGTAATCTTTGGTGTAACTGTATGCAGATAAAATTGTAAAGATTTTTTTAAAATACAAAGCAATAATTCCCACCTAATACATTTAGATCTAGAAATAAACTGGCAGTAATATCGACAGTTTCGTAGGCACCAATCAATACAATTCTTTTCCGGTGTTACTGTAATCTTTGGTGTAACTGTATGCAGATAAAATTGTAAAGATTTTTTTTGAAATACAAAGCAATAATACCCACCTAATATATTTAGATCTAGAAATAAACTGGCATTAATATCCACAGTTTCGTAGGCACCAATCAATACAATTCTTTTCCGGTGTTCCTGTAATCTTTAGTGTAACTGCATGCTGATAAAATAAATTCTAAAGATTTTTCTTTAAATGCAAAGCAATAATACCAACCTAATACATTTAGATCTAGATATAAACTGGCATTAATATCGATAGTTTAGTAGGCACCAATACATAAAATTCTTCTCCGGCGTTCCTGTAATTCATGGTGTAACTGTATGCAGATAAAATTGTAAAGATATTTTTTTTAATACAAAGGAATAATACCCATCTAATACATTTAGATCTAGATATAAACTGGCATTAATACCCTATCGATAGTTTAGTAGGCACCAATCAATACAATTCTTTTCCGGTGTTCCTGTAATCTTTGGTGAAACTGTATGCAGATAAAATTGTAAAGATTTTTTTTTAATACAAAGGAATAATACCCACCTAATACATTTAGATCTGGATATAAACTGTCATTAATAACGATAGTTTACTAGACACCAATCAATACAATTCTTTTCCAGTGTTCCTGTAATCTTTGGTGTAACTGTATGCAGATAAAGTAAATTGCAATTATTTTTCTTTAAACACAAAGTAATAATACCCACCTAATACATTTAGATCTAAATGTAAACTGGCATTGATATCGATAGTTTAGTAGGCCAATCAATACAATTGTTTTCCGGTGTTCCTGTAATCTTTAGTGTAATTGTATGCAGATAAAATTGTAAAGATTTTTCTTTAAATACAAAGCAATAATACTCACCTAATATATTTAGATCTAGATATAATCTGGCATTAGTATCGATAGTTTGGTAAGCACAAATCAATACAATTCTTTTAATGTGTTCCTGTAATCTTTAGTGTACCTGTATGCAGATACAATTGTAAAGATTTTTCTTTAAATACAAAGCAATAATACTCACCTAATACATTTAGATCTAGATATAAACTGGCATTAATATCGATAGTTCAGTAGGCACCAATCAATGCAATACTTTCCCGGTGTTCCTGTAATCTTTAGTGTAACTGCATGCTGATAAAACTGTAAATATATTTTTAAATACAAAGCAATAATTCCTACCTAATACATTTAGATCTAGATATAAACTGGCATTAATATCGATAGATTAGTAGGCACCAATCAATTAAATTCTTTTCCGATGTTCCTGTAATCTTTGGTGTAATTTTATGCAGATTAAAATTGTAAATTTTTTTTTCAGTTCGCACAATAAGAAAAAAAATTGTGTTCTATAGCATCTTGTTGACAAATATTAACAAGTTAAACGTAAGAAACGCTCGTATTTGTAAATATTATTGTACGCTACTCGATATTGTAACCTAAATCACATGTTATAATTAAAATGATAGTTTTATATTATAAACATAAACAGTTACATCAATGAATTCATACCCCAAAGAATTGCTCCAAATTTGTCATTCCGAAGTTTCCCGTAATTTTTTAACCTAGACTTGGTCATCCTATGCTCATGTGAAAGTGAGACTTCTGCATGAAGATGACAAAAAATGATTACAGACAGCAAAAATGAGACTTAACCCTAGCACTGCTAAGGGGGGGCAAAAATTGCCCGCACTATTTGTTTTATTTGTGTAGAATATGTAATTGTTGACCTGAAGAAACAAGATTGTAGGTAGTTGTAGATTAATATCTCAAGTATATAATGACATGGACTTATAATTTTTATGATTTATTTAAATCTGCCTACCATCTTCATTTATAGTGCGGGCAATTTTTGCCCCCCCTTAGACATGGGTGTGACAATTTTTCTGTCTGAAAATATTGATCAATAATCAGACTAATATACATTGTTTGATTGTTGGTACCACTGGATATACAAATTTAATTCAAATTATGTTGTCATTGTTGCTTTTAAAGTAATAACTGTCTTGTTATTCAAACTGGAACAGTTGGAAATTAGTTGTGTGAAATGTCTCGTAATAATCAGAGTGTCAAAATGTCTCGGAGTTTTCTCACAGAAAAAGAGGTGACAGCTATGGTAAATGAAGATAATATAGATGATGCAAGTGATCCAGAAGAAGATGATAATGTTGTGACATACGACAGTGACACTGAATATCACAGAGAAATTGAAAGTGACTCAAGTTCGCGAAGTTCATCCCCTGATCAGCAGCACGCTTCTACTTCTAACATCGCTGTTATAGCAAGAAGTGGTAGGGAATATACTACTGCACCTCCAAGGCAAGTCCGCAGGTCAGTACAGAATATAGTGAGTTTCCATGAAGGTTTGACAAATGAAGGTTTGACCTCTAATGCGTCAGAATCTTTCAAAAAGTTTATAACTCCTGAAATAGTGAATATTATTGTGCATCATACTAACGAAGAAGCTAGTATTAGGAATCTAAAACTTACATACACAGAAGAATTATATGCCTTCATTGGTATTTTGATACTCATGGGTGCAAATAATGACAGTGAACTGCCAATTGATGATTTATGGGGAAAAGTACTGGGCAAGAACATCTACACAGCTACAATGAGTCGTATTCGATTTGGAGAACTTCTGTCCTTGATTAGATTTGATGATAAGCAAACAAGAACTGAAAGACGAAAGCAAGATAAGTTTTGCCCCATTCGTGAAGTTTTCTATAAAATTGACGAATTGTTTGTAAAATATTACATACCTAGTGCACATCTAACAATCGACGAAATGCTCTCGCTCTTTCGAGGAAGATGTCCATTTAAAGTCTTTATGAAAGACAAGCCAGGCAAATATGGCATATTGATTAGGATGTTATCGGATGCACACACCCGGTACATTCTGAAAATGGAGGTCTATGCAGGAAAGGACGAGCGACCCACCGAGGAACGGAGTGCAAAGGCAGTTGTTAGACGCCTAGTAAAGCCGCTGGAAGGAACCGGAAGAAATGTAACAACGGATCGTTATTATACATCCATCGACCTAGCGGAGGAACTTTACAATGATGACAAGCTGACTTTGGTGGGGACATTGAAGAGTAACAGAAAGCACATACCGGAAGAGCTAAAGAAGACGCAGGGTCGAGAGCTATATTCCTCTAGATTCTTATTCACAGACCCGAAAACAGGCAAGGCACCAGTTACCTTGGTTTCATACATCACCAGACTCAAGCCCACTAAGAATCTCCTACTTCTATCCACACAACATAATGATAGAAAAGTGGATGAGTCGACAGAGAAAAAGAAAACAGATGTTAATCTCTACTATAATGAAACAAAAGGAGGTATAGACAGCATTGATCAAATGACGCGGCATCACTCTGTGAAGCGGGGGACTAGAAGGTGGCCACTATCTATATTTTTCACCTTGATAGATATTGCATGTCTCAATGGTGGAACAATTTTCATGAAAAACAACCCCGACTGGAATAAGAAGAAGCATAATGTAAGAAGGCTCTATATGCTAGAGTTGGGCCAACAACTACTTAGGCCAGTTGTGGAAGAGAGAGCCAAGAATATTATAGGTTTGCAAAAGCCTATCATCTCTGCAATAGAAAGTGTTCTAGGGAAAACGCTTCCCAGTACTAGTGTAGTTGTTCCTTCTGGTGCATCGTATTCACGGGGAAGATGTCATCTCTGCTTGAAGACAAAACGCTCTAAAAGGGAAAAAGACAAAATGACAAAAGTGTCTATAGTTTGCTGCAGGTGCTGTAAATATGTTTGTTCCACTCATTCTGCAAAAACAATCATATGCACCAATTGTGAAAATGAAAGTGAAAGTGAGTGAAAAAAAAAACTATTGACAATTGAGCAATTTGTGACTTTGATTTTTAGTTTTGTTATTTGTGGTCTACAATAGTTTTGTTCATTACTTAGTACAGAAAAGCCTGAAGTTTAAAAAGTCAAAGCATTAGCCTATATGAGAAATATACGTTTTTATAAGACTATTTTCAAAAACTCATATACTGTATGTGTCTTTTAGAATGTTCCTGATATAGACAATTGTGTAGTAAGCTAAATATTAAAATAATGTTTTGTTCATTACTTAGTACAGAAAAGTCTGAAGTTTAAATATCCAAAGCATTAGCCTATGTGAGAAATATACGTTTTTATAAGACTATTTTCATAAATACTTATATGTGTGTCTTTTTTTAATGTTCCTGATATAGAAAATCGTGTAGTAACATAGTAAAGTAATTCTTAGTCTATTAAAAAATCAAAACAAAGCGCGGGCAATTTTTGCCCCCCTTAGCCATCCACGTGACAGATCGAAGCTTAGTAGTGCTAGGGTTAAGAAATTTAGAAAGATTCAGGTTCACAGATAGGATGAGAAATAAAGAAGTGTAATTAAAAACTAAAACTTCTGACGCTAAATGAAATGATTATGGTGCAACATAAAACTAGTTGCATAATGGAAAATGAATGTACGACAGAAGTACGGGCTCTTGTTCTTGACCCTACTATCCGTTTCGAAAGAAACCTAAATCAGGCCACCGAGGTTGATATTGAGAAGAAGTCCATATATGAACCTTGTCTGCTGTATCTTTCTCAAAAGTACAACGTCCCTCTTAAACAATGGTCCGTCATTGGTTTGCTGTTTGGCAGTAGAGGTTCTATTACAAAATTCACGTGGAATTATCTTAAGGAACTTCACATTCCATTTGATTATGTAATGTCTATTCTTATAAATATTATCAAGGATTCTCTTCAAATATTACATCATCATCTCTATTTCAATTAATCAACTTATATTTGCCTTCAACAATTAACTTTCTTTTTTCTTTAATGTATCACATCACATTATTGTACATGTTTATTGTATTCAGGACCCTTGTGGTTACTCAAAAGTCTTTGAGCTGATGTCTATAATTTAGAAATTTATTTAACAACCATTAAAATAAAAAAATATGTATACCAGTAGCCATCTAATTGAAACCTATCTTGAAATATCTTACGCTGACAGATATTCCATAATGTTTAAATACCTGAGATGTGCCAATTGTTATAGTGTTATGTTATTTAAAGAAACCGACTTCCAACAAACAAATTATTTTGATACTTGCTTACTTACAAATGGCTTTTAAGGAACCCGGAAGTTTATTGTCGCCCTCACATAAGCCCGCCATCGGTCCCTATTCTGAGCAAGAATAATCCAGTCTCCACCATCATATTCAACCTCCCTCAAATCCATTTTTATTTATTCTCTTTCCATTTACAGTACGTCTCGGCCTCCTCAATGGTCTTTTTTCTTCCGGACTTCCAACTAACACTCTATATGCATTTCTGGATTCGTCCACACTTGCTACATGCCCTGCCCATTTCAAAGTCTGAATTTAAAATTCGTCATTATATCAGCTGAGGAATACAATGCGTGCAGTTATACGTTGTTAAACTTTCTCCATTTTCCTGTAATTTCATCCCTCTTAGCTCCAAAAGTTTTCCTAAGCACCTTATTCTCGAACACCCTTAACCTCTGTTCCTCTCTCAAAGTGAGAGTCAAAGTTTCACAATCATACAGAACAACCGGTAATAGGTTATAATTGTTTTATAAATTTTAACTTCAAGGTTTTTTGAGAGCGGACTGAATGGCAAAAGCTTCTCAGCCGAATAATAAGAGGCATTCCCCATATTTATTCTGCGTTTAATTTCCTCCCGAGTGTCATTTATATTTGTTACTGTTGCTCCAATATATTTGAACTTTTCCACCTTTTTAAAGGATAAATTTCCAATTTTTATATTTCCATTTCGTACTATGTTTTAGTTACGAGACATAATCATATACTTTGTATTTCCGGGATTTACTTCCAAACCCATCTGTTTACTTGTTTCAAGTAAAATTTCCATGTTTTCTCTAATAGTTTATGGATTTCCTCCTAACATATTCAAGCATAGACAATCAGCTAATGTAACCCGTTCAATTGAAAACCCTGTCTATTATCCTGGACTTTCCTAATGGCATATTCTAGAGCGAAGTTAAAAAGTAAAGGTGATAGTGCATCTCTTGCTTTAGCCCGCAATGAATCGAAAAAGCATCCTTTAGAAACTGGCCTATACGGACTTTGCTGTACGTTTCACGGAGACACATTTTAATTAATGGAACTAGTTTGTTGGTAATACCAAATTCAATAAGAATATTATATAAAATAATATCTTAATTTTTCCTTCAAGTAATTTCTCTTTTTATTCCTATGTATACGACTTGCTTCCCGTCCTTCATTGAAATAGTCATCTCTATTCGCCCCAACTGGATCCTTACTTTTTAAGCTTTATGCTTAAATAACTTCTTAAGAATATCGGTTAATTATAATTAAAAAGGCAGCGAAAATTTTATGAGCTATTTAGTGTATGTCACTAGTACAAGTGCTGGTCCTTCCATATTTTAGTATGTTTTATTTTTTTCATAGATTGGGTACCATTACTTGAGCAATACTAAGTCCAAGTGCACACTGTAAGTTATAATTCATAATCACTGAACAACAAATTTTAACTTTTTGTCTTACTCCGAAATAAAAATAGGTGAATATTACTAATACGTGTGTCCTAAGTCTGAATTTGAAATCTAAATTGCCTCATCACGAACCATTTTCCGGGGAAAGTGAATTTAATTTTTATGAAAAAAAATATTTATTTTAATTAGCCACTGCTACTGATAAAATTACAACACTTGGGGTTCAAAATGCCTCATAATACTTGAAAATTTATTACTGGATACAAATAATGATGTTACATAGTTTAAAACACAAAAAACACAACAATAAAAATATTTAATGCGTATAATGAGAAAAATCTCGGAATTTGAACTTAAATTTAAAATAATTTTCTGGGTGCGTTCCGTTTATAACTAGACCCGGGACTGTATTTTACAAGAATCTACAATTTTAGTTTGCAAGCATACTGAATGATCTTGAGTTATATCGCATTTGATTTCAGATATTTCTTGATGAAATCGTTCCCCATGTTCGTCACTTACCGAACCAAGATTAGGAAAAATGAAATACAAATCAGGATATAAAAAATGTATTTTGAGAGACATATTACACCCCATCTTCTCACATGCACTTAACTTAATTTCCACAAGTTCGATGTACTGTAGTAGTCTGCCCTAAATTTCCTAGAAAATTTTAGGAAACATGTTTGAATGCGTGCCATGCCATTATTTTCTATAACGGAAAGTTTTTCCTCAAACAAAGAGTCAGCGATAACTTAGTGAATTTGTGGACCGATGAAAATGCCGTTTTAATTTGCCTTCACTCAAATTGGTACTCTTTTTTTTCAATACTGAAAGCCACACTCTTGTTTGTTCATTGCGTTCACTTTGAACTGTTACGAAATTTATTGAATAGAAGAGACAAATATCTGTTCATTAATTAGAAGTACAAAAGAACATGCCAACAACCATAAGAAACCGGAAATAGGTCATAAACTCACAAAATGCATTAGCTTTTGTTTTGGTTTACAACCCCCAAACCGCGTCAGATGTTTCCTAGGAGAGCCCTTATCGAAAAGTGAAATCATAGTATATCTTAAAAACCTTACGTGATACGAATAAAAGAGATACATTTTCGGATCCAGCGCACACCAAACCATAAGATGGGACATATTGTTTTAAGTCGGAGCCAAATTCTTGATGTTCATTGTGCATCTTTGTCCGGATCTGTTATTTTAATTTGTGATACGAAAAAATTACACAACGACGCTACAACATATTATATGAAACACTAAAAAATTCCATTTACGAGTTCTACTGTTAAATAATAGGACTTAAGATTAGTGAAACATGTGAATCTTCTTGCATTTTAAAGCTCGAACGTAAACTTTATTTAAATATAATCTTTTGTATACAAACGAGCATTCAATTCAATAAAATAACGAATCTACTAGAATTAAAGGAAGGGTGAAGACAAATTTATAGGCGCAATTGCTACCGGCAGAGCAGATTAATTAATGTCCCAAATGTCTGAAGGACGTGAAATAGGGAGAGGAGTACGACATCTACTTGGAGGATTTGGCGAAGAACTGTTTTCAGAAAAGTAGAAAAAGTAGGTAAAAGTAGGAGGAAGAAGAATAAGATTTTCTGATGATATGGCATTGTTAGCAGAAAAGATGATACTAAGGGATATGCTACAGGGGCTAAATGACAGCTGTGAGCATTATGGGATGAAGATAAATGCACACAAGACGTAGACCATAATTGTCGAAAGATAAATAAAGAATCTAAACCTCCACATACTAAATGAGTACAGCAAGTGGACAGCTTCAAATACTTGGATGTATTATAAGCAGTAACATGAGCTGCAGCCAGGAAGTCAAAAGGTGAGTAGCAATGGCAAGGGAAGTTTTTAACAGAAAAAGGAGCTTTTTTTTTTTGCGAACCTCTCTAACCTAAACCAAATGAAATTTATTTAAATATCTACGAAATTAACTAAAATACTAATTGCAAGTGTCACAGGAATAATTTATGAGATCACCCTGTAAGTTACGTGAGGGATCCGTCGTGGATAAGTTGACGAAAACCACGGAAACAACAGAACCGCAGGATTCGGACAATAATTCCATGCACGGTTGGAAGGGGGTGGGCGACGCAATGTTTCACAGACAGTCGGCGGTTTGCGGTCGCCATCAAGAAGAGGAGGCACTCCATCAATGCGACTCTGTCGCACGAATACAATTTTGAAAACGAGCGACACAAGCATCGCATGAGTTCCATTTCCTGCATGCTACTACCACGAAGCCGATATTGAATGCTCTCTCTAGTCTGCGTTTGTGGTCTAAAAGTTACTGTGCTTGCCACAGGGTGGAAGTGTCGTGGGTTCATATCTACCCTGGGGCGATGTACTCATAAGTAGAAATATAAATTATTATTACCATGGCTTTTTCGGAAGTAAAACTAAGGAGTGCGTGTTGCAGAATCACAGTGCTTAAGGTACCTCGAGTCAAGAAAACTTAACGGACAGAGTGGGAAACGAACATAACACGATATCCTTTAAGGCCTAGATTTGTGAGCCGTAATACAGGACTTAGGACCCTAACGTATCAGGTCTGAGTTCCTATCTAGGCAGATCTTCTCTCTGTACTCACAGACATCCAAATGCATAAATATTATTTTCAAATCTAATACTATAGCCTAAAATGTCAATTTAATATACCTATAAACAGCGTAGGCCTAATTTCTTTTTCATTTTCTGTTCTTTCTTTGATTCTTAGAAATTTCATCCATGACTGCTCCTATCTTTTCTCGTTATCAATCATTATACATTGAGAATGAAAGGATGGTGAGATATGAAGGCCCTAATGCGTACCTGAGACAACATCTGATAGGTACCGTACGTACTTTAGAGCCGATGATAATGGAGAAATATTATAGAATTGATGGAATGATGAGAAAGGGAGACAGTAGCACCTCAAGAAATTCTGCTATAGGAGAATCTCAGTGCAATTCAAAGAAGTCCTCTGCTGCTGCTGCTGCTGCTGCTACTGCTACTACTAACTACTACTACCAACTGCTACTACTAACTACTACTACTACTACTACTACTACTACTACTACTACCACCACCACTACTACTACCACCACTACCACCACCACCACCACCATCACCACCACCACCACCACAACCACCACCACCACCACCACCACCAGCACTACCACTACCACTACTACTAATAATAATAATAATGATAATAATAATAATGATAATGATATGATAATAATAATAATAATAATAATAATAATAATAATAAACTTAGAAAGCATGTTGGAAATATTCAGATTGTCAATTAATATAGATAAACACAATATAATATTTGTTACTCAGTCAAATGACAAATCAATGTAAAATAATGACTTATATTATATGGTCATTAAGTTTTATGTACATGAGCTACTAATTGCAAACGTTTTCGCCCATTCAGGCATCTTCAGGCACAATTATACGTTTGCAATTTGTAGCTCATGTATATGAAACTTAATGACCATATAATATAAGTCATTATTTTACATTGATTTGTCATTTGGCTGAGTAACAAATATTATATTGTGTTTATCAATAATAATAATAATAATAATAATAATAATAATAATGATAATAATAATAATTAGTATTCTTCACCTGACATAATTAGGAACATTAAATCCAGACGTCTGAGATGGGCAGGGCATGTAGCACGTATGGGCGAATCCAGAAATGCATATAGAGTGTTAGTTGGGAGGCCGGCGGGAAAAAGACCTTTGGGGAGGCCGAGACGTAGATGGGAATATAATATTAAAATGGATTTGAGAAAGGTGGGATATGATGGTAGAGACTGGATTAATCTTGCTCAGGATAGGGATCAATGGCGGGCTTATGTGAGGGCGGCAATGAACCTCCGGGTTCCTTAAAAGCCAGTAAGTAAGTAATAATAATAATAATATTAATAATAATAATAATAATAATAATAATAATAATAATAGTAATAATAACGCACTACATCAAGTTTATAACAATAGCACTTGTCATCTGATAAAACTTTCGCAATTTTGCATAATGAATTGAAACCACCCTTAATTGTATTACTGGGTGATATAGAAATGAAATTGATCATATGAAATATTTTACATATTCGGCCCTGGTTTCAGCCGATGTTGAACGCAATTTTTTCGCATACAATTTTATACTATCCGACACTCGGCGGTCATTTTCATTTGAAACTTTGAAAATGAGTGTTGTTGTTTATTGCAGTAGGAATAGAAACTAAGCGAACAACATGCAAGAAAAGTAAGGTACGAAATTGATTTGATAAATAAATTAATGTAACAGTTAAATACAGAGGAAGCAAAATTGTACGCCATATACGTTTTCGACTTTCTAACACTGTAATGCAAAACTCTAAATATATTTAAAAAAAATCTTTTCAGACTCATGCTTTACCACATTTGTCACAATTTAAGTATTATTTCTCAACCTCGCCAGCATTTTAGACCTTTCCGACATTAGCCCTTATTATACAATAATATTGTATTGTCTTGATTTTATAATACGAAATAATCGTATGTGCTTGCTTAGGTGCATCAAATTCGCTTCCGCTGCCTGTACTTGAAACACGTCGACTACATTCTGTCCGGGGCGTCGTATGTTCACCTCAGACTAATACAAATATACCGATGTCACGGCCCTAAAACACACATATACATACATACACACATACATACATACACACACATACATATATATATATATAATGTAATACAAACACACAGACTTTCTAGTGAAAACATAACAAATTTATTAACATGGATTCAGAAGAAGAATATACCTTCTATTACCTTCATTTCTATTTTGTTGTTAGTTTTTATCTTTCTCATTTATGTATTTCTTTCAATTGTTTAATATAAAATTGTTTACATTTCTTCCTTTTTGCTTTATTTACATTTATGTCTTTCGTTTTACGTTATTTGGCTCTTCTTTTATTGTCCTCATTTCTGACTTCCTCTGCCTACCTTTCCTTCTCTTTTCTTTTTATTACACTTTCAGTTTTGTTTCCCTTTTTTATAATGGATAATTAAACTCGGATTTAAAATTCCTAACCTTCTGGTCAAAGAAATTTGGATTGATTATGAATCCAAAAATATCACAGTCTATCTTACTGTAAAATCAGCGACTCCTATCAATATTAAAATAATATGTTCTTCCTGTCGTCGTTGTAAATAACACTAAAATTCTTTTTAATGCAAGAGTGAAAAATCTAAATGTTCTTATCGATGAAACTTAAACTAGACCACATACACTAAACTTGTGAGCAAAAAAGTGTATTCTATACTGCACTCACTTCGACGAATAAAAAGTTTCTTCCTTCTAAATTGAAATAAATCTTAGCCCAGACAGTTATCACACCACATTTCGAGTACTAGCACATTCTATTAAGACCCGGCCCAAAAATTACAGCTGTCAATAACGCCTGTGTGCAGTTTATATGTAATATCCGTCTCTATGATCATTTGTCATCGTCTTTCAATGAACTGTCTTGTCTTCACAGATGCAGTTTGCTTTCTTTCTCTTCTATGTCAGACTCTATCACGATTCCATGATCTATCCACACTCCATAATCTGTATACACGGCCACAACATGACACACTATTTTCAGTTCCTCTCCACAAACAGCCACATATTCTTCAGAGACATTATCATTACTTATAGATGTTGCCCGACCTGAAACGCTTTCAAATCCAAAGTGAAAAATCCTATTTTACATCGCACAGTGTTCCAGGGCATACAGGGTGGAAGAGTATCTACAATCTGATCCGTTTGGGCATGGATAATTAATTTATTATTATAAAGCTCACAACACCATATCACACTCTCCATTCCTAAATACAAAACATCCTTCTACTCTTCATCTTTCACCATCTCTGTATCTCATCTCTGGAACTCTCTACCACAACATGTCAGAGACTGTCGGACATTGTCTAGTTTCAGAAATAAATTAAAATTGCACTTTTTGAATTCAGATCCCTTTCAGTTATAAGCCCTTTTCTCTGCGATAGTTTTGTAAAAATATAGGCTATATATTTCTTTCCTTCCTTTCCCCTTTTTGTTCTCTTTAACAGCGGATGAATTTATTATCATAGCCTTTTTATTGTGAATTTTATTTAATTTTCGTATTTCATTTCTTTTTTATTATTATTTTATTATATTCCATTTTGTTATATTCTTCCTTACGTTTTCCATATTAACAATTTGTAATAAATGAGTTGATTTTACTATATTCCAATGTATTTCACTTGCTTTTTTTCTATTATGGTATTATTTTCATGTTGTTTAGTGTGGACTTTATTACGCTATTATTATTTTTTAAATATGTTAGTATTCTGTTCTTTAACTTTTTGTTAAATTTTAACTGCTTGTATACTTTGTGACCTGGTAGAGTGTAAGAGAAGGCCCTATGGCCTTAATTCTGCCAGTATAAATAGAGAATTATTATTATTATTATTATTATTATTATTATTATTATTATTATTATTATTATTATTATTAAAGTTATTATGATAGTAGGAAAAATTTCTTGCTGGTTTCATTATGATTAAAAGATGAAAGATTCCATATATGACAATCAATAATGTATAATCTGAAAGGACAAATGAAAATCGTAGATGATTATTCAACTATTGCTCAAGTGACAACATTTATAGCTGAAAATGCAACAGGCCTGGGTTTGATAATTATCTTCCTCCCTACGGACTGAGTGTATATCTTTTCTTGTCTTCTTTTAATCCTTTGTCGCTCCAAGCGACACTTTCGTGCCATACCCACTATATTTAATAAAGCGTCCCTTGTGTAGGTGTAGTTGATATTTATTCATAATTTCTACAGAAATGGGAATAGGACAGGTCAAAGGTTACACTGCCTCTAGATAGGTAATATTAATTATCTAATTCGGTTTCAGCAAAATCATAATGAAAAATTAATCACGCACGTTGTCCTGTGGTTTGACTCTTACCTTAATGGCCGCCAACAAAGTGTGATAGCTGGAAATCGTTCTTCCCCTTGGCAGGCCGTAAGGTCAGGGATCCCACAGGGATCAGTTCTTGGCCCTTTACTATTTACAATTTATATCAACGACATATCAGAATCTCTAAAGTACTGCCGACACCATCTCTATGCAGACGACCTTCAAATATACATAAAATTCCACACTGACGAAATAAATGATGCAATTACTAAAATTAATGACGACCTGAACTCAATCTGCACATGGATACGGAAATTCCGACTTAAACTAAATCCAGAAAAATCACAGTCAATCATTGTGGGCCATTCACGTTTGTTAAGCACTATTACCATACCAAATTTGTCCCCGATTAAAATACACGGCACCGAAATTCCGTTCAGTGAATCAGTAAAGAATCTAGGTATTTATATGGATAAAAGTTTAAATTGGAACATTCAAGTTGCAGAAACCTGCAAAAAGGTATTTTCATTAATCCACTCGTTTAGACGATTGAAGAATTTTCTACCCCTTTCCATGAAAAAAATGTTAGTGCAAACACTCGTGATGCCCCACTTCGATTACTGTGATATTCTGCTTACTGACCTAAGCGTTACTTCGGCGCAGAGACTACAACGTGTTCATAATATGTGCGTCCGTTTCGTCTGCAATATTCGCCGGGCTGATCACGTAACACCATCCCTCGAAATGTTGTCCTGGCTCCGTCTAGAAGATCGTAGGAAAATCCACTGTCTTTCCCTTCTCTTTCACATATTACATTTCTCCACTCCTGTCTATCTTGCGTCTCGTTTTCAAAATTTATCCACCCATCATAACCTAGACACACGATCACAACACTCCTCAATATTATCCATTCCCTCCCACCGAACATCCTCATATTCATCTTCTTTCACTGTGGCTGTTCCTCGACTTTGGAATTCCCTACCGAGTAATGTCAGGGACTGTCAGACATCAAATCAATTTAAGAATAGGTTAACGAGATATTTTTCTAACAATTATTGTCAACAATAATAGCTGTTTCAGGTTTCTCAGTGTTTAATGGTTACATATATCACAGATAAATATATAAATTATCTCATTATTATTATTATTATTACTATTATAATTACCATTATTATTATTATTATTGTTATTATTATTATCATTATTATTATAACTATTTCTTACCAGTGTTTATTATTGTCACACTAACATTAGTTATCCAATTTTCATCATTTACTCTCATGTTGTTTTATGATCTAGATATTAATGTAATAACTATGTAAGCAAATGTATTTAATTAGAATTAGAGTCTGGCTGGGCGGAAGAGAAGGCCTACTGGCCTTAGCTCTGCCAGATTAAATAAATAAATTATTATTATTATTATTATTATTCTTTGTAACTCAATGAAGTCAGATTGCAATAATTAAGAAAAAAATTATTCCCTCTGCCAGGATTCGAACTCGCGACACTATTTTAATTTAAAAATAGGCCCTAAGTTATTTTAACGTGAAGATGCACATTGCTAAAGGAGGTTCCTGTAAGGTGGCGGACACGAAACTGATAAGGTAAACGTAATAAATTCTGGGAGTTCGGAGAAGACGAGGTCGGATCCCGCAGCCCTCGTCAAACAAACCGAGCACACCTGGTTCTGAAGTCGGGACACGGGATTATGTGCGGTTAACCAGGCATGACAGGCTTTTAATCGATAATTTGAATCATCCTATTTTTTCCCCACATTTGTCACTAAATGCGGTAATGTGTGATTGGCATGTTTGGGCGACCTCTGTCAACTGTTTTGATATATTTCATTTTAATTATTTTACCTCAAGTGACTGATTTTGTATATTTAGGAAGTCATATTTCTTTGTATAATTATCAAAAAGACATAAATAAAAATATAATCAATTAAATGGTATCTTGAGGAGGAACTTTGGAAAACAAATGCGAAAAGAGGTCCAAATCAAATTTCACAATATAATATCAAAACCAGCTCTGTACTGTAGCAGTGAATGTTGGACACTGCGGCAAAAGGCAATAAATAGAATCAACGCATCACAAATGAGATTTCTACGATCACTGACAGGAGTTACCTTGCGGGACCGCATTAGGAGCGAAGACATAAGAAATCAGTGGGAAATTGAGGAGATGACCACAGACATCCAACATTATCAACGTAAATGGAGAAACCACCTTCTGTCATCGTTTACCAAAGAGACTATTGTATTACCATCCACGAGGACGAAGAGATTTAGGCAGACCTCATCGACGTTGGTCGGACCAATTCCATTTGTAGTTCACAGACGGGAAACAACCCAAAACTGTGTATTGCATATGTATATATGTATATATGTATATGTATTTATTCACACTGCAATGGGTATATACCCGGTGGCAGTGGCAACTAATTACACTCAATAATGACAATAATAAACTTATTAATTAAAAATACAATTAATAATAATATTAATAATTAATACTAACAATAATTTATAATAATAATAATAATAATAATAATAATAATAATAATAATAATAATAATAATAATAATAATAATAACAGGGAATATCCTAAATTAAATGAAGCACGATCACTTAAAATAACATTTGAAATAAATCTAATCTGTATTTTAAACCTAAGTTCGAACTAAAACCCACGAGTATGATATGTTCATATCTGCACAAGTACCTTTCAACATTACACTCATTTCGCTGTCAACTCACTCACTGCACTGCAACTACGACACATTTCACTGATTTTATCCTGATTTCACTAACACTTCAAAAACATTTCACTGTTCAAATACTTTGCACTGCCACTATAAAATATAAAGCTTCACTGACAGGAACACGTTTCACTTACACAACACACTTCACTGACACAACATAATTCTTCACTGATACAACACTTCAATAACAAAATATCATTTACACCCTTTAAATACTGTGTATAATTACCGTCTATTAGTAAAGTCCTTAAGCCTATTTTTAAATACAGTTTTGGTTGTTGGTAAAGCCTTTAGTAAGTCTGCAGGTAAAGCATTCCAGTCCCTGATAGTACGGTTGAGAAAAGAAAACTTTCCAGTGTCCGTCCTCTGTCTTCTTTCCCTCAATTTATATGAGTGGTCGTTCCTTGAAGAGTAGTTTGGCGGCTGCAACCTATTTTTTATTTCTCTCCAGGCAGGCTCACCTCTGTATGTTTTGAACAGTGCGCATAATCGAATTCGCGTTCTCCTGTCCCTGAGTGTGTCCCATTTTAATGGTGAATTTTTCCGACAACACTTGAGAGCCCGTTTTTTAATCATTTCCAGTGTCTTAATATGTTCTAATCTGTAAGGATCCCAACATGCAGCACCATAAAATATTGGCAGAAGAAGAAGAAGAAGAAGAAGAAGAAGATTATTTAACCTGATTAAAAGATGGGAAATGCATGAAATTCAACATACTTAGTCTCTTAAATGTAACAATCCCTCCTAGTCAGAAATAGAAAAGAGCATAGATTTACTAGCCAAATCCTAAGACCAAAGTCAACTCCAATTTTATTCGATGCAGTGCAGTAATAGGTACATACGATGGTACGATATTGACATATAGCATGATATATCACACGGCGTAACATATTACTTTGTAATAGAAATGAATAGGACATGATACGATATGTATGATTTATGGTACATGACACGATGTAATATGTCATGGCATATAACAGACTAGGTCTATAAATATATAATAATGTAACATAACATAACAACATAAGAACACAACATAAAACATAACATACTATAACATACAACAAAACGTAGGAACATAATATAACGTAGCGTAATATATTACGTAACGTAACTTAACATAACATATTAGGAGGGAGAGTCAAAAAGTAACCTGAACATAGTATAACAGGAACACTTGCATTGAACGTAGTGAGGACTATGTTGAAAAGTGATGAAGTGTTTGTAGTCTTATTGTACATATTAAATTAATAAAATAGTTATTAAAGTTACTTTTTGACTATCCCTCGTACATAACGTAACATTACATAAAAATACAACATAAAACATAACAGAATATAACACATAACATTACGCAACTAACATAACATACAACATAACGTAAGAACATAACGTAACGTAACATAACATAACATATATATATATATATATATATATATATATATATATGATATAATAATTCTGTGATGTATTGTTTTTATTTAGATAGGTTTGAACTTCATAAGTCATACCAATAAGGCATCACTCATGAGACAAAGAAGTCATGAGCTGTATTGCACACATCGCTGACTAATAACATATTATAGGCCTACTTATCAGATTTCAGATGTACACAAACAATTCACTCTCGTCAGAATTTTGAATCAGAAAAGAAATAATTTCTATTTCAAAACTACTCTTTAATAACTCCAAATAATAAATATAATTTCACCTTCCAAAATTTAATGCTCTAGATACTGACAAGTATCGAAATTCCACGACCACCTCTGTATTCCGCGGGGTGTAGCAATTTTGAAGTACCAGCTTCTAGTGATCGTAGAATTGCAGATTAGAACTTGCTGATATAAATAATTTCTGTTCCGCAAGTTAAAAATATTTTTTCAAATAGCTGTATACGTAAAGTATAATATTTTTGTGAAAAAAGGAAAGATGTTTTTTGTGTGTGAAACATGTTAACCTGAAACTTGTACTTTCAGGAAGTTAGTCTGGTTTTAAGTACTGGCAAAACTGTAACCCTTATTTCCTTAAAATAAACTCTTGAAATTTTCATTAGCTTGGTATTGATCCTTATTATTATACCGTCAATCCTTACTAACTTGGCAACATTTTATTACACATCCCTTATTTAAATAACATCACTGCATTAGCTACTTGTTTTCAGGTGATCCAATACGACATTAAACTGGATTATGCTCAAGCTACTTGTTTCTTAAATCCGCTATTTAAAGACGCTGTATCAACTACTACATTAGTCATAAGCAACGATTAAATGTGTGATAGCGAGATGGTATTTGGAACACGAGTCCGGGGATTTTTCCAGTGGTTACCTCACATTCGCCATAGAGTCGAGGAAAACATCGGAAAAAGCAAATCAGATAATTAGGACAAGGTGGAATGGAACTCACGCCCAACCGCAACTCCGATGCAAACGCGATATCGCCTAAGCTACTCCGGTATTTTTCTTTCCTTTTTTATTTTTTGACCAAAATTTTATTCTCTACTTAAATTATTAAACAAGCAATTTTTGTATATTTGTATCTTTTTTTCTTAAAAATTAACCTACAACGTTAAATTAAAGTTAGAAAGAAAACCTAAGTATAATTTTATAAATTGTAGTAGAATGAATGAATGAATAAATTAATTAATAAATGAATGAGTGAATGAATGGATGAATGAATCAATCAATCAATCAATCAATGAGAGGGGACAATGGAAGAAGAGTCATTAGAAGGTAAGCAAAAACGCGTTCTTCAGAAAAAACTGAATATGTGATCTCCAAGCCTGTTGGCCACTTGTCTCACACTGAGTTTCGTTGTTCCATTGAAGGAAGTCAAGACAATTTTTGAAGGGGAAATGGAAGTGACTTAATAGCTAGTACATAAAGGGGGAATGGAGAGAAGCATGACTGTAGCATCGGGAGAAGAAACACCAGAAATTGTAAGGCTGCACATTGAAAGGTACCGTGTCCTTTCTCGGTGCGAATGGAAATCGAGTAAACTAGCTCATATAACAGGGGTAATGTGCGAAAGTTAAAACCAAGATTCCTATAGCGAAGATTTTTGTTTTCAAAGAAACATACAAAATTCTGTAAGAAGGAGGATGTAGGTTCGTGACCCATTTCTTTTAGAATTCATCCCAAAATTTGTCTAAACGTCTTAGGAAAACCACGGAAAACCGTATGCAGAATGAGCAGTAGCTAATGTAGGTAAGTATGGTTTGTTCTATGTTTATAACCATATATATCGAGGTAAAAAAATTAATAAATTATGGCTAATGGAATAATACTTTTTATGTGAAGGGTCATTGGGAGTAGATAGAATATCAAACGAAGTTATAAGTTGAAAATATATAATATATTGAACTCTTGTGGATATAAATTAAGACAAACAAACCTATAATACGTGTAAATACAGAGTGGATAGGGACCGATGCAACAAAATTCAAGAACTGATTCTACATGTTAAATATAACTAAACTTTTATTACACTTTTTCTTCGATGAAGTACCGTTAAGCAGGAAAAAATAGTCTTTGCCCAATATTTACAGCGCTCTATTACGGTAACGACTCGAGAGGTGATCGGTTGGTATACAAGCAGATAGGTAAAAATATTCTGATAATGTAATATACAATAACTTTTATCACACTTTTTCTTCGATGAAGTACCGTTAAGCAGGATGAAATAGTCTTTGCCCAATATTTACAGAGCTCTATTACGGTAACGACTCGAGAGAGGTGACCGGTTGGTATACAAGCAGATAGGTAAAAATATTCTGATAATGTAATATACAATAACTTTTATCACACTTTTTCTTCGATGAAGTACCGTTAAGCAGGATGAAATAGTCTTTGCCCATGTTTGCAGCGCTCTATTACGGTAACGAGTCTAGAGAAATGATCGATTGCTATACAAGCAGAGAAGTAAAAATATTCTAATAATGTAATACACAGTAACTTTTATTACACTTTTTCTTCGATGAAGTACCGTTAAGTAGGGAAAAATAGTCTTTGCACAATGTTTACGGTAACTGCTCGAGAGAAATTACCGATTGCTCTACAAGCAGGTAGGTAAAACTATTCTGATAATGTAATATACAGTAAGTACAAACGTATAAAATAAACTTTGATTGGCTGATAGTTTTTACCCCCATTTATAAGCAACGAAGGTAGTCCACTATACCTTTGTACCATCAAGAAATAAAATTATACCAGGCCTTCTAGATTTCTGATTTTTTTTTGTTTATTGTATTGCTTGTTTGTAAATATTGTATAAATTTATTTGAGATAAAAATGCTGACATGTAACTTCCTGAAATCTAAAACTGTACGTACATTAAAACACATTTCTTTTTTAATTTGAGCCTTATTTTTGCACTAAGGCCTTAGTATCACGAAATTAGCTAAGTGTGTCCGTTTTATGGCAAACAAAATGGTGGGGCACAACAATATGATCAGTTTCGCAGAATGAAGTGACGGGTACAACGTGATATTTTATTTAACCTCGGATTTCAGCCGTTCGTGTGAAATTAATGGAACAAGCATGTCCCGCGTTCCGAGTTTTAACCTGGCGAGCAACTAAGAAATTAATGAACTACTGATGAGTGGGATTCAACGGATTTTAAACTCATTATGTTGCGGCTTTGATAAAGCAGTTATTTCGGTTTTGGACATCGAATTCATGTTCCCTCCCGTCATTACGTGTCAATTCGGCCATTAACTTTGCATTGCTCTCACGTGCGTCTCCATACTCTTGCCTACTGCGAAAAAGGTTCAGTGACAGAGTGAGCTATCTCATAAGCTAAATGAGAAACGTTAAACATGTAATTAAATTACAGTATTCTATTGGCGAAATATAGTTATATTCATTTCAAAATAGTTTAGGGTTTTTATATATTTAATCTTCCTCAACTTGGTGAGATTGCCAAAGACAAAGAATGTTAAACAGTAAGATGACATTAAAAATGTCTTACAAGAAATTTGTTTATAATAAACTAAAATTTACAGTAGATAATATTTCACATAATGAAAATTTGCAGTACAATAAAAAATACAGAAAAAAATAGAATGAGAAAATTCAATTTGATTTGAAATACAAGTGTCGCCGTAAAATGTATCTTGTGGCCCGTCTTGCGTTACTGCCGACTTATCGTGGTAATGTAATCTTATGCTGCGTTGATGGTCCTTGATCCATAATGGTACGTCCCGTCTAGCCAATGTAGCATTTTCCACACTTATAAGGTGTTTTATAAACGCCAGATATGTTAAGAGCAAGGTCGTCCTTTCCTGGTCTCGGTAAGTTCTGAATCTTTGTGGACGGCTTACAAATAGTCTTAATCCCGTGTTCTATTAGTAGCCTACCATAGCCTTCGTTTCCTCTTTTTCTCAGCGGGTGATTTGAGACTCTCAGAATTAATCAGCAGAAATTAAGTAAGAAAATATTAACATTTAGAGGAATATTTTTTTCTGAGAAAATTATTCATTTGTGACTAGTATGGTTTTGAAATTTTTTGTTGTACTGTATGAAATGAATAATTTGTTAAAATATGCTCAATTATATTACTGCTTCTTCTAATCTGTAGTACATGTAGTTCAGTGCCAACTAAAAAACGAAAACAATGTCATGCGGGGTAAAATGTAAAAGTAACATAGTGTGAGAATGGGAAGATGATGTAAGGACGTAAACACTAACGATTAACAGATATGATGACGTATAAACAGCCGTGATATGTTGGAACATATAGGATTCTACTTCGAACGAATACATTTTTTTACTTATTTACAAATGGCTTTTAAGGAACCCGGAGGTTCATTGCCGCCC